>NC_092754.1:68400811-68769316 GCF_047496795.1 Chiloscyllium punctatum
GAGGAAAATGTGCGGAGGACTGTAAAAATTTGCAGAGGAACATTGAAATATTGGGTTAATGGGCAATATTCTGGCGGATGGAATTCCGGATTTGAAGGTGTTCACTGATGACAGGAGATTATGTGGAATACGATTAGATCGAAAATTCAGAAGAATGAGGCCGGATCTTATGGGAACATATAAAATTATGAAGGGCATGTGTGAGATAGAAGTAGAGACATGTTTCAATTGGCGGATGAAACTCAGACAAAGGCACAGCATCAAGATTAGGAGGAGGCGATTTAGGACTAAATTGAGAAGGAATTTCTTCAACCAGATGTTGTTACTCTATGGAACTGCTTGCCCAACGAAGTAGTTGATGCTACATCAATAAATGTTTTTTTTAAGCTAGGGATGATATTTGTTTGAATAATAAAGGAAGTAATGATTACCTTCAGAGATTAGTTAAGCGGATGCATATCCATGGAAAGATCAGGCATGATCTTATTGAATGGCGAAGCAGTCTCTAAGGCCCGTATGGCGTAGTCTTGCTCCTCGTTCTCATGTTCTATGAATGTATGTGTCATATATTCCGCGATTTTAGAGAAAGCTTCCATGGGGAGGTGTTCAGAGAGAAGGCACAGTGTACCAAGGTGCCGCGAAGGGAATTTGGTTCCTGGGGAAGGCGGACAATGGCAGGGAGCCGAATATATGTTTGGTAATACTATTTCGCTGGAGACGGTGGAATTAGGAAAATATTTCGTTGATCACTTGGAGTACCACAGCGCTTAAGGATCCAGTCCAAGTTCTGAAAAACACGGGATGAGAAGGGATCGTTGCTTCATGATGGACATTTGCAAGATGGGCCGAAAATCCTTCTTTGGTGTAGTGAAAGTCACAATGTCTTTGAGAAGCTAACTTTAGCAGCCAAAAGCATTGTGGCCGCAACAGCAGGTCATAGTCAGAGATTTTCGTGACTCCCAAAAGCCTGTCTAACACATAGCCTTCGACGACACGCCGCCTATGATTTGTCACCGGCAGTTTCCACTAACAGCTCTTCTCTCTTCGAGCGAGAGCGTTATTCACCTCATTGACCAAATGTACTTCTCTTTCTTTTGTTCTTTCCCGACCAACTGTTTTCTCCTTTACAATACCGAATGAGACATGATGGGATAGTTCCTGTTCGCCTGGATGATTGCAGTGTTAAAGTAACAATGCACAGGAGAAGCACAGCAGATTAGTCAGTATCTGAGTTGCAAGAGATATTTAAATCACAACCTTCTTGAGGATTCCTTAGTGCAGTTGCAACAATTCTGAAAAGATCAACACCGAGCAACTGAATTGAGCAGCAACACACAACTAATAAAACATCGACAAACATCCATTCCCACCACAACCAAACACTCAGACATGCAGTCTGCACCATCCACAAGATGCACTGCAGATATTTACCAAGGCTCCTTAAAGACTACATTACAAACTCACAACTACTTCCATCTAAAAGGAAAAGGGTAGTAGATAGATAGGAAAGACCCTCAAACCACTTACCATTCTGCTCTGGAAATATATTGCCGTTCCTCCAGAATCACTGGGTCAAAATTGTGGATTTCACTCCCCTATAATTTGGGTCTACCGACAGCACACGGAACCGATGGTTCAAGAAGGCAGCTCATCACCACCTTGTCCAGTCAAATCAGGAATGAACAACAAATGCTGACCTGTTCTGGAATACCCACATCTGACGAAGAATGAAAAGCATATGCTTTGGAGTTTTGAGGAGTTCTCTCTTACTGAGATATTTTTTTGTTTTATTTGAGGGGTATCAATGATGAGGATTTGCTGTTGGGAAACTGAAACGAAGCATCACATCAGAATTTGATGGAGTTGCTTTGTTCCATGAACCTCACCGGCCTTTGAAGATGAAAGCAGAAAGCTACATTCACAGTGGAGTGAAAGCATTCACTATCTGAACTATCGAGACATAATTGGAGGGGCGCTGGAGAGAAACTGCGGTAATGTGGTGACGATACAATTACTTGTCTGCCCTGAAAATTCATCAGTGCAGCCACACCGGAGAAAAACTGTTCTGAGAGTGAAAAGGGATTTACTCAGTTTTCTAACTTGCTGACTCATCAGTGGGTTCACACGGAGAAGAAACCATTTAATTGTCCAGAGTATGGAAAAGGCTTTAAAAGTTCTCACGAACTGCTGTACCATCAATGTGTTCACGCTGATGAGAAACCATTCAGGTGTTCTCATAGAGGGAGTGAGTTTAGGACGTCATTTGATCTCACTTTACATCTGCGAACTCAGTGGATAGAGATCTTTCGCCTGTTCTAAGAATGGGAAAGGATTCATTTAGTCATTCAGTTTGCTGAGACAACAGTGAGTTCACACAGAGTAGAGACCATTCGTCTGCTGTGATTTGAAATAATTAATTGATTCCGGCAAACTGCTGAAATACAAGAGAGTTCACACTGGAAAGAGACCATTTGCCTGCTCTTATGCTTCTCAAACTTACATATAGACGAGTGAATTCATATTGCCAATAATTTGTTTTAATGATGCAGTGTGGGAAATGTTTCATAAGTTTCCAGTAATTGAGGTCCCATAAACATGTTCACGCTGATGGGAACACAATCTTGTGCTCTCACTGTAGGATTGTTGTTTCTTTGATATTAGTGAATACAATTCACAAGGTCTTCATTTCGATGTGAAGAGCATTCAGAAATATTTTTAAGTACAAATCCACACTTAACAATGAAGAAAAGAATCAAGAACAGGGCAGTCAATGGATATCTACCAGTCTCCTCTAATTGTACAGAAATCCGGGGAAAAGAATCTTTGAATTTGATGTGATTGAAAACTGAACAATTAAACACCAGATCAATTAAAGAGATTAAGCACATCCAATGAAGTTAACCCCTGCTGACAGAATGAACACAGTTCAATTCTCGATGCAATAACACCATTCGCATGCGACCACACTGCATTGTTTGCACTATTACCATCTTTCCAGACCCAAGAGGCTACTGCCTTCATTTGAGAAAGAAGAGGCTGTTGGTGATTTAACCAGAGTACCATCAGCACACAGGCCAGAGAAGATTTAGTGAGGGACAACCTTTAAATTAACGTCAAACCAGTGATAGGAATTCGACCCACGCTGCGAGCATCACACTGCTTTATAAGCCAACAAAGCAGCCAACTGAGCGAAACAGATTGCACCTGACTGGGCTGTCACACGTGCGAATGAGTATTTGAATCCCTTGCTACCCACAGTGCAAATTAACTGCCTCTCCACGCACGGTGGCTCAGTGTTTAGCACTGCTGTCTCAGAGCATGAGGGGCTGGCTTCGATTCCAGCCTCGGAGGCCTGTCTGTGTGGCGTTTGCACGTTCTCCACCTGTCTGTTATTATGCGTTTCGTCCAGGCCCTCAAATTTTATCCCACAAGACAAAACAGTGCGCCGGTTAGGTGAATTGGCCATGATATATTACCCATACCGTAGGTTAATAGTTGTGGTAAATATAAGGGAGGGTAATGGGTTTGAGTGTTCTTTGGATGGTTTGTGTGGACTTGTAGTGCCGAAGGGCCGGTTGCTGCACCGCAGGGATTTTCATGTGTTTTCTGGTGTTTCGTCACATCATTGCTACTCCTTAAGCTCTTTTCAAAGTCAGACCACTAACATTTTCTCTCATTTGTGCGAACAAGTCCATATCTGCTGAGATTGGAGAACCGAGTGACTCACTTCCCAGGCAAGGAGCAAGTAAATATTTCTCGCTAGTATGAATATACTCGTGCTCACTGAATAGAGATGACCAGGTGAATCTCTTTCCACCCTCAGTGCAGGCCTCTCTACAGTGTGCCCATTCTTGTTTATCTGAACCTTTGCTGATTTAATAAATTCCTTCTCATACACAGAGCAGACGAATCGTGTCTCTCCCGTGTCATGTCGATCAGGGGACATTAGGTGGTGTTGTGAAGATAATTACTTACCAAATAGAGCAGACAAATCTTCTCTCCCTTTGCTGAAGTCATTTGCGTGCCTTTAGGATTGATCCCCGAGTGGGGGCAGGGAATCCCACCCACTGCTGGGATGTGCTAGCTGGGCAACCCCAACCATGTGGTGAGAACGGCCCAAGTACGAAGTTGTACAAGACGATATTGAGGAGGCATGCAAGTTTCAATTCCCTACAGTGTAGAAACAAGCCCGTCGATCTAACCAGTCCACACTACCCTCGGAAGAGTAAGCCGTGCAGACCCACTTCCCTACCACCAATGCACCTGACACTATGGGTAATTTAGCACGGCGATTTCACCTGACTTGCACATCTTTGTGATTGTGCGAGCAAACCGAAGCACACGGAGGAGTCCCACGCAGACATGGGGAGAATGTGCAAACTGCACACAGACAGTGGCCCAAGTCTGAAATAGAAACTGGGACCATGGTGCTGTGAGGTAGCAGTGCTAACCACGCCACCCTGTAAATACGTGAACTTCAAAATAAAGATCAGAGATTCTCTTGTTATACCTGGTTCACTGGCAGACACTGTGCTGAAAGCAACAGGGGATGGCGGTTACTTTACCCACTTTACAGGAGACTTTTACACATGGCAACAAGGAAATTGGCCATATGGGAGGTCCTTTAAATTCGATAAGCTTGATTATTGGACCACGGCCATTTCGGGAGGGCAAGTTGTCCCCTCCTGGGACACTGGATACCTGCTGCAGTGTCTTGATCTTTTCGTCAGGTTGCCTAGCAGTTTAAGGCCACGAAGGCGAAAGACTGCTGGAATCACAACCGAAACTGTGATCCCAATAATTCCAGACACGACCACACCGCCCTATGCCCCACAGTACCCGAAATTTCCCATACTGGCTTGAAAGCCAGACCCGTTGGGCCTGAATGAAGTGGCTGCATTTTTTTTACCATGCATTACACAGCAAGCCCGAGATCGGACACATTAGCCACCCGGCAGTATGAATCACCACTGCTGCCCAACACAAATGATAACTCCAGACTCATAAAATGCCAGAGTGCTTGCTGAAATTACCAGGGCACCAACTGTCAGTTTCCCCGCATCATGATTGGGTACACTCCCCTGTATAAGACTTGGATCCACGCAGAGGTCTGGGCCATGCTACAAGATGCCCCAGACCCGTTGAAGTGACAGCTCCCGTTCTACAATTGGGTCCTCGAAATTTCCTGTATATACAACTGTCTGTCCCAATATGTGTAGACCGTATTAGAGCTTGCGCATATGACCCACTGGGTGACCATTAGCCCTGTTATTGACATCCCCATCCAAACCTGGGACACCGCTTTAGACTGGGAAAAAGTGACTGGACAGTAGCGTGAAGCATGCAATAAAGGCCAGCAGAAGACTGCACGCCGAATTTGGGCTGTTATCCAGTGTCTGCAGAGCAGCCAGGCACTTGCTCGATGTCATTGTCCGCTTTAGGGAGGTCTGGGACTCTTCATCCAGCATTCCATTAGCAGAGAACAAAAAGCTTGCCGTGCAGTCCTTACATATGCTCACGTTTTCACGTTGCACAATCAAAAGACGAGCTGGACGGACACGTTGATTGTACTTAATAACTTGTACGGGAATGGACTGTTCTCTACATCAAAGGTACGGGGGCATTCGACTGGCTCGCACAACCTGGCAACCACAGGAACACCACCAACCAGTACAGAAAACAAGGGCAATTCAAAGAAGGCAGTGCAGGAACAGTGTGAAATTGGAACACTGAGTGAGACAATGCTGGTCCAGGCAATGTCGCCCAGGGCCATCTATCCTCTCCCCCTCCCCTCTGGCACGACAGCAGTCCACCACACAACAGAGGCAGCTTCAACAGGCTGCCTACACTGTGGATGATCCCTTTTCCCGTGCTCCAGAAACTAATTAGGGCTATCGAGAGAGTGAGTTTTCACAGGCGATCTCAATATGTCTCTCAAATGCCTCGTCTGAAATTCTGATGGTGGATATGGAGGTGGTCGGGAGTGGGTCATTTCTTTTGTGATGGATTCTGTGTCTGTCCAACCATCTCCGGCTCCCGACTCGGAAAATTTCCTGAGTTGCAAGACCCTCTGCACTGTAGGGTTTTCGGGAGTACCCATAACAGAGCCACTCTCCTAACCCATTAACTCCAGTATTGAACCTGCCACTGCGACTGTTGCTGCCATTATTTCAGACTCTTGCCCAGTCGCTCTCCTGAGCCGGCAGACCTTATAAATTGAATGCCAGTACCCACTGTTCCTCTGAAGGTCTCATATTCGAGAACCCGGATGTTCATTATTCCATGCTGTGGTCAATAATTTCACACAGCCCTGAACCCTCAGACCAGGTAAGCTCCTGATACTCTTGATCATGCTCCAATTCGCCTACCTGCGCTCTTCTCGACCCCTACCTGCCCTGTTGTCAATGGCCCTTTTCTGTAGACGGTTAACGGACTCCCTGCTGCCAGTAGGGTGCACAATTGACGATATTGACTTGTCATGCATTCCACCAGAATTAATTGAAAATAGCGACATACCACGGTGATATGTAATAACAAAGTAGATACTTGTGAAATCTCAGGACTTCAAGATTACCTTCTTAACAAATGCGGGTGCTATGACGATTTTGGACCTCTGCACTGACAACTGAAGTGACAACAAGCTGCTATCTGTTTTCTCCGTTGGTTTTGATCATTCTGGCTCGCATCTAATTGCCTGAAGACGAGAGGGTGCTGACAACCTGGGAGCTTTCTGCGTGGTTTCTGGTGTAATTTTCAGAGGGGATGAGCAGCTGCTGTTGGTCACGGGAAGTGCCTGTGAGGCCCCCAACTCCCATTCCGCCAAAACACCACAACTCCCCATAATCCAGTTACTGCAGTCAGCAGCTGATCCACCCTGTCAGGGCACACTGGATCCTCCTTACCCTGACCTTTTGGAAAAACAGTCTGCTACCATGAATTTGGAAATGGCTGGATATGATGTGTTTTGCTTACAATTTCACTTTCATCTCTGGCTACATGTAAGTTATTCAGTTTAACCATGTACCCTTCCAGAAAATGTCCGCTTGCTGATCCCTTTTTGTCAACTTAACCAGGTTCCCCACACGTACTCACCACCTCAGCAATCTCTACTTGAACTTGCCCACATTGACTTATTGATCTTCTCCAGCCTTCAGAGAACAGGGACTGATCTTGTGCCCAAGAACCCTGCAGGAACATTAATGAATCAGGGAACAACCTGAATCTAATTTATGGTAAATGTTTGTTAGTAGCCAATGTCACGCCAGAGCTGTTGTTTGAAAGTATAGGTAACGGCCTTTAAATATGATTGCTGCATTCTCTGAACCAGAACATGCTCTGCCCACATTGATTGAACGACGCCTCCTGCTGACCGACTGTTAATTGACCAGTTCTGACAATATTGCATTCAAGACTTTTCATACCCTGCTCACGTGGCCACACCTCCTGATTCCAATCCTGGTCCCAGTATTTCATAGCTTCCAATAATACTTTGGCACTTATGCTCATTTCCACCACAAACTCCATTCCTGACCTATTACTTTGTGCTTCCAAGCAACTTTGGGCAAGAAAGTTGGGATGCAGAGGTTCTGTTTTGCACCCTTATCATTTTGTTATTTCATCATTCCTGCACTTCCATTTTGTTTTCGTTCCCGCCATTTCCCCTCTTTGTTCTTTGTCACTAAATCCTTTTACTTGCTGCATTTTTAATTTCTGACGAAAGCAGATGGAACTCAGACAGTGTAAGAGTCTACAGCAGATTGTGAGTATTTGTTAACTTGCAATATAATAAGTAACGTATGATTATGATTCATTAGAAATTACGCTTAACACTTATTAGTTTTAAGTCCACTTTCCCCCTTATTGACACGAAGTATGTTCCTCGATTTAATTTTCATATTTCAGACTTCAGTACAATCAGTTCAGTTCAAATGGCAAAAGACAGCTAGAGTCGCTGTAATAACTGCACTCCAATCTGATTTTGGACACATGAGAACTTCAGTTTCTCTCCCTAGTGCTCTCTCTATCCGAGCAACTTTCTCTGATTTCCTTTCCTTCACGTTTAAGCGGCCGTGCTGCCGGGGGAAATACTATTGGCTGTTGTTGAACCTCCAGCTCGAGCTAAGAGACAGTTTTCTCCCATTGTGAGGTCAGAGATCCAGCCGCAGGTTGATGAGACTCAGGGGTCAGTCCCCACAGCACAGCCTCTGTAGAATCTCCATGTCTCAGTGTTCCCCAATGGTCAAGGCACGACCAGGAAGGAGTCACTGCGGGTCTCACTATAGGCTGCACAGAGGGACACTGACAATTACACACAAAGCTTGGACAGTCAGTTCCAAGGGAACTGATGTGACACCTGTGCCCAGTGACTTTGCTTGGGAATTGAAACTGCGTGCGTTTAGGACAGGAACTCTTCCACTGGGTTAAATCCAGCCATTCAAAAGGGTCGAATATCTACTGTACGAATACCTGATATACTTCCAAACACCTCATGGAGGCTGTCATTTACAGCAGATTCTAGTAGATTGTACAACCAGAGAATTACACTGAAAAGTATAAATATTTCTCTGCATTAACAAATTCATAAAGGAATCATTCCATTGTTCGTGTATTTGTTGGAGAAGCACAGGCTGGCGTTGCATGTCAGGCCCCTGCAAAAACCTGGACATCACCTCTGTTCTAATCAACTGGGGACCTGAAAACTCTGATGGGGAGACCCTCCAAAAGAATGTGGCCTTCAATGTCTGTGCTGTCACTTATTCCTCCCGAGAAGGTGGTAGAGAGTGCACTCACTTCCTTAACCACTACAGGTTCCTGGAATATTGTGCGCAATTGTCCCTGGGTCAGCACCTTCAATCATGGGGATATTTTGGAATGAATGAAACTTTTCAGACTGGGAATCTGATGGGACTTTCAAAAATCATGAGACCTCTGGGAAACCTGTTCCCCAAATATAAGGTTCAAGAATGAGACAACACAGGCTGAAATTATCTGCAAAAGTAACAGATGTGTACTAAGATGTTTTTTGTTGACACAACGCTTGGTGTTTGTGTGGAGGGCCCTGCTGGAGTTCTAATGGAGGCGGCTCCAACTGCAGTCCTCACTTTCTCCCCAACCAGTTTTTGCCTTTCTCTGGTTATAAAGTCGCTGTCAGCGCTGTCCTGACATGAAATGGCTACTTGAAACAAACCTATAATGGTTAACCTTTGGAATCATTTGTCCTGGTTTGGCAGATCAAAACACATCGTACACTGTATGCATTTTCATCTCTCGGACTCCTGCAGATGAAATAAACTGGGGTGTGAATCGACGCATTTTCGATGTTAGAGGAGGGATAATCTAAACCAAATGGTACAATGCTAAACTGGATGCAGGAGCAGAGAAGCATCAGTTTGAGTCTGAATTCTGTCAGCACAGATAAGGGGTAAATGTGTGAAAAACTTTTTTATTCATTCATACATTCCTAAATTGTAGAAATGTTAATTTACAAATTAAACTGTAAACGCAGGATATGGAAAACTCTGTGACAAAGTTTCCATTGATTAAGATGCAGATAAAAGAATCCTTTAAAAGTCCGTGCCCTGAGATTTTTAAAAGTCTCTCTAACTTTCCAAACTTCAAGAGGAAAATACGATCGGAATATGACCGGTCAGCTACTGAATAGTAGGTGCGTGGTCTTGTTCAGAATCTGTCAGAGATTTAGCGTGGAGTAAGATGTATTTTATCCAGATAACAGGCATTTATCAAGGGCCAGCCTGACGTAATTTGCCTTCAATTCTTGTGTTCTCTCAAAATAAAGAAATTGATTTACCATTAAGCAAGCCTCTCGGATTGTGTATCATTAGTATACATTTGTGAAAGAGTAACTATGTATGTGAACGAGCGAGTGTGGCTTTGAGGGGTCTGTGACTGATTAACTGAGAGTTGGTGGCTGAGATTAGCTGAGTGAGAGGGTATGATCGAGTGTGAGATTCTGAGATAGGGAGTTTGCAACGCTCTACTGTGCGTGTGATGAACATGTGTGGCTGCATGACAGTGTGAATGTGTGTATGAGCTATGAAAGAGTTTGTGATAGACACTGTAGAGGCAGCTTTACTCTGGAATCTAACACAGAGCTACCCCTGATACGGGAGTGTTTGTGGCCATATCTGTACATCGTATGTTACATAATTTTTCCCGGACCCTGGGAGGTTTAGGTGGAGAAAGTGTTCATGGAAATGTACTCTGCCTATAAGCCAGTGATATAACTATGCTAAGTGCATTTGATAGGGACAGTGCTTCAATAAGGGCTGACCTAGTCTTTATCTAATTCCACGGTGAACATGGTCTGGGAGTTAGAAAAGCTGAAGTGCAGAAACAGCTTTATTCTGAACATAACCCCATTCACTACCTAAATACAGTCTGAAAGAACTGCAGATGCTGTCAATCAAAAACAAAACCAAAAGTTACTGCGAAGCCTCAGCAGGTCTGGCAGCATCTGTGAAGAGAAATCAGCGTTAAAGTTTTAGGTCTGGCTCAGATAAACTGAGACCGGATACGACGTGGTAACTCTGGTTTCTCTGTTCAGGTGCTGCCAAAACTGCTGAGCTTTTATCAGCAATTTGTTTTTATCTCTACTCTCTCCTTGCTCTACGAATTAGCTAAAAGACTTTGTTCTGCTGTACATCAGCTCGCTGACAACATATGGAGTTGCAGTCTCTAAACCAGTCTAGTGTAAATGAATATATAATCCCTGTGGTGTGAAATTTCCCTGCCCTATCACTGTACATTTCCCTGACTAATGCACCTAACCTACACACGTCTGATCATTATGGGCAATTTAGCATGGCCAATATTACCTAGCCCGCACATGTCGAAGCAAACCATAGAACCTGAAGGAACCCCACGCAAAAACGGGGAGAACTTACAATCTCAATAGACAGTCGCCCGATAGTGGATTCAAACACGAGTCCCAGGAACTCTGAGGCATCAATGCTAACCACTGAGTCACTGTGCCACCCAAACAGTTAACTTTAAAATTGGGACTGGGAATACAAAAAGCTGCAGTTTAATTCCTGCGACATTCAGTTTCTCCAAAAATAAAGTTTTATGGAGTACATCAGTTCAATAAAGCAGTTCACTACCATCTTCTCAAGAGCTGATGGGAATGAGGGATAAATGCTGAGACCAGCCAGTTCTGCTCACGTCCAATGAACAAACGAAAACATTATCCCTTTGCCTTGCTAATACCTTGCTGCCCCTGCAGATTAACTCATTGTGTTTTAATATCCCAGGACACACAGATCCCTCTCTCCGTCAGAGTCCTATGACAACTCCCCATTTAAACTAAAGTCTCCGTCGATTCTGCCTGACAAACATCACTCCTGACTTTATATTGTAATGGACAGTGCTTTGCCCATTCACTTACCATCGCTAAATCGATCTATGTGACAGCAGCTTACTTCCACTTCACAATTTGCTTTTAAACTAGTTTCACCAATAATATACTCAGTTTTTAGATCAAGACTGACTTGAGCAGATGCCTTTTGGAAATCTGAAAATCCTTCTGTCACTCTCTGTCCCTTATTCAGTGTGTCTTCCTGTTTCGCTCTGCTCGCCCAGAATATCTGTGAAGTGCCACATTCATTCGTTATCCTTTTGGAGATGTTTCATGGTGTCCATATCTCCTGTACGATCACAGTAAAACGTCTTCACCTCCCTAGGCCCAAGCCCTGGTTATAATTGCCAAACTGTCCAAATATTTGGTGACGCCATCACTTTAACTCTCCCGATTTGTGTCCAAGGCTGTGGACAACGATGTTGAATCAATTAATAACATCCAGATTAAAGGAGTACTCGACTGAAAACAAATACAGTTCTACTAAGGGACTGTAAACAAAGTAACATTGGGATTTACAAACATCAAAGCTTCATTAAACAATCCTGGATGTCAGATGAACAGGACATCACACATCTGGATCAGACTCAAGACTCAATCCCCCCGACACCGAAATGTTTCTGTATCAAACAACATACGGTATTGGAATCAAATGCAGTTTTTGTTAGCAGGACATGACACATGGGTTGAGGAAAACTGCCCATGGGGATGTTACGAATCAGGAATATAATTGGGAATTCAAACTGAACAGATACAATCAAGTAAGGAACTCTGTGATGAAGTTCTGGAAAAGGGACCCCTCTTGGATAACAATCGAGAGTTACTGCGTGTGTATACACGTGTGTTTCTGTGGTGATAGATGAGAGTGAGTTACATTTCTATCACTTCTCAGATTATACACATCTTCAAAATGTTTGCTTAGGCATCATCGAGGGAACTTTACTCTGTATTTAACCATGTGTTGTCAATTGATCTCACAGCTTCCAATACACTGTTTTCAAGGCTCCATCCGTTGACATATCTTACATTTGATCGTATCCTTTTTAGACTGTCCTTCAGCCACTCACTGACATCCCAGACTCTGCAACCACGGAGACAGCGTGCTACCTGGCGTCGCAGCTACACTGTCACAGGCATCTGCCTGATGCCCGAATAATGCAATCCCTTTATCACTATTGCTCTCCACTTCTTTTGTTTTCATTAATTTCATTAATTTCATTAATTTCAGGTCAGGCAACATTCAAGGAACAGGAGAATCGAAAATTCGGGCATCAGCCCTTCTTCAGGAATGAGGAAAGTGTGTCCAGCAGGCTAAGATAAAAGGTCGGGAGGAGGAACTTGGGGGAGGGGCGTTGGGAATGCGATAGGTAAAGGGAGGTCAAGGTGAGGGTGATAGGCTGGAGTGGGGTGGGGGCGTAGAGGTCAGGAAGAAGATTGCAGGTTAGGAAGGCGGTACTGCGTTCGAGGGATTTGACTGAGACAAGGTGGGGGGAGGGGAATTGAGGAAACTGGAGAAATCTGTGTTCATCCCTTGTGGTTGGAGGTTTCCCAAGCGGAAGATGAGGCGCTCTTCCTCCAACCATGGTGTTTCCATGGTCTGGCGATTGAGGAGTACAAGGATCTGCATGTCCTTGGTGGAGTGGGAGGGGGAGTTGAAGTGTTGAGCCACGGGGTGGTTGGGTTGGTTGGTCCGGGTGTCCCAGAGGTGTTCTCTGAAATGTTCTGCAAATAGGTGGCCTGTCTCCCCAATATAGAGGAGGCCACATCGGGTGCAGCGGATGCAATAGATGATGTGTGTGGAGGTGCAGGTGAATTTGTGGTGGATATGGAAGTATCCCTTGGGGCCTTGGAGGGAGGTCAGTGGGGAGGTGTGGGCGCAAGATTTTGCATTTCTTGCGGTTGCAGGGGAAGGTGCTGGGAGTGGAGGTTGGGTTGGTGGGGGAGTGTGGACATGATGAGGGAGTCACAGAGGGAGTGGTCTTTTCGGAATGCTGATAGGGAAGGGGAGGGAAATATGTCTCTGGTGGTGGGGTCTTTTGGAGGTGGCGGAAATTATGGCGGATGTTACGTTGGACATGGAGGTTGGTGGGGTGGTAGGTGAGGAACAGTGGGTTTCTGTCCTGATGGCGGTTGGAGGGGCGGGGCTCAAAGGCGGAGGAGTGGGAAGTGGAAGACATGCGATGGAGGGCATCGTCGACTACGTCTGGGGGGAAATTGCAGTCCTTGAAGAAGGAAGCCATCTGGGTCGTACAGTTTTGGAACTGGTCCTCCTGTGAGCAGATATAGCAGAGACGAAGGAATTAGGAATATAGGATGGCATTTTACAGGGGGCAGGGTGGGAGGAAGTGTAGTCTAGGTTGCTGTGGGAGTCGGTTGGTTTATAATACATGTCCATGTCGATTCGGTCACCCGAGATGGAAATGAAAAGGTCTAGGAAGGGGAGAGAGGAGTCTGAGGCGGTCCAGGTGAATTTGAGGTCGGAGTGGAAAGTGTTGGTAAAGTGGATGAACTGTTCAACCTCCTAGTGGGAGCACGAGGCAGCACCTACACAGTCATCGATGTAGCTGAGGAAAAGGTGGGGGGTGGGGCCAGTGTAGCTGCGGAAGATGGACTGTTCCACATATCCTACGAAGAGGCAGGCATAGCTGGGGCCCATGCGGGTGCCCATGGCTACTCCTTTGGTATGGAGGACGTGGGAGGATTGGAAAGAGAAGTTGTTCAGGCTGAGGACCAGATCAGTCAGTCAAAAGACGGTGTCGGTGGAAGGGTACTGGTTGGTATGGCGGGAAAGGAAGAAGCGGAGGGCTTTAAGCCCTTCGTGATGGGGGTTGGAGGTGTACAGGGACTGGATATACCGAGTTGATCCTTCTCTGCAGCTGTTCAAAAGCTGTGAAACTATATTAAACTGATATCCTTATATAAGGTATGATTTGTACTGAAGAGAATGCAACACAATTTTTTTCACTGTTTCTCAGACTGAATTACTGTCATAAAACAAGCAAAATCAATCTGCATACCATATGTCTGGATCTGGGCTGCTCGAGAACACCTTAAAGCTATGTCTCCTGTGGTCTGTGTAAAAGACTTCCACTATCCATTACTTCCATGCCTGTCATAATTTCGAAAGGGTCTATTTCGTCTCCCTCAGCTTCGACGTTCATGTGAAAGAAATGATTTATTATAATTGTCCCGCATCATTTATGATGGGAGGTAGCAGGACTGCAGAGTTTATGTCTGATCCGTGAGTGATCACTTAGCCTTGTCTATCCGTTGCTTCTAATGGTTTCTGGCGTGCAACTATTTATTTGTCGTAGCTTCACCAGGTTGACACCTTACGTTTAGATATACCCAGTCTACACACTCATAGAACATAGAACAAAGTACAGCCCTTTGGCCCACGAGATTTAATCCTAATGTCAAATTTAGTAACTTAACCTACGCACCCCTCAACTCACTGCTATCCATGTGCATGTCCAGGAGTCGCACCAATGTCCCCAATGACTCTGCTTCCACCACAGCTGGAAACCGATTCCATGTTGGAAACCGATTCCATGTGTCCACAACTCTCTGCGTAAATAACCTACCTCTGACATTTCCTTTATACCTTCCTCCTAATATCTTCAAACTATGACTTCTCCTGCCAGTCAATCCTGCCCTGGGGAAAGGTCTCTTGCGATTGATTGTATCTATTCCTTACATTATTTTCTAAACCTCGGTTAGGTCTCCTCTCTTCCTCCTTCACTCCAGAGAGAAAAGTCCGAGCTTATTCAAACTTTCTTCATTAGGCAAGCCCTCCAGTCCAGGCAGCATCCTGGTAAACTTTCTTTGCGCTTTCTCCGAAGCCTCTGCATCTGTCCTATAGTAGGGCGACCAGAACTGGACGCAACATTTAAACAGTGGTTTCACCAGGGACTTCTAGAGCTGCAGCAAAACCTCGCCAATCTTAAACTCAATCCCCATTAACGAAAGCCAAAACTCCATATGACTTCTTAATAACCCTATCCACTTGGTGGCAACTTTGAGGGATCGATGTACTTGCTCACCAAGATCCCTCTGTTCCTCTACACTGCCAAGCATCCTGTCTTCAATCTGAAATTCATTATTCGTGTTCCACCTTCCAAAATGCATCACTTCTAAATCCAGATTGCCAAATCTCACTGTATCCCATACTTCCTGACGTTATAAAGGAAAGTCCTCTACTCTTCATTTAACCAGGTTTGATCACTGGTTGCAAGTCATAACCCTCCCATTCATCTGCTTCCCCTTCCCTTCCATTTCTTCGTTGTCATGTCTTTGGAATGTACTTTGTTTAGTGCCGTGGTAAATTTGTACAGTGCATCTTGGAGGTTATCATTGATTTTCACCATGCAGAAGGACTGGTTAATACTTACAAACAGTCTGTAACACATTCATTAAAAGGCAGAGCTCATAGGAACAGGTGAAACAAAAATAAACCAGGTTTCTTCAGGATTAAAACACCTATCACTGCCGCGAACAGAGAGTACTGCTGAGCAGTTGAAGACTTCCCTGTATCTTGTTCAGAGTCCCAACCTGTTTAGTTACCTGAGAAACAATCACATCGTTGCTGGTAGCAGACAGCCTTTGTCAGTGGTAAACTAGTGGCCAATCATCAATTAGCTCCCTGTCACAAACCAAGGCTGCATCTGTGTCTAACTCCGTTCATCTCGAATCACACATCAATTGTTGGGTCACTATCAGGTGAATTGCTGTCAAACCTTACAGCTAACCTCCACTTATGATCTGTTTGCAAGGTCGCTCTTTTCACATTTTAGTCCACAATTATACTCAATTCTTTTTTAATTTTTTTTTAATATGTATTCGCCCTGAGAAAACTAAAATGCCATTTCAAAAACGCATTTATTTGCCAAATGGCATGATGCCCAACTTTTATAAAAAGTGTGGTCTATGTATTATTTCTCCCTTCTTGCAATGTTATGCAACCTTCATATTTCTTAAAGCTTTTATGTATTTCACCATTTGTATTTTAGGACAATATATCTGAACTCACATTAGTTTTTCTAGTGTATAATAAAATGGTTACAAAAAACGACACCATCAAAAAAACTTGCATTGTTAATTTGAAACAGTTAAAGAAGGCCAGTGGATCACAATCTGTGTAATTTTGTATTTCATTGTTCTTTGTTGGGTGGTCTTCGAAGTGCTGAAGATCTGACAGGAATCCCAAAGTCCCTTTTCCTATGGAAGAGGAATTTTCCAATGATCGGTATTGATTCGAATAGAAATATCCTCCAGGTTCTCAATTCCTAATTCATCATCCTGGAACAAGACAGCACGTCGACCCAATTTAGAAGCATCAGCGGCCATTTTGAAAAGACTGGAAAACGCAGGGATGGTCAAAATAGGTTCATCGATTCAAATTGCTCTCTTTTCCTTTCGACATTAACCTCGCAATCTACTAACTAAACCACCTTTCTCTTATTTCGTTCAAAAACTTGTTAAACGCACAGCTATCCAAACAAAATTATGGACAAGTTTCCTGTAAAGTCAAACAATCCAAAAATCTCTTAATTTCTCATTTAGTTTTAGGAACAAGAAATTCTAATAGTATCACTTTTGCTGTCTCCATCAACATCTGTGTGCTTGTGTGTGTATGTCTGTGTGACTGTATGTACACGTGTGTCTCTTAAGTCGATATGTGTGCTTCTGTCTGGATGTGTCTCTGCACATCTGTCTGTATATGTGATTATGTCTGAGTATCTCTACATATTTCCGTCTGTCACACACACACACAGACAGGCACAAAACAAACACACACACACACACACACAAACACACACGCACACATACACACACACGTGCTCAAACATAACCAAAAGCAATGTATCACTTCAAGCCCAAGAGGAATAGACAGAGGTACAGATATTTTGGTGTTTAAACCACCTTTCAATTGTTACAATCCTGAAAATAACAGAGATCCCGTTGCACAGAGGTACAGACACAGAGATACATAAACATGGAGACACACACTCATACACACAATGAGACACAAACACACTCACATAAGCACAGATAGTCAGGCAGAGATAGATGGGTAGACACACACAGAATCACAGATACAGGAACACACGACAATGCACACACACATTCAGAGAAACACATGCATAAAGCCAAACAGAATCAGTGTGCACTAACTGACACTGCGTTGTGTCTAACCATCTGCAGCACAATCTGTGTCCCATCAGCTCGTTCCCAGTTTATACAGATGAATTGTTGATGATAAAGTGGAACAGTCGTGTGAGGTCTCTCACCATAGTATCCGTGAAAAGATGAATCTAGTTAAAAGATTATGGTCATTTGAGCAACTAACAGACTTGTACACCACATCCGTGTAATCACTCGATATTAAGCTGTGAAATGGAATGATGATGATGGCAAGTAGTTATGATCTCCATAATTAGGTAGAATTAACTTGCAGTGCAGCTTGCTCAGCACCACAGTCACAAACATTCTCTGTCTGCACCACCCACACTCAGTAGCATTGGAGTGTACCACAGACAAGATGCACTGTCGAAATTCCACAAAGTTCCTCACAGCACAGCTTCCAGAATCACGGCATTATCGCGTGGAACACTGAGCACAGCAGAAGAAACGGGAAACCAGGTGACATTTCCACATCCCGCTGCTCGCCACCCTGGCTCGGAAAAACGTCTCAGTTCCACAAGTGCCAGACGTTGGAAATCCTGAAACTCCGTCCCTTACATTATTATGGGCTTGTCTGGACAAAATGAATGGCAGCCGTTCAAGACGCTAACTCATTATCAACTTCGCCAGAACAATTATATCTGAGTAATACGTGGTAACACAGCGGCAATGAGCCAAACACATTAATGAACCACAAAATAAAGGTCACTATTTGGAACCCACGTGCTCCAATGCTGGGCATTTGAATAAATTGTGCCCATAATCGTGAAAATTGAAATACGATTTCATTTGAATGCATCAAATTCTGAACAGGCTTCAGAAGGTAGATGGTCAGAATTTGATCCTGTGTGTCTGGGTATCTGAAACATGATAACACAGTCTCAGGAGTTGCAGGAAAGCTCAGCAGGTCTGACAGAATCTGTGAAGAGAAGTCATTATTAAAGTTATACCGTTTACAGATCATTTGGTTATTAGTAACAGCACCCTCAGGGTAAGGGACAGGTTATTTGGGAATGAGATGAGGAGAGAGCGATTAACTCTAAGGCCTCTGAGTCTTTAATATTCTCTGTCCCTGACGATTGCTGATGCATCCTCACTGAGTGCATTTCAGATTGGAAGACACAGATTGCTAGTTTCTCAGGGAGTCACGGGATATGTGGATTGGACAGGAAACTGGATATGAAATCTAAATCTAGTTTTGATTGAATTGACACCTAGAAGAGACTGAACATGTTAAACAGGCTGTATCGAACCCTCATTCTTTCTTCAGCGTTATTCCCATTCCAATTGTTCACTAATTATTACTTTTCTAACTTCCTACTGCTCTGCTGAATTCCCCTACTCTCAGAACACATGAGCTGACCTTTCCATTCTCTCAACAGATGTTGCATGACCTTTTCAGATTCCTCTGAATGGCCGGGGTTTATTTCAGAGAGAAGTACAACTCCCTATTCCTGTTTCTGTAAGAGGAAACATTCTCCAAACCGACTCCTTGATATTCTTTTTGTTCACAGAGAAATGATCCATTGTTCTGTCCAAATGCATTACATGCTCATGAGGGCATCAATATATTGTGATGCTTTCTAAAATAAAATATATTAAACATTTCTGAGAATGACAAGAACGAGGGTAGGTCCGATCAAGGACAGTAGTGGGAGACTGTGTATTGAGTCGGAAGAGATAGGAGAGGTTTTGAACAAGTACTTCTCTTCAGTATTTACGAACGAGAGGGACCGTATTGTTGAAGAGGAGAGTGTGAAACGGACTGATAAGCTAGAAGAGATACCTGTTAGGAAGGAAGATGTGTTTGACATTTTGAACAACTTGAGGATAGACAAGTCCCCCGGGCCTGACGGGATATATCCTAGGATTATGTGGGAAGCAAGAGAGGAAATTGCAGTACCGTTGGCAATGATCTTCTCGTCTTCACTGGCAACGGGGGTGGTACCAGGGCACTGGAGAGTAGCGAATGTTGTGCCCCTGTTCAAAAAAGGGAATAGGGATAACCCCGGGAATTACAGGCCAGTTAGTCTTACTTCTGTGGTAGGCAAAGTAATGGAAAGTACTGAGGGATAGGATTTATGAGTATCTGGAAAGACACTGCTTGATTAGGGACAGCCAGCCCGAAATTGTGAAGGGTAGGTCTTGCCTTACAAGTCTTATTGAATTCTTCGAGGAGGTGACCAAGCATGTGGATGAGGGTAGAGCAGTGGATGTAGTGTACATGGATTTTAGTAAGGCATTTGATAAGGTTCCCCATGGTAGGCTTATGCGGAAAGTCAGGAGGCATGGGATAGAGGGAAATTTGGCCAATTGGATAGAAAACTGGCTAACCGGTCGAAGGCAGAGAGTGGTGGTAGATGGTAAATATTCAGCCTGGAGCCCAGTTACAAGTGGAGTTCCGCAGGGATCAGTTATGGCTCCTCTGCTGTTTGTAATTGTTATTAATGACTTAGATGAGGGAGTCGAAGGGTGGGTGAGTAAATTTGCAGATGATACGAAGATAGGTGGAGTTGTGGACAGTGAGGAGGGCTGTTGTCGGCTGCAGAGGGACTTAGATATGATGCAGAGCTGGGCTGAGGAGTGGCAGATGGAGTTCAACCCTGCCAAGTGTGAGGTTGTCCATTTTGGAAGAACAAATAAGAATGCGGAATACAGGGTTAATGGTAGGGTTCTTAGTCAGGTGGAGGAACAGAGGGATCTTGGGGTCTATGTACATAGATCTTTGAAGGTTGCCACTCAGGTGGATAGAGTTTGTAAGAAGGCCTATGGAGTATTATCGTTCATTAGCAGAGGGATTGAATTCAAGAGTCGTGAAGTGATGTTGCAGCTGTACAGGACTTTGGTTAGGCCACAGTTGGAGTACTGTGTGCAGTTCTGGTCGCCTCACTTTAGGAAAGATGTGGAAGCTTTGGAGAGGGTGCAGAGAAGATTTACCAGGATGTTGCCTGGAATGGAGAGTAGGTCGTACGAGGATAGGTTGAGAGTTCTCAAACTTTTCGCGCTGGAACGGCGAAGGATGAGGGGTGACTTGATAGAGGTTTATAAGATGATCAGAGGAATAGATAGAGTAGACAGTCAGAAAATTTTTCCCCGGGTACAACACAGTGTTACAAGGGGACATAAATTTAAGGTGAAGGGTGGAAGGTACAGGGGAGATGTCAGGGGTGGGTTCTTTACCCAGAGAGTGGTGGGGGCATGGAATGCGCTGCCCGTGGGAGTAGTAGAGTCAGAATCATTGGCGACCTTTAAGCGGCATTCGGATAGGTACATGGATGGGTGCTTAAGCTAGGTTCGAAGTTCAGCACAACATCGTGGGCCGAAGGGCCTGATGTGTGTTGTATTGTTCTATGTTCTATGTTCTATGTTCTATAATGAAATTCAGGATGAAAACACGAGACCCAATTCGATCTGTAAGGGGCAGGAATTCAGTCATGCGAGGTGAAAGTGAGGGCTGTAGATGCTTGAGATCAGTGTCAAGATTAGAGAAATTCAGGAAAAGAACAGCAGGTCAGGTAGCATCTGAGGAGCAGGAGAGACGATATTTCGAGCAAAACACCGTCATCGGAAATGAGGCTGGGAGTGTCCAGTGTGGACAGATAAATGGGAGGGAGTGGTCCTGCGGAGAAATGATGCTGAGAGAGCAATTGATGGATCAATGAGGGGGTAAAGGTAATAGTCCACTTCATCCACAGAGATAGATGGGATGGAGCATAGGATCATAAAATTCTTATAGAGTCAGAAACAGGCTATTCGGCCCATCATGCATCCCAGCAAGTCTCACCCTCTACGCCAGTCCTGAAACCCCGCATTTCTCATGGCTAACCATATAACCTACACTCACCTGGACACCTACGACTGGTGGAGCGGTTAGGTGGGAAGGAAGATTGGCAGGTAGGACAGGCCATGAGGATGATGCCAAGCTGATAGGATGGAACTGGGATAATGTGGTCGGAGGGGGAAATCAGGCAAATGGTAAAGGCCACATTGATGCCCTAGGGTTGGAGGTTCCTGAAGCGGAAGACCAGGCGTTCTTCCTCCAGGCGTCGCGTGGTGAGTGAGTAGTGATTTAGAATTTCCAGGTCCTGCATGTCCTCAGCAGAGTGGGAGGGGGAATTCAATTCTCCCTCTGCCAGTTGTTATTTTGTATGATGCTCCTGACCCAGCAAAACACAGATCTGAGTGAATGCACAAACAGCCTCTCTCGACATTTCACTCAGAGTAATGTCAATAACAGGACGGATTAAAAAAATGCAAACTGTGTTGAATGCTGGATGTAGAGAATCATGTTACTATAGAGCCTTTACAACACTGACAACAGGCTTTCGGCCCATCATTCACACGCTAGTCTGCACTCCCTCTTGAAATCTCTCCAATTACCCAGATCACTGTCTGATTGAAGACTGTCTGTGTGGGGTTTGCACATTCTCCCTGTGTCTGCGTGAGTTTCGTCCGGCTGATCCAGTTTCCTCACACAGTCCAAAGATGCACAGTTTAGGGTAGATTTGCAACGCTCAATTGTCGTAGGTGTCCAGGTGAGTGTAGGTTATATGGTTAGCAATGAGAAATGCGAGGTTACAGGAATAACATAGAGGGTGAGACTTGGTGGAATGCATGATGGGCCGAATAGCCTGTTTCTGCACTGTAAGAATTTTATGATCCTATGCTCCATCTCATCTACCTCTGTGGATGAAGTGGACTATCACCTGATCAAATATTCCCTTCAATTGGTAAACGTTTGTTTTCTATCTGAAAAAGAACTGCAGATCTGAGAGACAGCACAAAAATTACTGGGAACCTCAGCAGGTCCGGCAGCATTTGTGGGAAGTGAACCTTTTGGATCCAGTGGTTGTTCTTAAGAGCTGAAGGTTTCTGAATCTGGTGTTTTCAGACCTGTTGACGTTTTACAAGCAATTTCTTGCTTTGCTTTCAGCCCCAGTGCAGTTGGTGATGATCACGGCCTTGTTATCTATGTTTGGGAAAAGGGCGTGCACATCTATTGGCGCGATGGTGGTGTAGTGGCGACCATAGCTGCCTTCCCAGCAGTTGACCCGCGTTCGTCTCCCGGCCATCGCAGTGTTGGGGTTTCTCAACTGGCTTTGAAAGGAAAAGTCTTAAGCACCAACGTTGCATTCTGTGAGGAAACGGACCTGTTAGGTTGCTTTAGGGTTTTCACGGGAATGGTTCTTGTCTATTGCCATGACAAACTGGACAAAGTTGCTCGGAAGCTTTCCTCTCTGCTGCTGCTCGTTGCTTATTTGAATATTGTTAATAACATAAGGTTCGTTTTGTTTTGTTCGAGAAGTGAGAGACTGCTATCGTCAGAAACCTTAAAGAATTACAGATGCCGCTGGAAATTCGGAACAGATCCAACAGCTTCTATCGTGGACAGGAAGGAGATTTAATTGCGTCAAATTTCTTCAAAGTTAAAATACATTCGCACCTCAAAACCATTTGGAAGCTTAAGAGTTACAACCATCACATTATACCTTTTTCCTAATCCGTTCAAGTTTCACAATATCATTCCGGTCGCAGGCAGACCAGACTTGTGCGGTTTATGCAAAGCTACTATATTCGAACATTGGCCGTTTTGTAGTTAAATGATGTTTCATTTCGTTAAGTTTTCCAATAGAGTTGGGTTAGTCCACACTTCATATTTTGTTTGTGTTACAACGACAGTGCGAAGTAAATTGTATTTCGGTTCAAGCCTGGAAGTTTCACCAATTCAATTGCATTCAGGGGAAAAGAAAAAGGGATCTACACCATCTTCTTAACTCATAGGAGTTTGATTTGGTTCAGAACCTCCTCAATTTCGGTCAAGAAATGTCCCTACAATCTGCAACAATGATTTTCACAGATTAGAGGAGGATACACAGACATCGTTATTAATTGTTATTACCTTGGACATGAAACATTTGGGAATGATATTCCTCAGACCATCGACTGTCTGCTCAGCCAAAGGTAAAAGTCTGGAATCCGGCAAAACTGGGAACAGTGCAATTTCCAGGAGACTGAGAGGTTACTAACAGACCAGGAGGTGGAGATTAGGGAACAGAACTACAGGGACAGTCCGCTCTGATCACTGACCATTCACCCTCAATAAATCCAGTGCCAGGAATGACTGCCATTGATCAGAATGACAAAATGTTATTATGGAAAATAAAAAGCATGAAATTAAGGGAAGGCTGAAAGCATGAACCCCACTGGCGATCTGTTACAAGGGGTGTGTAGAATGCAGGATGAGATAAGAAGAGTGGAATTCTTTCACACCACTTAGCAAAGAAAGGTTGACACTGAAAGGTCTCGATGTTGAGATTAGATTACACAGTTAGTAACGTTAGGCTTCCTTTAAGTATCATTATGACTCGATTGGGAACATAAATATTTGGGACATGACATTAAGTATCAAATTAAGAGTTGATATAGTCAGCCTGATTGAGATTTTTGACAATAAATAACTAATTATGACATCGGGAAAATATGAAGTAGGGTCTGGAATGAAAGACCATTTTTGCAAAAGCTGACATTAAATATCTAACCGTCACATCAGAATAACGTTAAGTAGAATGAACAATTAATCAGATGATGGGAACTAACATCACTGCTTTATTGTGTAGTTCGAGTGAGGTACTTGATTCATAAAGTTAGACATGCTGATAAGCAAACAAAACATGGTAAAACATATATTAAAAACCATGGACAATGTGGTTCGAGAGCATATGAGAATCTGCTTTCTCCGTCTCACGGTTTTTCGTTTGCAAATAACAGAGCGACTTCTTGAAGTACTCTCTACGTCTCCTGGTGATTCTCTATACTTCTTCCACGACAACACTCAGCAGGTCTGGCAGCATCCATGCAGAGAGAATCGTTGACAATATTTAACAACTTCATCAGAACTCAATAATCTCCCACCGGCACTGCCAAATGCGATAGTTTTGTCAGCAGTTTCTGATTTTGCTTCAGATTCCCAGAGTCCACACTTCTTTACATTAACCTTTAAAACATTGCAGAAAGTTCTTTGTGGTCCTTCACATGGAAATTTTCCGTTTGAGGAACATTGTCCTGCCACCATTAGAAACATGAAACCCTGCAGCAGAGAAAACAGATGATTTAACAACAACGATCACTGTCGCCTTTGGAAGACTTGAACCACCAGCCTTTCATTTAACAGTCTAATACGCTGAAACTTCCAACCTAAAACCCTGCCCGAAAATCTAAAGCAGGCTGTGACGGACTTCAGTCTGTCCATCCCAGACCGAGAAGTGTCCTCTGATCAGTTTTATTTTTCCTAAATAAAGTCTGGAACATTCATTATGGAGGCATGGGAACAGTCTTATCCCATCCACGACAGACACACCCATGTCACTGGGCACCAGTTCTCTTCCAACTGGGACCATCTCCCTTCTATCCTCCTAGTCCCTGGTGTGGTCCCGAGTTTTTTCATTGTCCCGGAGTCTAGATGAGGTTTGGATTTGTCATGTAGGGGGAACCAGAATTATTTCAATGTGTCAGATCAGTTCATGTCCAGTGAACATCAAAGTTAATGGTTTGTCCTCTTAAAGAAGGGGAAGATATTTTGACTGTCTCTGCTCATTCAGACAGTTCACCCTTCTTCATTCTCCTTTGATTTCACTTCTCACAGAGTTTCTGAAGATTCACAATGCTGGAGACTGGGTTATATGGTTTGCCTCTTTCACATTTGTTTCCACCTGCCAATTGATAATATTTTCCCAAAATCTCTTTACACTCCTCTGCCTTGCACCATTTCCAGGAACGACATTTCTTGGCATGAGGAGAGATTGCCGAGGTTTTCTTTGGAGCAAAGAGAGTTAACTGAAGATGTTCTGCAGCTATTTATTTTGATGGGGTAGGGAGCGGTGGGGTTTGGCACAGTGACGAGCAGGAGGAAGTGTTGTCACTGACTAGGGTCAGTGTCCAGAGGACTGTGATTGAAGGAATTTAATGAAATGCAGCACTTGTGCGCAGTAAATTCACAGAATACCGCAGAAAACTGACGGATCTAGTGGTAATTGTGGAAAGAGAAACAGAGATAACATTTTGATAGTAATATATTTGCAATCAAGCACTTGACTTTCTAGAGCACTACACTGCCAGCGAAATTATAGCCAATGAAATGTTTTTGAAAAAGATTCAGGTCTATTTGTTCCTTCAAAATCAAAAAAAAGACAATGCTGCAAATACTCAGAGCTGGCACTCGACAGTGCAGACCGACCTTGAGGGTTTTTTTTCTGCTCTGATATACACCTGGGATAATATGGCACCAGAAGACCTCATCACAGCGGAAGGGATCAATTACGTAAGACTTAGGTGTGGACGATATTTTCTCTTTCAGAGGATTGCAAATCTGTGAAGTTGTTTGCAACAGAGGCTTGTCAAGGCTGCATACATGCAAGGTTGAGAAAGACAGGCATTTGGTCACTTCGGGAATCTAGGGCCATAGAGATGAGGCCGAAAGGGGATTTGAGGATTAACCAAATCAGCCGTGATCTCATTGAAACTTGTTGCTGACTTGATGGGTTAAATTGCTTCCATCTGCTCTCATGTCTTTGTTGTCATTTCGAAAATGTGAACCACCATTGCAAATTAAGTAAAGCAGAAAGTTTAGAAGAAGTGATTACAGTCAAACTGAGTCAACATCATTTTTGAAAGGAAACTTACACGATGACAATCTGACAGATTTCTTTGGTATCATGACCTGCAGACTTGATGAAGGACGATGTTCAGTAAAGTTCATTTGAATATTAGCAAGCAATCAATAAGGGGCTATATATAAGTCCATTGCACAAGAAAGGAGTTCTCGGTGTTGGGTAATAAAGTAGCATAGTCTGTCCAGTGTATATTTAACAGAAATCACCGAATCGAGATTAATGAGCAGTTTTCACATTGGATAGATACTTTTCGTGAAATCCAGATTGGTCAATCATCAGATTTAATGTTTTATCTGACCGAATTACTTGGAGGAAGTGGCAGAGTGAAATGCATCTGATACACAATAGGTGAGTGAGCATATTGTGATAAGGATGTGGAAATTTTGCAAACAGATATCGATAGTATGAGTGAGTGGAGAAGTCTTGGCAGATCCAGTTTCATGTAGGGGCAATTTTATCTGTTAATAGTTTCGCAGCTGTCCATTCATTTTGCAATGTTGCAACCCCACACAAGAGCGCATTCGCTCAATGTTGTAGATTTTGTTGACAAATTCTTACCACTGTTTTTGATCATGTGTTGGTTTCTGAGTGAAAATTGTTTCCACTGTACCGGAGGTGGCAGAGATACGTTTATCAATTCAGCCGAATATACGATAAACAATGCCCCTTTCAAAACGTGAGGTTCCATTCCAGTGCACCAACCAAAGTGTCCAGAGACATGGAATGCGAATGGCCACGTGCTCGGGGGATTGACAGTGACGACTCCATGTCAAATAGTGCTGAAACAAAAGTAACAGATTTAGAATGCTCTGAATGAAACCGAGTGGAATTCTCCCTAAACTTTTTCCAATTCACTCAGAAAATGATGCTGTTGTACGCACATGTGGGTTTACGTAATGAACAGTTTATTGTTAGTAACAGCGGTGGGGGTGGGGCGGGATAGTGAGGCTTTCGTGTGGCTGAGATGTGATCTGGTTCAAACGCCCACAGAACAGAGAGAGATGATCGATCCAGGAACCTACTCCCATCTTCTGTTTCAGTACCAACAAAAGAAATTGCGGGAAAATCTCAGCAGGTCTGGTAGAACCTTGGAAAGGAAAATAGAGTTACGACTTCAAGACCAGTGACACTTCTTTCTCCATGTCCATCTCCCTCTGCCTTATGCACATTTCCTTTTTATTGAATATCTGCTGACACTCAACTTTATACTCAGATTCTCTTTTATTACTTCGTCTCCAAACATTTTCCCAGTCTTTAAACTTACATCAGACGTGTTCCAACTCTCACCTCACCCAGTTATGACCGGACGACTTCGAACTGAAAAAATAACTCTGTTTCTATTTCCTTAGATTCCGGATGGCCAGGGACCAGAAGGCATGGGTGGACAGTTAGAGCTTTCAGCCCATCTCGTCTGCCCGACCATCCGATCAAGGCTAATATCTTTCTCAACCCAGTTCTCCAGCCTTCTGTCTGTGACACTTAGCCCCCCTGAATTCCGGATCCAGTCTATTTCCCAGAGTGGGTCTGAATCCGCCCCAACCTTCTCCACATCTGCTGGCAGCTGTTACACCGCGTCTGTGTGTGACCGAACACGGTTTCAGTCCCACATAACAAACCCGGTCTGTTCGGAGCAAAGCAATGCCCGCTGCGGGACAGATAGATGGGTGTCTGGCTCCAATTGTGTTGCTGCGAGGAAGTAGTTAGCTCCTTCACCACTCACGGTAAGGACTAGTGCTTCAAAATGTGGGGAGAAAGAAAATAGTCACAAAAGTTTGGACAGGTTAGGTCAGGGTTTATTGTCAGCATCAGTGGAGTTCCTGCTTCAGGGTGTGAGTTTGAATCGCACAAACCTGGATCCAATTCGCATTCAGGAAATAAAGATTTATTTCTCTTCTTTTGGTTTATCTGAATGAACACTACTTCCTGCATCCATATAGAGCACAGATGCTGATCTGCCAGAATCAACCCAGTGATTGATTGCATCCAACTAGAAGGATAATTGCGGCAGATACAGGAGATATGTGTCACCGCAAATCGCCTCTAGGAATCTCGCTTCTCTCAGCTGAAACTATCTCACTGTTCCTTCAATGTCGTTTGTTTTAATTCTTGGAACTCCCTCCCTAGTGACATCATGGATGCATCTCTGTGCTGAGTACTTCCAGGATTCTGTAAAGTAACTTACTATCTCAAGCTCTGGACTAATTAGGGATGGGCAGTGAAGCTGATCCCAAAGAGTGACGTGCATACTCCAGAAATTCGTTTCAAACGGCTGCACTTTCGAAGTGGAAACCCGAAAGTGTTCGGGAACAAGTGAGAAGTTTCGATGAGGGAGAAGGATAAACTGAAAGTCAATGATGACTGGGAGACGTGAGGCAAGAAGTGAGTGAGGTGCTATTGGTGCAAGGCTCAATGTCAGTGTTAATGGGTTAGCCCTTAATACCCCTGTTAACACCGACTCACACACCACTCCTGGTAAATTCACCACAATTACCCTGATCTTTTGGTATGAGCTTCCCTCTGTGCATATTCACGTGTTTTATCAGCCCCAAGAGGATGAACGCATCCTGTCAGATTACAGAGGTGAAGGCAATAGTTTGAAAGCAAAGAAAGAAGAGATTGCCTCTTTCGGTGCATTTCCAGTGAAGAAAGACCAGCTGTCAACTGTTCTTTCCTGCATAAGCGCAGGTTGATATATGTTCTCATCGAGCAGCTTTATTATAGAAAGGAAGTCCGAGGTACTGTGATCAAATTGTTAATTAAATGCACATATGGATTTGAAGAACACCTTCTTGTGGCTTCGTCAGTTAAAGCATCTGGTAATAACGAGGCGAGTATGGTGTCAAATGGTCTGAAATGTTCCGTATATTGAAAGTTCATTGCATAAACTTATTGTAAAAGCCATATTGTTGATCCAATATCGCGAAAGTGATGGCTCAGCAAGCTTCTTGTGTTGGAGCTCAGCCCGTTGTTATTTCGTAATAACAAGCCCTGCCGCCTGCTATGGACCCATTAGTCAATGTTCTCTCCTGCTAATTCAACGCCGAGAATCTTTACTTTGTTCAACAATGATTTGTCCATCTCTTCTACTTTACGTCTCTATCCGTCATAGCAAGTTTTTTTAAAATAATGAACTCATGCAGGAGACACTGCAGACTTGCCAGGAAATATTGTGGTAATAACGCATCCATTGTGAGATGATAGCTGTCATTGTCTGCTGACACCATTCATTAATTTTAGGCAAACTGCAATGACGTAATTGAAATCCTATAATTGGAGTGAAACTGCTTTTCTTGTGTCGATTATGAATACTAATTACAATTGTAAATGCTCATATTTTGAGTGAAGAAATGTCACCTGACCTCAGACATAAGTGACAGAGATATTACCTGGAGACTGTGAGCCCAGTTCTAAACACTCTGGCCGGGGCGGGGGGAGGGGGGGCGGATTGGGGGGAGGTGGAGAAAGCCATGAAACAGGTATACTCTCAAACTGTCACCGAATTTCAGATTTTTCCAAGAGCAGGAATAGAAATTGAGGGATATTGACAGACAGAGAGTGAGAGAATGTGGAAGTGAGTGAGATTGTATAGAGAGGCAAAGGAAGACAAATAGATAAGCATATGAAGGCAGACACTGAAAACAGAAGCTCTCCATTCAAAGTTGTTGCTCATGGACAGAAAGGACAAGGTAAAGGTAATGAGTAAGGCCAGCCTTTCACCAACTCAGGAGAACAGCAACAGCATTACAGCCAATATGACATTATTCATTTTACAGATGACGTTTGTCAGCTAATGAGAGCTTCTGATATGTATGCTGATTCGAGAAGTGAAACTGGCAATTACCCAGGATTTAAAACAATAAAATGCACAGGTAACCTGATTCTGTCGATATGAAACATTAAATCGCTTTGTCTCCACGGATGTTGTCAGGTCGGCTGAATTTGTCTGTCAATTCCTGTTCTGGGTTCAGATTTCCAGGATTCGCACTTATTTATTTTAGGCTATTCTGAATCGTATTTGTGACAAAACTGCATCAATTGCCAGCACCATACAACATTCCCTGCTTTGGGAAGGCTGTCAACAAGATAACCAGTCAGAGGAAATCTCCCATTGCCACAGCAGTAAGAGTACTAAATCCTTACCACTAGACTTCCAGGGAAATTGAAATATGGTGCTGCATGTTTCCTTAATGAATCTCTTTTTATTTTTTTCATTTGTGGTCATTTCAGCTGCACATCAATTCCGATCTTTCTTCCATTCCTTTCAGCGTGGAAAGGGCCTTTCCACCTGTCTACAGTGCAGAAGACCAGATATCCATCTACTCTAGTCCCAGTTTCCAGCATGAGGCACTTAACCTTGCATGTTCTGATGCTTCCAGGGTAAATTTCAATGAGACACTCCCTGTGCTCTTAAATGACACAATCATAGGACTGAAATTTGACGTCATCACACTGTATGGCAATCCCCCTGAGGAAACCATCCTCATTTTCATCCACACAGGTGGACAGACAGCCAAATCCCCCGAGAGCGGGAGAGATGTCAGGATGAGACCGGTTTAACGTGCTTTCCATCTACCAGTTTCTCCGACCACCTCACCGCAGCATGTCAAAGATTTCTGCAGCACAGAAAATGCACTTCAGCTAAACAAGTTTGCACCAGTCGAACACAAGTCCCTGACTGTTCTCGTCTCATTTTCCAATAGTTGGCTCACAGCTTCAAACGCAGTTGGTGGTAGAAGTGCACATCTCAATGCATCTCAAATTTCTCTAGAAATTTCTGCTTGCTGCACCCTGACAGGCAGTGGGTTGCAGATTCCCACCATGCCCAATTTGTCCGTTTTTGTTGTTAGCTGACTCTTCCAGTCGAAGTCAGGGAGCAATTTCCCTTCGCAATTATTGGCATTTTTCCATCACCATCAGTAGGATTCAAGGCTGCATGGTTAAAGCCATATGAATTTCAATTCCATTGCCTTAACCACTCATCCAGGACGACAGGACGACACTGTGCAATTCACTTCCCAGGTCCCTTTCCCTGTCGAGCTGAGGAAGAGTAAATTATTATCGGTTTTGTTGAATCCAATCATTTCACAGCTGCCAAACGTGTAAAATTTCGGTGCATGGTGAGGCTGGCTGCATCATCCTGATGGATGGAATGGGCATTCAGTTAAAATAAAAACTGAATTTGCAACAGAAACTCAGCACGTCTAGCAGTATTTCTGGAGAGACATTAAGAGGCAATGTTTCAGAACGTCATCAGCGCTGTGTTTTCTCCCACAGATACTCCCAATTGGCTAGTTTCTGCAGAGTTTCTTTTTGGTTTCAGATTCCCACAAGTCACAGTTCTTGACATTAATCTTGACAGCAATGCAGAAATGTCATTGTGGTTAGTCACACGATAGTGTTTCCATTTGGAGAATATCTTTTGAAATCATTAGAAATCGAAACAGTGCAGCAAAGCAAACAGATGTATTAAGGGCAGCAATCGCTGTCGCCCTGGGGGCTCTTGAATCAGGAATCTTTCATTCAGCAGACTAATGCGCTGACACATGCAATCCAGCACATCACACGATCCTCCAAAGTACATGGTTACTGAATCTCAACTTCAGTCGGCCCTACCCAGAATGACAACTGTCCTCTATCAGATGTACTTTTCCAAAACAAAATCTGGGATGCTCATTATGGAGACATAGGAACAGTCTGATCCCATTTACTGCAGGCGAACCCATGTCACTGGGAAGCCTCTCGCCCACAACCGGGACAGTCTGGGTTCCAGCCACTCAGTTTTTGTCTGGCCCAAGTTTTTTCAATGTCCTGGAGTCCTCAGAGAGAAGAACGGGAAATCTTTCAATGTCTCAGATCAGTTCGTGTCCCGCGAACATCAGAATTAAAGTCCCGTCCCCTTAAAGAGGAGGAAGCTGTCTTGACTGTTTCTGCTCTGTCCGACAGCACCTTTCCCACTCGGCCTCGACAACACACTTAGCTCCCGTGCTTAATACATCTTATGAAATGAATGATTCCAATCGGAAACACCAATATTTGGCTTACCCTGTCCATAGCCTGACCCCAGGATTCGCTGTCCCACTACAACGGAGTAGGATACTGGGAGATCAAGTTAAATTACATGCGTTGATGAGGCATAATTGTGGCTCCCAACTGCAGCAGTTAGTACTGCTGCCTCCCATCACCAGGGTCCCAGGTTTGCCCAATTATAGGGAGGATATTATTAAGCTGCAGGGGCTTCAGAAGAGATTTACCAGGATGTTGCTGGGTATGGAAGGCTTGAGTTCTGGACAAAAGCCTATCTAGCCAGAGTCTTTTTTCACTGGAGCCTGGAGGATGATAGATGACCTGATGGAAGTTTATGAAAAAGATGATGGATATAGATAGAGTTAATGGTCTTTTCCCCAGGATGTGAGAGTCTCAAGAGAAAGGGGCCACATTTTTAAGGTGAGAGGACGGATATGTTAAAAAAAAGACATGGTGGCAAATTGATGCACATAGAGTGTTGTGGTTCTGTTCGCCGAGCTGCGAATTTGTGTTGCAGACGTTTCGTCCCCTGTCTAGGTGACATCCTCAGTGCTTCGGAGCCTCCTGTGAAGCGCTTCTGTGATATTTCCTCCGGCATTTATAGTGTTTCGTATCTGCCACTTCCAGTTTTCAGTTCCAGCTGTCCTCTGCAGTGGTCGGTATATTGGGTCCAGGTCAATGTGCTTATTAATGAATCTATGGGTGAGTGCCATGCCTCGAGGAATTCCCTAGCTGTTCTCTGTTTGGCTTGTCCTATAATAGTAGGGTTGTCCCAGTCGATCTCATGTCGTTTCTCATCTGAGTGCATGGCTACTAAGGACAGCTGGTCGTGTCATTTAGTGGCTAGTTGGTGTTCATGGATGTGGATTGTTAGCTGTCTTCGTGTTTGTCCTATGTAGTGTTTTGTGCAGTCCTTGCATGGGATTTTGTACACTACATTGATTTTGATCATGCTGGGTATCGAGACCTTCGTTCTGGTGAGTTGTCATCTGAGAGTGGCTGTTGGTTTGTGTGCTGTTATGAGTCCTAGTGGTCGCAGTAGTCTAGCTGTCAGTTCGGAAATGCTCTTGATGTATGGTAATGTGGCTACTCCTTTGGGTTGTGGATTGTCCTCATTCCGTTTTATTTCCCTTAGGCACCTGTTGAAGAAATTGCTTGGGGATCCGTTTTTGGCGAATACATTCTATAGGTGTTCTTCTTCCTCTTTTTGCAGTTTCAATCAATGAGCATATCGACCTGGACCCAATATACCAGCCACCGTAGCGGACAGCTGGAACTGACAACCGGAAGCGGCAGATACAAATCACTATAAATGCCAGAGGAAACATCACAGAAGCGCTTCACAGGAGGCTCCCAAGCACTGAGGATGTCACCTAGACAAAGGGCAAAACGTCTGCAAAATACATTCCCAGCTCGGCAAACAGAACCACAACAACGAGCACCCGAGCTAAAAATCTTATTGCAAACTTTGAACACAGAGGGTGGTTTGAGTGTGGAAAGAACTTTCTGAGGAAGGGGTGGATGTGGGTTCAAATACAATGTTTAAAAGACATTTGCTTAAGTACGGGAATAGGGAATGGTTAGAAGGATATGGGCCAGCAGCAGGCAGCTGGGATGTGTTTAGTTTGAAATCATGTTTGTTACAACTGAAGGTTCAGTTTCCATGCTGTTCAACAATGATAAGAATATGGTTTTGTTCCATTATTTAAGAAAGGCTGCGATGGAAAGCCATGGAATTAAATACCAATTAGCCAGATATCGGTGGTGAAAGTGGTTCTTCCAGACAGGAGTTACATGCATCTGGAAAAGAAAGGATTGATGAAAGTTAGTCAGCACAGCTTTGTGCATACAATGTCAGGTCTCTCTAACTTGATTGCTTTCATTGAAGTTGTAACCATACATTGTCTACACCAACGTCAGCAGGGCCTTTGACAGGGATGAGCATGATATACTGGTTCATAACGTTGGCTCATATGGGATCAGGGAGAGCTCACCAACTGTATACAAAGTTGACTTGACAGTAGGCGAGAGAGGTTGGTGGGAGAGGGTTGTTGTTCAGAGTGGAAGACTGTGACAAGCGGTGTGCCATAAGGATCGGGGCTGGGTCCACTGATGTGCATCATCTACATAAACTGTTTGGTTGAGAATATAGGAGTCATTGTTTCTAATTTTATGGATGATCAAACTAATGGTGAATACGGTTATCAAAGGGGATTTTCGACCAACTGAAGCAATGGAACAAGGAATGAAAGAAGCAGTTGAATTCAGATGTTGGATTTTGTCAAGACAAACCAGGGATGACTAACATAGTCAATGGCAGGGCCCTGGGCAGTGTTGTCAAACAGAGAGAGACCAAGGGCTCCAGTTACATTGTTCCTTGGAAGTGGCACCACAGGTGGACTGTTTGGTGAAAGCAGCGTTTGGTACACTTGCCGTCATTGGCCAGCACTTTGATATATGAGTTGGAGATGTTTGTAACATTGTACAAAATATTTCTTTTGGGAAGAGGAGGCCAAGAATGGTTTGGAAGGGAATATTAGTTTCTTGGTATGTAATTGTTTTCGGTGACACTGCAATTGGTGGTAAAGTGGACAGAAATGAAGGTTATCTATGATAGAACAGGATGAACAGTACTGCTGGGATAATGGGCTGAAAAATACCAGATGAGATAAATGTGAAGTGTTCCATTTTGATGAAAAAACCAGGGTGGTACTTGTGCAATTAAAGTTTGGGCCCTGGGTAGTGTTGACAGTCTCAGACCCAGGGATGCAGATACACAGATCTTTGAAAGTGGTGTCACAGATAGACAGGCTGGTGAAGCATGCGTTTGGTATAGTTAACTTCATTGGTCAGAGCATTGAAAGTAGGAATTGGGATGTCATGTTGAATCTGTACAAGACATTGGTGAGGCCATTGTTATGCCATTGTTGATCAGCAGGAAGAACCCATCTGGTTCACTTCCGTCTTGCAAGGTAAGACAGCTAACATTCTAACCTGGTATGGATGACATGTGACTCCAGACACACAGCAATATGGCTGACTCTAAGCTGCCCTCTGGGTAATTAGCAGTGGGGGCAAAGAATGCTGGCCCAGGCAGTGATACCCACATCCCACTGCCTGGACCACATTCAGAACTGAAAACAATATTCTAAGTGGGGTCGAACCAGGTCTCCATTGATCAACAGCATATCCTCACGGTTTTAAAACCCAATCCCCCAGCAATTGAAAGCCAACACAATATATTTCTTCTTAACAATCTTATCAGCTTGGGTGGAAACTTTGAGGGATCAATGGATGTGGAACCCAAGATCCCCCTTATCCACAACACTACCAAGTATTCTGCCTTGAACCCTGTATTCTGCATTCAAGTTCGACCTTCCAAAATGAAATCATTTCACACTTTTCCAGACTGAACTCCATCTGCCACTTCTCAGCTCAGCTCCGTATCCTGACAATATCCTGCTGCAATCTACAACAGCCCTCCACACTATCCACCACTCCACTAACCTCCATGTCTTCGTCAAAATTACTGAGCGAATCTTCCGCACCCACGTCCAAGTCATTTATTAAAGAAAAATCACAAAGAGCAGAGTTCCTGGAATCAATCCCTGCAGAACACCACTGGTCACCGAGGTCCAGGCTGAATGCTTCCCAACTATCATCACCCTCTGTCTTCTATGAGCCAGGAATTCTGTATCCAGACAGACAGGTTTCCTGTATCCCATGACTCTGCACTTTCTGAATGAGCCATAAATTTGTTTTATCACATTCTCAAAGGATCCAATCAGATTTGTGAGGCATGACCTTTCCAATACAAAGCCATGCTGACTATCGTTTATCGAACTATGGTTTTCCAAAGAATCATAAATCCTGTCTCTCAGAGTCCTTTCAATCATATGCACACCACAGCCATAATAATGTGAGGTCTGTAATTCCCAGGGTTATCCCTATTCGCTTTCTTGAACAATTGAGGATCGTTTGCCATCCTCCAATCATCTGGTACGGCTCTGGTCGACAGTGAGGGTACAAAGGTCATCGCCAAAGGCACAGCAATCCATTCCCTCACTTCGTACATTAACTTTCAGCATATCCCGTCTGGTCCAATAGACTTATCTATCTGTATGTTTTACACAATTGTCAGCACATCCTCCTTCTTAGCATCAGCCTGTTCTCATATATCAGTTCCTTTCATGCTGTCCTCACAAATGGCAAGATCCCTTTCAGTAGTGAATACTGAAGCACAGTATGCACTACGGACCTTCCCTACCTCCTGTGACTCCAGGCACATGTTCCCTCCACTATGTCTGATCGGCCCTACCCTCACGCTCACCATCTTCTTGTTCCTCATATAAGTGGAGAATGCCTTACTGTCTTCCTTAATCCTTCCCAACAAAGCTTTCTCATGTCCCATTCTAGCTGTCCTAAGTCCATTCTTTAGTTCCTTCCTGGCTACCTTTTCTGAGTCCCCAGAGTGTGGAAACAGGCCATTTGGCCCAACAACTCCATACGGATCCTCTGAAGAACAGCCCGCTCAAAACCATTCCCCCTCCCTATTACTCTCCATTTACAGTAACTGATGTGTCAATCTTGCATATCCCTGAACACTATGGGTAATTTACCATGGCTGATTCAAATAATCTTTGGACAATGGGTGGAAACTGGAGCACCTGGAGGAACCCCAGGCAGACCTGGGGAGAATGTGTAAACTCCACACAGACAGTCACCCGGGACTGGAATCGAAATCGGGTCCCTGGTGCTATACGGCAGCGGTGCTAACCACTGAGCCATCGTGCCGCCCCAATATAACCATTTAGGAGTCTAATGATCCTTGCGTCCTCAACCTTATGTAAGCATTGTTCTTCCTCTTGACTAGATGTTCCACATCCCTTGGAACCTTGTCAAATGCTTTGCTGAAGTCCGTGTAGACAACATTGACTGCTCTGCCTTCATCCATCTTTTGGCCACCTCCTCGAAGAGTCAATCCGGTTTGTGAAACACGGTTTTCCAATCACAAAACCATGCTGACTATCTCTAATCAGCCCTTGCCTTTCCAAATATGCGTAACTCCTTTCTCTCAGAATCTCCTCCAACAACTTCCCCATCACTGGGTTCACTGGGCTGAAGTTTCCTGGCTTTTCCCTGCAGCCCTTAAGTGATGGAAGAGCATTAGCCGCCCTCCAGTCTTCCGGCACCTCACTGCCTCTGTTGATAATATAAATATCTCTGCAAGGGACATTGCAATCTCTTCCCTAGCTTCCCACAATATTCTCGGATCGACCTAAATAGCGACTGAGGATTGATCTACCTTTACTTGATTTAATATTCCAGCACTTTCCATTCTCTGTTGACGATTCGTTCGAAGACATGGCAAGTTATTTCCCAAGGTTTCCGAGCTTCCATGTCTTTCTCCAGAGTAAATACTGACAAAACTTTTTTTTTGTTTAAGATCTCACCCATCTCCTCGGGTTGCACGCATGGGTGACCTTATTGATATCTCAGGGGCCCTATTCTCTACCAAGTTATTTTTTTTAGCCCTTATTGAAACTTGCACAAAGGCTTGTTAAAATTCAAATAAACCATACCCTCCATGCCAACACACACACCCCCACACCACACCCTTATCTATTCTGCCATTTATATTCACACCGACAAATAAAATCCAACAGGCTCAAAAACAAATTCTCTTTTATAAAATGCGTTTCTAAGGGTCCATTATTTTTTATTGATATGTCGTTTCTCACTCATTTCAGCATGCTCCTGGCTTACTGTCAGGCTAACAGTATTTGTTTTTAGACTGGAAGCATAAAGGGTTGTGGGATTTCTTGTTTATCAATCTGGAAAAAAGTAGCTTCCAGAGTCATCAAGTAATAGAGAAGGCAAATCAAATGCTGCCATTTATTACAAAGGGACTGGAGTCTAAATATAGAGAGGTCTTACGAAAACGATGCAAGTTACAAGTCAGACTACGCCTAGAATATTATGAACAGTGTGTGTGCCTGAAGGAAAGATATTCTTGTATCAGAGGCAGGCCAGAGAAGGTCCACTCGGCTGATGATGGGAATGGAGGGATTATACAATAAGAGGTGGAGTAGATTGAGAATGAACCCATTGAAGTTAAGAAAAATGAGAGAGAAACTGAATGAAAAATGCAAGATTCTGAAGTGCTTTGATCGGTTAAATGCTGGGAAGTTAGAAAATAGAACAGTGCAGCACAGCAACAGGCCCTTCGGCCCACCATGATGTCATTCTCAACTCACCCCATCTGTATGTACATGGTCCATATCCCTCTATTCTCTGCCCGTTCTTGTTTCTGTCTAAATGCCACTTCAAAACTTTACTCACATTTCTGTTTCTATGACATTACTTGGCAACTACCACTCTCTGTAAAAAAAAACTTGCCTCTCGCACCTCATTTAAACTTTCTCTTTCTCACCTTAAACCTCTGCGCTCTCGTATTTGAAACTCACACATTGGAAAAGAGATTCTGTCTATCCACATTTTCTATCCCTGTCCAAACGTTATATTCACGTACCTGATCGCCTGTCAACCTCTGATACTCTCACAAAACATTCCAACTTTGTTTAATTTCCTCTTACACCTAACACACCTTTAAAAACATAATAAAGGTAACGTGCTGATAAACCCCTTTTGTACCCTCTCCAAAGCCTCCCCATCCTTCCTATTTTGAGTAGATGGGAAATGCACACAGTAATCCAAATGTGGCCAAACAGAAGTTTTATACAATTACAACATCAGATGCAAACCACTGTACACAACGTTGTGACAGATAAAGGCCAGTGTTCCCTTTGCTTTCATTCCCATCTGAAACACTTCTGTTGCCATTTTCAGGACGTTACTGGCTAGCACAAAGACCCTTCTGTATGTCAATGTCCCTCAGTATCCTAACTTTCTTCTTGACTTTGACATCATCTCACACTTGTCCAGATTAAACTCAATTTGCCATTTCGCTGCACATCTATCCAACTGATCAATAACCTGCAACCTTTGGTTATCCTTGCTCATTAAACCCAATTCAACTTATATTCATGTTATCTCAAATAATTATATTTGTCACTACCTTTCATTTCAATTGTGTGAGAATCTATAACCAGAGGGCAGAAAATCCCAGCAAGCGGTCACCCATTTAAGATGGAGATGAGGAGGAATGTCTTCACTCAGAGGGTAGTGACTCTGTGGGAATTCCTGACTGCAGGGGGCTGTTGAGGCTGCATTTTAAAGAATATTTACAGCAGAGGTGGTCACATTTTAATGAATCAGGGAAACAAGGGTTTTGTGGAAAAGGCAGGAGAGTAGAGTTGAAGATCATCAGGTCAGCCACGATCTGAATGAAGGGCAGAGCATCCTTAATAGGCCAAATGGCTTAATTCCGCTCCTACATCTCAACTCAGCATCTCCATTATAACATTATGGGTCTCTGCTCACCAAACCTCTTTATAATGGGATTATTAGAGATTTATTATTACACAGCATTTGATCTACAATAGGCAATTTTGTTGATGATTCCTTAATATGATATTATGGAAAACCATCTCGTATATAGTGCAGGATTCTATCCATTACAGCCCTGATACTCATTAGTTATCCAGTCGGTATGGAGACCACTGTCACATACAGTTACTGTCCTGCCCTTGCTGCATATATATTCAGTGTCCTGACCATAACCATATTGTCATTACCACCACTGTCTTGTGCCTATAAAATAAGTCCTGCTAATGGCTGCTGCTGCTTGTTTATTCTGAGTTTATGGGAACTGGAGAATCACCAAGATTGGGGTTGGTGCTAAGATGGGGAAATCTGCAGGGACTTCAAGGGATTACCCAACAAGCAAAGATTCAAGGAGCTCCACAGATTGGGGTGTTGTCAGGACTGGAAGGGGTTAAACAGAAATGAAGGGCGTTAGGGGCTGTAGATGCTTATGGAGATAGTGGCGAGGCTGAAGCAGTTAGCAGAGACATGAAAACTTTTAGGATAGTACTAAGATACACAGGCTTTAGTTCGTGCAGCAATGGGAAGCTTAATGGGACTGGAGGAGCGAAGGAAGGTATAGATAGTAGTGTTGGCTGCAGATGTTAACGGATAATAAAGAGAGTTGCAGATTAGCGAGAGTGTGGGATTCAGATACTGACAGCCATTGTAGGAAGTGGAGTAGCCTTGGAAAATGGCGGGTTTGCAGCTATAGAAGGTGCTGAAGGGACTGGAAATAGTAAAAGATGGAGGGAGGGTTGTGGAGGCAGTTGGTGGTTTGAGATAGGGAGCATTGCAGAGACTGCAGGGGATCATACAGACAGGGGGATTTCTAAGACCAGGGGAAAGTAACAGAAAATGAGAAAGTGCAGTGCCTGAAGAGAGTTCAACAACCAGGAGGACAAAGGTGCAGGACAATGTTACAAAGACTGGCACAGTTCTAGGGATTGCAGGAGCATACAAAGATAGGGAGGGCTTTCATCACTGGAGGATAGTTTGTTACAGAGATGGGGAGATCTGGAAGATCCCTAACCCTCACCACCGCACATACAGCGCCTCCAGCCTGACCCTCACCACCATCCACGCACAACCCCCAGCATGAAACTCACCACGGTCCACACAACCCCCCCAGCCTGACCCTCACTGCCATCCAGACACCATCCCCAGCATGAACCTCACCACCGTCCACACACCACCCCAGCCTGACCTTCATTGTCATCCAACACCACCCCAACCCTGACCCTTACTGCCACCTGCACACTGCGGCCAGCCTGACCTACGCTGCCATCCACACACCGCACCCAGCCTGAATCTCACCGCCATCCACACACTGCCCCTAACCTGACCCTCACCGCCGACCACAAACCACACCTTCCTGAAATTTTCCGCAGTTCATACACTGCCCCCAGCCTGACCCTTCTCTCCACCCACACAGCGTCCCCAGCCTGGCCCTCATCACCGTCCAACACCGCACCCATCCTGACCCTCACCAAAGTCCAATACTGCCGCTAGCCTGGTTCTCACCGCTGTCTACACACCATCCCCAGCCTGACACTCACTACTGTCCACACGTCAACCCCAGACTGACCCTAAATGCCGTCTAACACTGACCCCAGCCTGACCCCCACTGCCGTCCACACACCGCCCCAAATTTGATCCTCATCGCCATACACACACCGCCCCCAGCCTGACCCTCACCATCATCCACACACAGAACCCAGCCTGATACGCGCTGCCATAAACACACCACCCCCAGCCTGATACTCACTGCCATCCACACACAGTCCCCAGTCTGACCCTCACCACCATCCACACACTGCCCCATTCTGACCCTCACCGCCGTCCACATTCCGCCCCCCAGCCTGACCCCCACCGCCATCCACAGACAGTCCCCAGCCTGACCTTCACTTCTGTCCACACACCACCCCCAGAATGACCCTCAACAATGCCCACACACCGCACCCAGCCTGAATCTCACCACCGTCCAAACACCGCCCCCAGCCTGACCCTTTCTGCCATCCACACACCACCCCCAGCATGAACCTCACCACCATCCACACACCACATCCAGCCTGACCTTCATCATCATCCAACACGGCCCAAACCCTGACCCTCACTGCCGCCCGCACAACGCCCCCAGCCTGACCCACACTGCCGTCCACATACCACACCCAGCCTGAATCTCACCACCATCCACACACGGCCCCAAATCTGATCATCACCGCCGTCCACACACCACACCTGCCTGACACTCTCCACAGTTCGTACACTGCCCCCTGCTTGACCCTCACCTCCACCCACACAGCGCCCCCAGCCTGGCCCTCATCACCTTCCACACACTGCCCCAAGCCTAACCCCTACCACCGTCCAACACTACACCCATCCTGACCCTCACCAAAGTCCAATACTGCCCCTAGCCTGGATCTCACCGCTGTCTACACATCACCCCCAGACTGACCCTAAATGCCATCTAACACTGCTCCCAGCCTTACCCCCACTGCCATCCACACACCACCCCCAATTTGACCCTCATCACCATCCACACACAGACCCCAGCCTGACCCTCACCACCATCCATACACAGCCCCAGTCTGACCCTCACCACTGTCGACATACCACCCCCATCCTGACTCCACTGCCATCCACACACAGTCCCCAGCCTGACCTTCACTTCCATCCACACACCGCACCCAGAATGACCCTCAACACTGCCCACACACCGCACCCAGCCTGAATCTCACCACCATCCAAACACCGCCCCCAGCCTGACCTTCACCTCTGTCCAAACAACGCCCCCAACCTGACCATCACTGCCCTCCACACATCGCCCCCATCCTGATCCTCACCACTGTCCACATAACGCCCCCAGCCTGACCCTCACTGCCGTCCACACAACACCACCAGCCTAACCCTTCCCGCTGTCCACACACCACCCACAGCCTGAACTTCACTGCCATCTACCTACCACCCACAATCTGACCCTCACCGCCATCCACACAACGCCCCCAGCCTGATACTCCCCACTGTCCACACACTGCACCAAGCCTGACCCTCACAGCAGTCCACACATCGCCCCCAGCTTGACCCTCACCGCCATTCAACACTGCCCCCAGCCTGTCCCTCACCGCTGTCCACACACCGCTCCCATCCTGACCTTCACCTCCATCCACACACCGCCCTCAGCATGGCCCTCACTGCTGTCCACACATCGCATCCAGCCTGAATCTCATCACCATCCAAAAACCGCCCCAGCCTGACCCTCACCACTGTCCACAAATTTCCCACAGCCTGACCCTCACAGCCGTCTACACACCGCCCTCGGTCTGATCCTCACCGCTGTCCACACACTGCCCGAGGCTGACCTTTACCTCCATCCACACACCACCCCCAGCATGGCCCTCACTGCCGTCCACACACCGCACCCAGCTTGAATCGCACCACCGTCCAAACTCCGCCCTCAGCCTGACCCTCACCTCAGTCCACAATCTGCCCTCAGCCTAACCCTCACTGCCACCCACAGATTAGATTAGATTACTTACAGTGTGGAAACAGGCCCTTCGGCCCAACAAGTCCACACCACCCCGCCGAAGCGTAACCCACCCATACCCCTACATCTACATTTACATTTAACCCTTACCTAACACTATGGGCAATTTAGCATGGCCAATTCACCTGGCCTGCACATCTTTGGACTGTGGGAGGAAACCGGAGCACCCGGAAGAAACCCACGCAGACACGGGGAGAACGTGCAAACTCCACACAGTCAGTCGCCTGAGGCGGGAATTGAACCCGGGTCTCAGGCGCTGTGAGGCAGCAGTGCTAACCACTGTGCCACCTTGCCGCCCATTGACCCTCACTGCCATCCACACACTGGCCCCAGCCTGACACATACCACCTTCCAAAAACAGCCCCCAGCCTAACCCTCACCACCGTCCACACGATGCCCCCAGCCTGACTCTCACTGCCCTCCAACACCATCCCAGCCTGACCCTCACTGCCCTCCAAACACCGCCCCAGCTTGATCCTCAGTGTTGCACAACAATTCCCCCAACCTGACCCTCACCACCGTTCAACACCATCCCCAGCCTGACTCTCACCACCACCCACATGCTGCCCCCAGCCTTGCCGTCACTGCCATCCACACACCACCCCCACCCTGACCCACACTGCTTTCAAACACCACCCCCAGAATGGATCTCACTGCCCCTCCATACACTGCCCCCAGCCTGACACCCACCACAATCTATCTTGGTACTCAGCCCATCCCTCACCACAGTCTAATACCACTCCTAGCCCGGCCCTGACTGCCATCCACACATAGCCCCAAGCCTGACCCGTACTGACGTCCAAACATCGCCCTCAGACTAACACCCACTGCTGATCACACACCTCCCACAGACTGACCCCCACCACTGTTCACACACCACACTCAGCCTGACCCCCACTGTCATTCACACAGCGCCACCAGCCTGGCCCTCATCACCTTCCACACATCAACCCAAGCCTAACCCCCACCACCGTTCAACACCGCATCCATTCTGACCCTCACTAAAGTCCAATACTGCCCTAGCATGGATCTCACCGCTGTCTACACACCACCCCCAGCCTGACACTCACCATCATCCACACGTCACCCCCAGACTGAACCTAAATGCCATCTAACACTGCTCCCAGCCTGACCCCCACTGCCGTCCACACACCGCCCCCAATTTGACCCTCATCACCATCCACATACCGCCCCCAGCCTGACCCTCACCTCCATCCACACACATACCCCAGCCTGACACTCGCTACCATCAACACACCACCCTCAGCCTGACACTCACTGCCATCCACACACAGCCCCAGTCTGACCATCACCACAGTCGACATACCATCCCAATCCTGACCCTACTGCCATCCACACACAGTCCTCAGCCTGACCTTCAGTTCCATCCACACACCGCCCCCAGCATGACCCTCAACGCTGCCCACACACCGCACCCATCCTGAATCTCACCAATGTCCAAACACTGCCCCCAGCCTGACCCTCACCACTGTCCACACAACGCCCCCAACCTGACCCTCACTGCCATCCACACATCGCCCCCATCCTGATCCTCACCACTGTCCACATAATGCCCACCAGCCTGACCCTCACCGCCGTCCACACAACGCCACCAACCTAACCCTTCCCGCTGTCCACACACCACCCACAGCCTGACCCTCACTGCCGTCTACACACCGCCCACAATCTGACACTCACTGCCATCCACACACAACTCCCAGCCTGAGCCTCACCGCCATCCACACAACGCCCCCAGCCTGATACTCACCAATGTCCACACACTGCACCAAGCCTGACCCTCAAAGCAGTCCTCACATCGCCCCCAACTTGACCCTCACCACCATCCAACACCGCCCCCAGCCTGACCCTCACCACCGTCCACACACTGCCCCCAGCCAGACCCTCACCACCGTCCAGACAATGACCCCAGCCTAACCCTCACCGCCATTGACACACCGCCCCAGCCTGACACTTTCCACCATCCATGCGCTGCTCCCAGTCTCACCCCCACTGCCGTCCACTCACCACTCTCAGCCTAACCCCCACTGCCATTCAGACACTGCCCCGAACCACAACGTCAACGCTGCCCACACACCCCCCCAGCCTGACCCTCACCGCTGTCCACACAATGCCCCCAGCCTGACCCTCACTGCCGTCCACACACCGCCCCCATTCTGACCTTCACCTCCATGCACACACCGCCCCCAGAATGGCCCTCACTGCCATCCGCACATCGCACCCAGCCTGAATCTCATTACCATCCAAACACCGCCCCAGCCTGATGCTCACCACCATCCACAAAATGCCCACAGCCTGACCCTCACTGCCGTCCACTCACCGCCCTCAGTCTGACCCTCACCACTGTACACACACCGCCGCAGCCTGACCTTCACCTCCATCCACACACCACCCCCAGCATGGCCCTCACTGCCATCCACACAACGCACCCAGCCTGAATCTCACCACCATCCAAACACCGCCCCCAGCCTGACCCTCACCGCAGTCCACACTCTGTCCCCAGCCTATCCCTCACTGCCACCCACAGATTACCCACAGCCTGATACTCACCGCCATCCACACACTGCCCAGCCTGACCATCACAGCCCCTAGATTGACCCTCACCACCATCCAACACCACCCCCATCCTGACCCTCACTGCAGTCCACACACTGCCCCCAGCCTACCCCTGACCGCTGTACTCACAGCACCCCCAGCCTGACCCTCACCACCGTCCAACTCTGCCCCTGCCTGACCCGCACTGCCATCCATACAACAGCCCCAGCCTAACCTTCATCACCCTCCGCACACCACCCCCTGCCTGACCCTCATCGCCATCCAAACACAGCCCCCAGCCTGACCATCACTGCCGTCCACACACTGGCCCCAGACTGACACACACCGCCGTCCAAAAGCAGCCCGAAGCCTGACCCTCACCGCTGTCCACACGATGCCCCCAGCCTGACTCTCACTTCCCTCCAACACCATCCCAGCCTGACCTTCACTGCCGTCCAAACACCGCCCCAGCTTGATCCTCAGTGCCGCCCAGCAATGCCCCCAGTCTGACCCTCACCACCCCTAGCCTGACCCTCACTACCGTTCAACACCATCCCCAGCCTGACTCTCACCACCACCCACATGGTGGTCCCCAGCCTTGCCATCACTGCCATCCACACACCGCCCCCACCCTGATACCCACCACGATCTATCTTGGCACTCAGCCCGTCCCTCACCACAGTCTAATACCACCCCTAGCCTGGCCCTGACTGCCATCCACACATTGCCCCAAGCCTGACCCGCACTGACGTCCTAGCATCACCCCAGACTGACACCCACAGCTGTTCACACAACTCCCCCAAACTGACCCCCACCACCGTTCACACCCCACACTCAGCCTGACCCCCACTGTCATTCACACATCGCCCCTAGCCTGATCCTAACCACCGTCCACACGCCGCCCTCAAACTAACCCCCACCACTGTCTACGAACCACACCCAGCCTGACCCTCACTGCTGTTCACACACCACCCCCAGACTCACCCTCAACATCGTCCACACACTACCCCCAGCCTGACCCTCACCACCATCCACACATCGCCCCAACCTGACCCATAAAGGCCTTCCACATACCGTCCCCACACTGACCCTCACTACAGTCCAATACCACCCCTATCCTGACCCTCACCTCTGTCCAACACCGCCCCCAGCCTGACCACAACTGCCGTTCACACACGGCTCCAAATCTGACCCTCAATGCTGCCCGCACACTGCGCCCCAACCTGACCCTCACTGCCGTCGGCACACAATCCGCAGCTTGACCCTTACCGGCGACCACACACTGCCCCCAGCCTGACCCGCACCGCTGTCCAACAAAACCCCCAGCTTGACCCTCATCGGCATACACTCACAGCCCCCAGCCTGACAATCACCACTGTCCACAAATCTCCCCCAGCTTGACCCTCTTCGAAGTCCACACACTGCCCCCAACCTGACCCTCACTGCAGTCCAAACACCGCGACCAGCCTGACACTCCACGCTGACCGCAGACCGTCATCAGCCTGACACTCACTGCCATCCACACACCATGCCCAAGCTGACTCTCACTGCCATTGATACACCATCCCAAGGGTGACCCTCACTGCTGTCCACACACCAGCCCCAGCCTGACCCTAACTGATGTCCACAAACCACCCACAACTTGACCCTCACCGCCATCCAACACAGCCTGACCCTCACCGATATCCAACACCAGCCCCAGCCTAACCCTCACCACCCTCCACACAATTCCCCCAGCCTGACCCTCACCACCGTCCACACACTACATCCAGCCTAACCCTTACCGCGGTCCACTCACCACCCCCAACTTGACCCACACCACTATCCACACACCGCCCCAGGCAGACTCTCACCGCCGTCCTCACAACGTGCACAGCCTGACCCTCACCACTGTCCACTCACCGCCCATCCTTGAAACTCACTGCCATCCAACACCATCCCCAATCTGACCCTCGCTGCCCTCCACAGAATGCCCCAGCCTGACCCTCACTGCTGTCCACACACCGTCCTCAGTCTGATCCTCACCGCTGTCCACACAACGCCCCCAGCTTGACCCTCCCCACCATCCACAAACCGCCCACAGCCTCACCCTCACTGATGTCCACAAACCACCCACAGCTTGACCCTCACCATCATCGAACCCCTCCCACAGCCTGAACCTCACCGCTATCCAACTCTGCCCCCAGCCTGACCTTCACTTCCATCCACACACTTCCCTCAGCCTGACCCTCACCACTGTCCACACACCATCCCCAGTCTGACCCTCACCGCCATTCACACTCTGCCCCAACCTTACCTTCTCCACCATCCACACACCGCCCCAGCCAGACTCTCATCGCCGTCCTCACAACACGCACAGCCTGACACTCACCACTGTCCACTCAGCGCCGTTCCTTGAACCTCACTGCCATCCAACATCACCCCAATCTTACCCTCGCCGCCGTCCACAGTACACCCTCAGTCTGCCCCTCACTGCCGTCCACACAACACCCCCAGGTTGACCCTCCACACCGTCCACACACCGCCCCCAGCCTGACCCTCAATTCTGTCCACAGAACACCCACAGCCTGACTCTCACCGCCGTCCACGCAACCCAATCAGCCTGTCCCTCACGCCATTCACACACCACCCACAGCCTAAGCCTCACCGTCATCCACACAATGCCCCCAGCCTGACCCTCACCGCTGTCCACAGACCGCACCAAGCCTGACCCTCACGGCAGTCCACACACCACCCGCAGCTTGACCCTCACTGACATCCAACAACGCCCCCTGCCTGACCCTCACCGCCGTCCACACACCGCCCCCAGCCTGACCCCCATCACCGTGAACACAACACTTCCAGCCTGACTCCCACTGTTGTTCACACACTGGCCCGAACCAGACCCTCAACACTGCCCACACACCACCCTCAGCCTGACCCTCACCACTGTCCATGCACCACCCCTAACCTGACCCTCACCACTGTTCACACACACCGCCCCCAGCCTAACCCTCACCGCCGTCCACATATCACACCCAGCCTGACCCTCACCGCCGTCCACACACCGCCCCCAGCCTGACCCCCATCACCGTGAACACAACACTTCCAGCCTGACTCCCACTGTTGTTCACACACTGCCCCGAACCAGACCCTCAACACTGCCCACACACCACCCTTAGCCTGACCCTCACCACTGTCCATGCACCACCCCCAACCTGACCCTCACCACTGTTCACACACACCGCCCCCAGCCTAACCCTCACCGCCGTCCACATATCACACCCAGCTTGACCCTCACCACCATCCAAACACAAGTCCCAGCCTGACCCTCATGACCATTCACACATCGACCCCGCCTGACCTTCACCATCGTCCAACACCACCTCCTGCCTGACCCTCACCACCATCCACATAACGCCGCCAGCCTGACCCTCACCGCCGTTGATGCACTGCCCCCAGCCTGACCCTTACTGCTGTCCACACTCCACCCCCAGCCTGGCACTCACTGCTGTCCAAAAACAGCCCCCAGCCTGCCCGCCACTGCCATCAACACACCGCCCCCTGCCTGACCCTCACTACCATCCACACACCGCCCCAGCCTGACCCTCACCGCCGTCCAACATCGCCCCCTCCCAACCCCGTCCAACAACGCCCCCTCCCCCAAATCCCCAAATCCATCCAACACCACCCCGTCCCCCAACTCTGTCCCTTCCCAACCCTCTCCAACACCGCCATTCCCCAACCCCATCCGACACTGCCCCCTCATCCAACACCGCCCTCTAACCAACACCATCTGACACCGCCCCCTATTCCAACCCCATCTGACACCGCCCCTTCCTCCAACGGTGTCCAATACCGCCCCCTCCACTACACCGACCCCTCCGCCAACCCCCTCTGACACCGCTCCCACCTCCAACATCGCCAACATCTTGCCCCAACCCAATCCAATACCGCCCCCTCCCCAACACCATTCAACACCGCCCCTACCTCAACGCCCTCTCTCCCACTCCCTCTCCCCTCTCTCACCCTTCTTTCACCCCTTTTCTCTCTCTTCCATCTCTCTCTCCCCTCTCTCTCGTCCTGTATCTCTCTCGCCCCCTCGCTCTCTTGCTGCCCTCTCTCTCTGCCCCCCCTCTCTTGTGGCTCTCTCTCTCACTCAACCTATCTCTCCCTGCTCATTCACTCTCCCTGCACATACTCTCTCTCTCGCCCCCTGCCTCGTTCTGTCGCTCTGTCCCCACCATCTCGTGCCTCTGTCTTTGTGTGTTTGTCTCTCTCTCTCTCTCTTTCTCTCTATTTCACTCTCTCTCTCTGGACCCATCCCACCTTGCTCACTCACACTCTCTATCAAGTCACTGTCGCCTCATCTCCCTCTCTCTCCCCTTCTCTCTCTCTCGTTCTTGCCCCTTGTCTCTCTCTCTTGCGACCATCCCCCCTCTCCCGACTCCATCCCTCTCTCCTCTCTCTCTGTTTTGCTCAGCTCCTCTCTGTCCCAATCTTTCTCTCTCACGCTCTTTTTTTCTCTCCCTCACTCACTCTCTCTCATCCTTTCTCGCTCACCCTCTCTCTCTGTCCCTCTCTCTACTGCTTGCCCTCTGTCTATACTTCTCTCTCTATTCTCATATGTCACTCTCTCGCTTTCTCCCACTCTCACCCAACTCTTTCACTTCCTCAATCTCATCATCTCTTTTCCACTGCAGCCCTCGTCCCCCTCTCTCGACAACTCTCTCGCAACCTTCTCTCCTTCTTACCCTTCCTCTCTCTTACCGTCTCTCCATCTCTCTCTCACTCGCCCTGTCTCTCTCTCTCTCTCCCTGTCTCTCTCTCTTTCACACACGCACGCCTCTGAACCTATTTCTCTCTCTTTATCTTGCTCTCGCCGACTTCATTCTGTCCCATTATTCTCTCTCTCGTTTCTTTTTTCCCTCTCTCTCGAACCCTCTCTCTCTCTTTCTTGCTCCCTCTCCCACGGTCTCGCCCCTGTGCTCTCCCTCTCGGCCCCCCTCAATTTATCTTGCTCATCTCTCTTTGTTGCTCTCTAAACACCTCTCTCTCGCTTTTTTTTCTCTTACCCCCTCTCTCCTTGGCCCTCCTTCTCTCTCTTGCCCTCCTCTCTCTCACTGCCTCTCTCTTACCTCTATGTCTCTCTCGTCTCTTCTTTCTCTCTCTCACTCACCTCATCACTCTCTCACCCACTCTAACTCTTTCTTGACCACTCTCTCTCGCCCTCACGTTCTCTCACGCTCTTTCGCCTTCTTCCTTGCCCCTCTATCTCTCAACCCGCTTCTCTCTCTCGCCTCCTCACTCTCTCACCCCCTCATTCTCTCTCTCTCTTCCCTCTCTCCTCTTCTCTCTCTCTCACCTCTCCACCTCTCTCGTCCACTTTCTCTCTCCTTGTCCCTCTCTATTTAAGACTTGCCCCCTTTCTTTCCCGCCCCCTCCCTCGCAATTCTCTCTCTCTCTCTCTCTCTCTCTCTCTCTCTCTCTCTCTCTCTCTCTCTCTCTCTCTCTCTCGCTTGTCTCTCATTATCTCCTCCCCTGTCTCTCTCTCCCCCTCCCTCCCCCTATCTCTCTCTTGCCCCCCGCCCTTGGTGTTTCCATCTCCCCACGTCCCTCCGTTTCTCTCTGACTGAATCGCTCTCCCTCCTTTCCCTCCCATCCTCTCTCTCTGATACACTCTGTCTGTCTCCCTGGTTCTTCCCTCTCCCTCTGACCCAGAGACTGGGGGTTGGTGTTGAGGCTGCTTGTCGGGGGTGGGGGTGAGATGATGGAGAGATGTGGGAAATGGGAGGAGGGGACAATGGGGTAGGGACGGTATTGCGGGAAGGAGACAAAGACGGCAGGAGAGAGAGAGAGAGTGAAGGTGGGGGCGAGAGGGAAGATTGGAGGCAGGTGGAGAAACTGAGGTTGGGATTGTGTGAGAGTGAGGGATCGAGAGAGAGTGACGGGAAGAGGTCGTGAGAAAGCGACAGTGTGCAGAAAGAGGGAGAGGGAGAGAAGTGATGAGAAAGATTAGGGGAGAGGAAATGGGGAGTCCAGGTTGGAGTTGGGGGGGGCGAACAAAGGGAGTTAAACCCAGCTCCTGAGCTCAGGGCGCAGTGCCCTCCCCTTCCCTGAGGACCAGGACTTGGGGCTGAGTCTGCCTCTCTCCAGCTCAGCTTCTCCAACACAAAGACACACAACAACATCAGTCACTCTGCTGCTCAGCACGCTTTAATCAACATTTTTATTGATTACAAATGGAAGTGATGGATACAGTCAGTGGGATGGAGCCTTTTCTCACGAGCCCCTGAGTTGTGAGAAACATTGAAATGTTTCCCTGTAACCCTCCTGAGGGATAAGGATGGACAAACCAGCGCTACCCACAGTCTGTTACCATAGCGACAGGCTGTTCCATCGTAGAAACACTGAACTGAAATGAGAAAATCCTGGATGGATTCATTAATGAGGGAATTTGATTGATGGATGGATTTGGGTGAAGGGATATTTCAGCACATTCTTCAGCTGCTGCCTGAACTTAGTCTGGGTCACGGCATAAATCGCGGTGTTTGTACAGCAACTGAGGAGCTGCAGCATGAAGCCCAATTCGTGCACAAAGTCATGGAGATACACAGACCGATATCCAATAGCCCACATCCTGTCCCATATAGCAAACATCATTAACGTTGACCATAACAGGATGAAATTGGCCGAGATCACAAACAGTAAAATGATGGATTTTTTTCGGTTTCTCATTTCTGTGTCAGACTGAACGTCCCCATTGGTGTGAGCGCGGAGTCTCCTGCGGGCTCTGCTGGTCACTAAAATGTGTCTGACGGTGAGAACATTGAGCAGCAGAATCAGGAGAAATGGGACACACGGGGTTAAAATGTGCTGGAGGGACTCGATTATGGCCCAGAAACTGGAGAATCGAACAGAGCCTGTTACCTCACAAAACCAGGGCTCGTTCACCAGCCAATACCGAGCCTCGAGCATAAAATACCAGGAAATGTCCTTTAAACAGCTCAGCACAGTCACTGCTCCCAAAACCACAGCCGCCGTTTTCTCACTGCAATATTTACTTTTCAGCTTCTGGCAACAAATGGCCACAAACCGATCAAAGGTGAAAGTGACGGTGAACCAGACAGAGCAGTCAGTGGCTGCATAAAGCAGAACAGCGTGGATATTACACACGGGGACGGAGTAACTCAGGAAATAAAACCGTTGCCAATAAACAATGGGAATGTGTCTCAGGATCAGGTCGAGGATAATGACCAGGAGATCCGCCGCTGCCATGGCCCCCAGGTAACATCTGACACATGGAGACAATCCACAATCTTTATAAAGCAAGACATAGATGGTCACTACGTTAACTGTGAGGAAGGAAAACAAACACATTATCCATCAGCCTGGAGGCAAAGGGACCCGTTTGATCGGGGACACAGTGAGATTTTCAAATGTGTCCCTGTATTCAGGGATTTATTAAAATAATTGGAGCTGGAATAACAAATGGGAAAGTAGGAATTACTGACAAAAATGTGACATAAACCACAAGTAACCCTCCCTCCCCAAACACACAGTGACACATCCATAAGGACAGATGGTTTCTAGAACATTCCCACTCACTCGATCTCTCGAGAGCAGACACAGGTCACTCCTTCCCAGTACCTAATACGGAGGGTGGAACCGTTGCTGTCCTGAAGGATTCTCTCCCAGTTTCATGAAGACAAACGAAGTTTGGAAATTTGTATTTTGGTCGAAATTGTGGTCGATCCTGTGTCGTGAAGAAATGTAAACGCAGGGAAAATGTATTCACTCTTTTAACTGCCTGAAGGGCCTTCGGAACAGTGTCTCCTTCTCCATGGAACAGGATCTCTTCCCTCGGGATCTTATCATTTGTCCAATTCACTGACGTCCGGCCGTTCACAAACAATGTCAGGGACAGAACGCTCCGGGGAATGTCAGTTATAGAATGTTGGGGCAGAACATTTCAGGGAAAGTCAGTTTTAGAATGTTGGGGACAGAACGTTCCAGGGAATGTCAGTTATAGAATGTTGGGGACAGAACATTCCAGGGAATGCCAGTTATAGAATGTTGGGGACAGAACATTCCAGGGAATGTCAGTTATAAAATGTTGGGGCAGAACATTCCGGGGTTTGTCAATTGTAGAATGTTGGTGACAGAACGTTCCAGGGAATGTCAGTTATAGAATGGTGGGGACAGAACGTTCCGGGGAGCTCCTTGACCTGTCCATCACCTTTCCCCCCTATCCACCCAAAGAACATGATATACTGTGCACAGGCTACATATCCATCCAGCACTGGGAGCTGCACTGACCACATCATTACATTATCTATAAACCTCAACCAGATAGTCTGACCAGCACAGCGACCTGTGCAGGGAGCACCCGTAAATTAATCTATAAATCAGGAGCAGTTACCCTCCCAGCATGAAGAGCTGTGTACACCGCCCCAGTGCATTGATTTGTAAACCAGGAGCAGTTACCCTCCCAACATGTGTACATCCCCCCAGTGCATTGCCCAGTAACACTGTCTTAGATCACTGCCCAGCAACACTGTCTTAGATCACTGCCCAGTGTGGGGAAACTTGCAGTCCATGCTGGAAGTGACAGGATGTGCAGCTCCCACCCATTTACAGCTCCATATCTCCATTGTGCCATGACAAGGCGGCGCTGTGGTTATGAACATTACTGCCAGAGAGAGATGGCGGGGGAATCAGTTTAAACATCAGCGGATGGGAGGGGTTTGTGAAATAGACAGAGAGGGGGCGACTGAGAGACGGTGTCATTGAAGGACGTGTTTTCAGGTTTCAGAATGTTGAAATGTAGACATTTCAATAGCATCCTGTAACATTATCCAGTCTTCCCAGGAAAGATGGGAAAAAGGGATATTGGTGTAAGGTGAGATGATCGAGAGTTTTGGAGGAGCATTTGTTCTACAGCTTTGTAAATGAGAGTGGTTTCAACAGAATCTATGACTCATTGGGTCGATTCTAACAATTACTTGTCACAGTGACATTTTCGTTGAGTGTGACAAAGGGATTATCCGCACGAGGCTGAGCTAGTTTCCTGGTGGTATCTTATTGAACTCACCTCATTAATAACCCACCCTACACCATGGTGTCCCTCTTATTCAATGCCAGCCCGATTCTCCCACCCATCATGGCTGGAGGTACTCAACATCGCCCGGGTACCCCTGGATATTCCGTGATCCCAGGCACTAGTGCCATCTTTAAAAGGCCACTGGACACACTGTTGAGCTTTCTCCATTAGGAGCTGCCCTGCACAGTTTAAGCCAAGCATGGCAGATAAGGGACAGTTACACCATGGTTTGTCAACAGGGGCACGGAGATCTTGGTGGATGGGCTAGTACAAATGGGGGCCATTCTCTTCCCAGAGGAGGCCACACCACCAGACCAACCGAGCATGGTCTGCGCTCACCACCTAGCTCAGTGCAGTATCTGCGGTCGAAAGAAATGCCCAGCAAAACAGAACAAGCATCAATAACCTTCCCCGCTCTGTCAAGATAAGGGTCACTGTATTCTCTCTGCTCCCTCACACTGACTGTATCCATCATAGTACCTTCCACTGAACAAGGCTCATGCTCCAACACTCTTACTGCTGCATGCAGCACCTTCTCTCCCTTTCTTTCTCTCTCCCACCCACCTCCACTTTACTCCCCCCCCCCCAGACTAATAACACTGCATGGATACAACACTGTGGACTGACTACCCCCGGACACTACACCATATCTCCCCCCACCCCCCACCTGCACCAGCACTAACAGCAGCGCCACCCATTCCCACCCTCCCTCCCTCCCTTTCTCTGATACCAGGAGAAACAGCCTGGAATAGGAGAGAAATGGCCAAGCCGGGTGGTGGAGTGCCCGATATCCGTTCCCTCACCCCCTCGCCCCGCCATGTGGGGAGGACCCTGGCACGAGCCGGAGAAGATGGGGACGTCTCGTGTAGCGATTCTCACACATGCACCTGCCACCGACCAAGTAAGGAGCAATGTTCAGTGAAGGGCAATTTTATTTTAAACCCACTGGCAGCTCCGTTTCCCCCCGGCACAACTTAGAAGCCGTGGCCCTGATGCCATCTCACTTTTGTGCCAAGCTGGTACAAATAGAATCCCCACAGTCTCGGTGGGCAGGAGCGTGGGCTCACAACACATCGTTACCACCACCTCCCAGGAAGGAAGCACCGAGACTCCCTCCTACACCACCTCCTGTAAACAGCTCAGACACTGAAACTAATCTGTGATAGTTACTGCTCTCCCCACCTGTCCTGATATCGTCAATAATCTGTGCTCATATACACCCAGGGCCCTCTGCTCCTGCACCCCCGTTATAAACGTAAGTATGTTTTATTTTGTCTTTCATTGTCCTTTCTACTAAAGTGCATCACCTCACACTGCTCCGCATTGATCCCCATCTGCCCAAAAACTACACCAACGTGTGACTGTCCTGTCTGAGTTGCACACTGTCCTCCATAGACTTCACAGTTCGTCCAAGGTTGGTGCCACCTACAAACGTTGAGGTTGTTATAGCGTCACAGTCCCCATATAAGAACTGAAATCCTGCCACAGTCACTAGTGTGAGCAAGTGAAATACTGTTATATTCCCGACGCAGAGTCGAATAATGACCTGCTGTCAATGGAACAACAAAAGTCCTGACACACACGACACGGAGTGAATGAAATATTGACAAACCATGTAGCAAGAGAAATCCAGATCGGCTCCAGCTATCTTCATTGACATCAGTGTTTTAATGTTATGATGTTGAAAGTGTGTACTGTACCTTCAAGAGAGAGGGAATGTTGATCTGAACTGACAGCTTACAAGCTCCTGCGTATAGAACAAAGAACATAGAACATAGAACTATACAGCACAGAACAGGCCCTTTGGCCCACGGTGTTATGCCGAACATTTGTCCTAGCTTAAGCACCCATCCATGTACCTACCCAATTGCCGCTTAAAGGTCGCCAATGATTCTGACTCTGCCACTCCCACAGGCAGCGCATTCCATGCCCCCACCACTCTCTGAGTAAAGAACCTACCCTGACATCTCCCCTATACCTTCCACCCTTCACCTTAAATTTATGTCCCGTTGTAACACTCTGTTGTACCCGGGGAAACGTTTCTGACTGTCTAATCTATCTATTCCCCTGATCATATTATAAACCTCTATTAAGTCACCCCTCATTCTTCGCCGTTCCAAGGAGAAACGGCCTAGCACTCTCAACCTATCCTTGTACGACCTATTCTCCATTCCAGGCAATATCCTGGTAAATCTTCTCTGCACCCTCTCCAAATCTTGCACATCTTTCCCAAAGTGAGGTGACCAGAACTGCTCACAGTTCTCCAAATGTGGCCTAACCAAGGTCCTGAACAGCTGCAACATCACTTCACGACTCTTGAATTCAATCCCTCTGCTAATGAACGCTAATACACTATAGGCCTTCTTACAAGCTCTATCCACCTGAGTGGCAACTTTCAAAGATCTATGAACATAGACCTCATCCACATGCTTGGTTACCTCCTCAAAGAATTCAATAAGACTTGTAAGGCAAGACCTACCCTTCACAAATCGGTGCTGGCTGTCCCTAATCAAGCAGTGTCTTTCCAGATACTCATAAATCCTATCCCTCAGTACCCTTTCCATTACTTTGCCTACCACAGAAGTAAGACTAACTGGCCTGTAATTCCCGGGGTTATCCCTGTTCCCTTTTTTGAACAGGGGCACAACATTCGCCACTCTCCATTCCCCTGGTACCACCCCCGTTGACAGTGAAGGCGAAAAGATCATTGCCAACGGTACTGCAATTTCCTCTCTTGCTTCCCACATAATCCGAGGATATATCCCGTCAGGCCCGGGGGAACTTGTCTATCCTCAAGTTGTTCAAAATGTCCAACACATCTTCCTTCCGAACAAGCATCTCTTCTAGCTTACCAGTCCGTTTCAGACTCTCCTCTTCAACAATACGTCCCTCTCGTTTGTAAATACTGAAGAAAAGTACTCATTCAAGACCGCTCCTATCTCTTCCGACTCAATACACAGTCTCCCACTACTGTCCTTGATCGGACCTACCCTCGTTCTCGTCATTATCATGTTTCTCACATACGCATAAAATGCCTTGGCATTATCCTTGAACCTATCCGCCAAAGATTTTTCATGCCCTCTCTTAGCTCTCCTAATCCCTTTCTTCAGCTCCCTTCTGGCTATCCTGTATCCCTCCAATGCTCTGTCTGAACCTCGTTTCCTCAACCTTCTGTAAGCCTCCTTCTTCCTCTTTACAAGACATTCAACCTCCATTGTCAATCAAGGTTCCCTCACACGACCATCTCTTTCCTGCCTGACAGGTACATACATATCAAGGAGACGTTGTATCTGTTCCTTGAAAAAGTTCCACATTTCCACGACATCATTCCCTGACAGCCTATGCTCCCAACTTATGCTCCTCAGATCCTGTCTTACAGTATCGTATTTTCTCTTCCCCCAGTTGTAAAGCCTACCCTGTTACACGCATCTATAACCAAGGTGAAAGTCACAGAATTGTGGTCATCATCACCAAAATGTTCACCCACTAACAAGCCCATCACTTGTCCCGGTTCGTTACCAAGTACCAAATCCAATATGGCCTCCCCTCTGGTCGGACAATCTACATACTGAGTTAGAAAAGCTTCCTGGACACACTGCACAAACACCGCCCCATCCAATCTACTTGATCTAAAGAGCTTCCAATCAATATTTGGGAAGTTGAAGTCGCCCATGACTACGACCCTGTGGCTTCTGCACCTTTCCAAAATCTGTTTCCCAATCTGTTTCTCCACATCTCTGCTGCTATTGGGGGGCCTATAGTAAACATCAAACAAGGTGACTGCTCCTTTCCTATTTCTGACTTCAGCCCATACTACCTCCAAACGTAGAACACCCTCGAACTGTCTTTCTGCATTTCTCATTAGCAACGCCACACCCCCTCTTTTTTACCACACCCCCCAATCTTACTGAAACATCTGTAACCAGGAACGTCCAACAAACACTCCTGTCCCTCTTCTATCCACGTTTCCGTGATGGCCACAGCATCATAGTCCCAAGTACCAATCCACGCCTTAAGTTCACCCACTTTATTTCTGATACACCTTGCATTGAAGTATACACACTTGAACGCATCTCTGTGTCTGCAAGTATTCCCTGTCAGTGCTACATTCTCCATAGCCTCCCTACATTCTTGGACATCCTGACAAATAGCTAACCTACTTGCTGGACTACAAGTGCGGATCCCATCCCCCTGCCAAATTAGTTTAAATGCCACCGAAGAGTGCTAGCAAACCTACCTCCCAGGATATTGGTGCCCTTCTGGTTCAGGTGCAACCCGACCGGCTTGTACAGGTCCCACCTTCCCCAGAATGCAGTCCAATTGTCCAAATACCTGAAGCTATCCCTCCTACACCATCCTTGCAGCCACGTGTTCAACTGCACTCTCTCCCTATTCCTTGCTTCACTGTCACGTGGCACCGGCAACAACCCAGAGATGATGACTCTGTCTGTCCTAGCTTTTAGCTTCCAGCCTGACTCTCTGAGCTCCTGAATGACCTCCCCGCCCCTCTTCCTACTTATGTCGTTGGTGCCAATTAGCACCACGACTTCTGGCTGCACACCCTCCCCCTTAAGGATTGTGAAGACACGGTCCAAGACGTCTCGGACCCTGGCACCCGGGAGGCAACAAACCATCCGAGAATCTCGCCCATGTCCACAGAACCTGTCCGTCCCTCTGACTATAGAGTCTCCTATAACTAGCGCTCTCCTCCTCTCCCCCTTTCCCTTCTGAGCCTCAGAGCCGGACCTCGTGCCAGAGACCTGGTCACTGCAGCTTACCCCTGCTAGGTCTTTCCCCCCAACAATATCCAAAGCGGTATACTTATTATTGAGGGGAAAGACCACAGAGGATCCCTGCACTGCCTGCTTCCTCCCCTTCATACCTCTAACTGTTACCCAGCCAACTCTGTTCTCTGGTGTAACTAAGTCCCTGTCGCTTCTATCTATCACCCTCTCAGCCTCTCGAATAATCCTCAGTTCATTCAACTCCAGTTCCTGTTCTCTAACGTGTTCTGTGAGGAGCAGGAGCTGCCTGCATTTCCTGCAGATGAAGTCGGCAGGAGCATCGGTGGTCACCCCTACCTCAAACATCCTGCAGGAGGAGCATTCCACTGCCTGCGCTGCCATTACACTACACTTAGTCTCCAAAACAAAAACACTGAGTAGCTTACCTGTGGACTTTAAAGTTAGGTTAGAGGAGGAGGATGGGAGGGAGGCCCTACTTTGTAGGGCCTGGGGTCTAGAACACGCCCAGTCAAATATCGATCACGTACCTTCCCGACCAGCTCCACGCTCCAACTTCACTTCCGCTCAGCTCACGCCGCGCTCTGCTGTGAAAAGACCGTTGGCGCATCAATCAGATGCGCCCCCCCAATTCTTCTAAATTCCATTGAGTACAGACATAGTGCCTCTCATATGACAAGCCATCATTCTCAGGATAGATCATGTCCAACACCCATAGATCTTTCCGCAGGACAGCTCACAATAATCCAAATGCTTTCTGACCGTGGCCCATTACATTCTCAGCAGTATGTCTCTGCTTTTGTATTCTCACTCTCTTGAAATGAATGTTAACGTTGCATTTGCTTTCCTAACTGCCAACTGAATCTGCACATCAACCATAAGAGAGGATGAGGACTCCAAACTCCTTTTGAGCTTCAGAATGCATGAATCCTTTTAGAACATAGTGGCTGCCTGTATTCCGCCTACTGAAGTGCATAATCTCACATGTTCCCATATTGTGTTCCATCAGCCATGTGTTTTTCCAGTGTACTACACTGTCCAAGTCTTTCTGCACTTTCCCCACTTCCTCAATATCACCTGCCCATCCAATCATCATTGTATCGTTTGCAAACCTAGTAAAACTGCCGTCAGGTCAGATGGTTCAGGTAAATGGCACTTCCTGAATACCTAAGGACTTTCCACCATTGAAAAGGCACAACGCTCAAGATGCTTGACTCCATTAAGCTTTAAGCAGTGGCTTGACTGGAATTACACCTGCAAAGTATTCTCTCCTTGCACCACTGTCACTGGCACCCTGCACACCATTTTATTATGAATTTACTCCATTATGATGACACAGAACATGATGGTGCACGATCCCAGTGTATTAATGGCACTCTGTCTCAATGCTGACTGTGTGGTGCTCACACCAATGTCATTGTGTTTTGAAGATGACAGAGGGAGGTTTGGGGGAGGGGATGCCGTTCATAAATGACTTTGTGACTGTCAATGAGGGCTGACACTGGCCGCGAAAGCCCCACATGTACCTGTGTCTGTTGTCACCGCTGCAGGCATGGTCAGTCTTTCAGTGAGTCAAATCAAATAAAGTGATGGGCCTGGAGAGTGTTGCCGGCTGAGCACTCAGATCCTGTTTGTACCTACTAGCAGAGGTATTCACATACAACTTCAGCCTCTCCCTCCTGGAGCCGAAGTCCCAATCTGATTCAAGAAGATCGTCATCATCCTCGTAGATGAGAAAGCACATGGAACGTGCCCTTATAGACTACAACCCAGTGGCTCCGACCTCAATAATCATGAAGTGCTGTGAGAGGCTGGTTATGGCCTACACCAACTCCAGTCTCCCAGCCTAACCTGCTGCACTATAATTTGATGACTGATGTAACGGGTTCGCAATGGATGCTACATCCGAGGCCTGCTCACATTCCTGGAACACCTGAACAACAAGGACACCTAGACCATACTCCAGCTCATTGACTAAAACTCCACCATCAAAATCATTATCCCTTACAGAATCATCACAAAATTCCGCGACGTTGGTCTCGATTCGACCCTCTGCAATTGGTTCTTCGGGTTTCTGACCCACAGACCGCAGTCATGAAGATCGGTAAAATCAACTCCTCCACAATAACACTCAACACTCAAACTGCTGAAGGATGTGTTCTCAACACCCGACAATATTCCCTGTATGCCTACAGCTGTATCCTCAGCACCTTACTGTACTCCCTGTATACCAACGGATGTGCATCAGCCCCTTACTGTATACCCTGTACATCCACAGATGTGCCCTCAGCCCCTCACTGTCATTCATGCACACCCAGGTCTGTGCCTTAGCCCCCTACTGTACTCCAGGTACACCCACGGCTGTGCCCTCAGCCTTCTCCTGTCCTCCCTGTACACCCACAGCTATGCTCTCAGCCCCCTCCCTGTCCTCCATGTACACCCACGGCTGTGTTCTCAGCCCCCTACGTACTCCCTGTACAGCCACGTCTGAGTTTCCAAATTATTAACAACGCCAGCTACAAGTTTGATGATGACATCACGATAGTAGTATAGATATGAAACAAAAACGCATCAGAATGTAGAAAGGTGATAGAGAGCTTGGTGGGATGGTGTGTTGATTATGACGTCTCTCTCTAATCCGGCAAACGTAAAGGACTGATCGTTGACTTTAAGAAGAAAGGAGATGGAACATAACCCATCCACATCAACCGTTTGAGGGAGTGAAGAGCATCAAGTCCCTTGGAGTAATCAGATCAGATCAGACTACTTACAGTGTGGAAACAGGCCCTTCGGCCCAATTAGTCCACACCGCCCCGCCGAAGCGCAACCCACCCATACCCCTACATCTACCCATGCTAAATTGCCCGTAGTGTTAGGTAAGGGGTAGATGTAGGGGTATGGGTGGGTTGCGCTTCGGCGGGGCGGTGTGGACTTGTTGGGCCGAAGGGCCTGTTTCCACACTGTAAGTAATCTAATCTAATCTAATCTAATCTACCCCTTACCTAACACTACGGGCAATTTAGCATGGCCAATTCACCTGACCTGCACATCTTTGGAGTGTGGGAGGAAACCGGAGCACCCGGAGGAAACCCACACAGACACGGGGAGAATGTGCAAACTCCAGACAGAGTCGCCTGAGGCGGGAAATGAACCCGGGTCTCTGGCGCTGTGAGGCAGCAGTACTAACCACTGTGCCACCGTGCCGCCCACAAACTCACAACCTGTCCTGAACGTCTCACATAGGTCCGATGATCGGGAAGGTTTAACAATGTCTCTCCTTCCTCAGGTGTTTCAGGAAATTCAGCATGTGCTACTTCGATAGATGCACCATTCAGAGCGTACTGTCCCGGTGCATAACAGCCTGGGTACAGCAACTGCTCTACGTATGACCATCAGAAACGACAGAAGATTGGATGCACAGCTCTGACCAACACGGACTCTAACATCCCAACCATTGATTCCATTTACATGGTTCGTTGCCGCACAAAGGCTGCCAACATCTACCCCAGATTACTGAGGGAAGGGAGAGAGGAAATAGCTGGAGCATTAACAGATATCTTTGTAGCATCCTTGAACACGGCTGAGGTCCTGGAATACTGGAGAATTGTTAAACCCCTTGTTTAAGAAAGGTAGTAGGGATAACCCAGTCAATTATAGACCGGTGAGACTGATGTCATGGATAGGGTACCTGCTAAAGAAGATACTTAGGGTTAGGATCTATTCTCATTTGAATGAAAATAGTCTTATCAGTGACAGGCATCCTGGTTTTGTGCAGGGAAGGTCATGTCTTACCAACTCAATAGAATTCTTTGAGGAGGTGACAAAGTTGATTGATGAGCGAGAGATTGTAGATGTCATGTACATGGACTTCAGGAAGGCATTTGGTATGTTTCCCCATGGTCGGGTTATGGCGAAAGTGAAATCACATGGTGCACTCGCTACATGGATAAAGAACTGGCTGGGCAACAGGAGGCAGAGAATAGTAGGGGAAGGGAGTTTCTCAAAATGGAGAACTGTGACCAGTGGTGTTTCATGCAAGATGTTTCTAGAAAGATACATGAATGGGCAGGGATCAAAGGGATACAGATCCTTAGAAAATAGGCGACAGGTTTAGATAAAGGATTTGGATCGGTGCAGGCTTGGACCACCGAATGGCCTGTTCTGTGCCGGAATGTTCTTTGTTCTTACATTATCAAAGACCCATCAGACCCCAGTAATGGTCTCCTCCAACCTCTTCTACCAGACTAAAAGGTACAGAAGCTTGAAAACACAGACCAGCTGGTTCAGGAAGAGCTTCTTCCTGACTATTATTAGACTGATGAATATACTCTCTAATCTCAGATAATGCTGACCTTGTTCATGTTGATCTCGCCTCGCGCACACCCTGTGTAGAGTAACCTGCATGCCTCTCAGACATGTTTTACAGCCATTGTTCTGTACATCCTTGGGTACTATGATTTGCCTGTACATCTTGATACAGGTCAAAATAAATCCTCACCACCCTCTCCCAACTCCCTCCAGTGCTCATTCGGAGCTCTTTCTGGTCCTCACCCCCAGCACCTCCCATTCCCCATCCCCAGCTCACTGTGACCCCATCCCCAGCTCACTGTGACCCCATCCCCAGCTCACTGTGACCCCATCCCCAGCTCACTGTGACCCCACCCCCAGCTCACTGTGACCCCATCCCCAGCTCACTGTGACCCCACCCCCAGCTCACTGTGACCCCATCCCCAGCTCACTGTGACCCCATCCCCAGCTCACTGTGACCCCATCCCCAGCTCACTGTGACCCTATCCCCAGCTCACTGTGACCCCATCCCCAGCTCACTGTGACCCCATCCCCAGCTCACTGTGACCCCATCCCCAGCTCACTGTGACCCTATCCCCAGCTCACTGTGACCCTATCCCCAGCTCACTGTGACCCCATCCCCAGCTCACTGTGACCCTATCCCCAGCTCACTGTGACCCCATCCCCAGCTCACTGTGACCCTATCCCCAGCTCACTGTGACCCCATCCCCAGCTCACTGTGACCCTATCCCCAGCTCACTGTGACCCTATCCCCAGCTCACTGTGACCCCATCCCCAGCTCACTGTGACCCCATCCCCAGCTCACTGTGACCCCATCCCCAGCTCCCTTTGTGCTTTGCATCTCACTATTTCTCTCACATTGTCTGTTTCCCTGTGTTTTTCTTCTGTCTGCCTTCTGTTTCTTTCATTGAACTTACTATCGCCCTTTCTCCCTGTTCATGTGTCTGTTTGTTTATTGTTTTGTTTCCTTTCTCTGTTTTACTGACTGTCCTTCTGTTTCATTCGCTATGTTTTCTCTCTCTCCTTATACGTGCCTGTCTCTTTCTCCCTTCTTGTGTGTATCAGTGTTTTTAGAAAGGGAAATATCGATTCTGTATTTGCAATATCCAAACAGTTTGCCATTCATCTTTCCAACATTGTTTGAGTAACATTGCTCTGGATCATAAAGGTGACATTTTTGCAGACTGGCCTGACTTGTTCCTAAAACTGACACTGACACAGTCTAAGATGGATATCAATGGCCATATCACCGACCTGTTAACATTACAATTTGTTATGGGCACTGGAGGAGTGGGACTAGAAAAGGTAACAGTGACCCAAAAAAGCCGGGGAACTATGGACCGGTGAGCCTGATGTCAGTGATGGGTAAGTTGTTGGAGGGCATTCTGAGAGACAGGATTTCCATACATTTGGGAAGGCAAGGGCTGATCGGGCTAGTCAACTTATATTTCTGCATGGGAAATCATGTCTCATTAACTTGATTGAGTTTTATGAAGAGGTGACAAAAAATATTGATGAATGCAGTTTGGTAGACATTGTCTATATGGACCTCAGCAAGGTGTTCATGACAATCCGATTGGTAGACAGATTAGTAAGTTTCAGTCACATGGGATACAGAGGAAGCTAGTCACAATTGACTTGAAGGAAGAAGGGTATTTTTCAGACTGGAGGCTTGTGAAGAGCAGTGTGCTCTATGAAAACGTCCTGGGTTCACTGCATTTCATCATTTATGTAAAGGATTTAGATGTGAATATCGGGACCATAGTTAGTAAGTTTACAGATTACATCAGAAAGGTGGTGTCGTAGATTATTTCAGAGTACAACGAGACCACAAGTAGATGGGACAAAAGGGCAAGGAGTGACAGATGAAGTTTAATTTAGATAAATACGAGGTTTTGCTTTTTCGGAATTCAAATAGTGCACAAATTATACACTTAATGATAAGATCCTGGGGAGTGTTTTGGAACAGAGGGAGCTGGGGCTGCAGGTGCATAGTTCCTTGAAAGTGGAATCGCAGGTAGACAGATTGGTGCACAACACATTTGGCACATTTGCCTTAATTGGTCAGAGCATTGAGTATAGGAGTTGGGGTGCAATGTTGCACCCGTGCAGGATGTTGGTGAGGCCACTTTAAGATTACTGTGTGCAACTCAATTTCCTGCAAAAAACATGGACACAGATGTTCCAGGACTGAAGCTTTAAGCTTTAGGGAGAGGTTGATTAAGTTGAGGTGCTTTCCACACACCCCCACCGCCCCCCCCCCCCGGAGTGGCAAAGACTGAGGTGTGACATTATAGAGGTTTATAAAACCAGCAGTGGCATGGACATTATGAACAGCCACGCTCTGATCCCCAGGATAGGGGAGTCCAGAACAAGAGTGCATAGGTTGAAGGCGAGAGGGCGAATGATTTAGAAAGGTCCTGAAGGTAAATGTTTCACACAGAGAGTGGTGTGTGTAAAGAAAGTGCTGTCAGAGGAAGTGGTGAAAGTATCTGAAAGAGAAGGGATATTGGCCAAATGCTGGCAAATGGAACGAGATCAGATTTGATATCTAATCGGAGTGAAGAGATTGGACTAATGGGTCTGTTCCCATTCTGCATGACTCTCTGATTCTGTAAGAGGGATGACGAAAAATTCTGAAAGAACCTTTCAAGTCGAAATTCTCTTCACTGGAAGTTTATCGTGCCTCTATGTTCACATTGATTGAAAGCTGCGTTAGTTAAATATTTGACAGGGAAGTGAGTCACGGATAATGGGACACAGACAGGAAAGTGGGGCTGAGTCCACAACCTGATCAGCCACAAACTTAGTGCCTGGTGGAGAAGGCTCAAAGCGTCTAATGACCAACTGCTGCTCCTCAGTCCCATGTTTCTGTGTTCCTTTCAGCCCCTCATACCTGCTAGACAGGAGCAGTTGGAGGTTACTTTCACTATAACCTGTTGCACAGAACCAGAGGAGATCATTCAGCCCCTCAAGGCTATCACACACACTTTGAGGTGATTTGCGAAACGTGATTGAAAAATCCAGGCATAGGTATGAAAGAGGTCCATCATCTCTCTCTACAGATTTTCCTCTTCTCCAACTAGTGCCTCTGACAGTTCAATATCCATCTACCTCCCTTTCAAATACTTTCAGACATCTCACTACCTGAACACTCTTGAGAAGAGAAATCCTGACATTCAATACCACCTGTTTGAAGAAACCACTTGCTTCTCCTATCTCATGGCCGATTGATGTGAACAAAAGAGGTTGACACAAGGGTTCAGGTAAAAATGACTGGCCCTGATATCAAGGCAGCGGTTAACTTCTGTTGACATCAACGAGCTTAACAAAACTGGACATAATGGGAATCAGAGTAAACTCTCCAGTGTTTGGAGTCAAACATGGCACAAAGGAAGATGTTCACAATCTCAGTCCTGGATCAGCTCTGTGGGAGATCCTCAGGGTAGCCTTCTCTTCACAAACAGCTTCAGCTGCTTCATCAATGTCTCCCTGCCCCCACCCGCCCCACCATAAGATCAGAATTGGGGATGATCACTGAAGATTCCACAATGTTCATAACATTTTGTCCCCCCTCAGCTCCTGAACTGGACTGTATCCATGTGCAGCAAGACCCAGACACCGCTCAGGTTTGTTCTATTAAAGTGTCTGTAACATTCATGTAACAGCACTGCCCAGCACTGCACATTGCCACAATAAAACAAGAGTTCATTCAGCACTTCACGCTGGTTTCACAGGAATATGAGGAAGTCATTCCGCCCATTGACAGTATTGGAGAAGAACAGGAACAGCCCAATCAGTGCCTCCAGCCTATTACTCAGGAAGAGAAGTAGTCTAGTTTGATGGGCTACACTAGAGCCCCTCGAAAATATTTGAAGGCGGTAGCCTAGTCTCTAATATTTTCATATTTTATAGGAAATGTAAACTGTCGTTCCAGATGCAATGTGATTGGTCAAACTACTCGGTGTGAAGCAAAACACCACTTATTTAAACACAGAAGAGAAAATGAAACCAAAGAAAAGGGTATTTAGAATAACATAATTCTATTGGACAAGTTAACAGAATAATAGATCTAGGAACCATTACTAATGAACTGTTCCAATATAGGAAAATCTCATAAACACAGCCCTTGGCAAAAAGGAATATTCAGACACAGATTGTCACAAACATTTCTCCAATCCAGGAATTAAAAATAGCATCAAGAGAAAATTCAGAGAGAGTAGCAGCCAGGAGACATCCACTGAAGCTTCCAACTCTGTGTAGACACCAATAGTTTCTAATGTTACTGAGAAAGCAAAACCCAGTGATCCTAATCGGTGAGAGCTGGCCACATCCATTCAGGCTGCATTAAAATTAACCTAAGGCCTCCCGAGCTGTTTACTCAAGTGGACTGAAGTAGCCAACTTTGTAACAATCGTTCAATCTCTCTCTAAAAAGAAACCAGAACAAAATAAACTCTTCAAGCTGCAGCATCATCACACTTGTCAGCACATCGAGCTGTTAAACAGGAACCAGGGTCACCCAATCAAGCCCTGGGCCCTGTCCAATTGGACGAGGAAGAAGCCAGTCAGTCTGCTGAGTCACTGACACAGCAATAGGATGAGGCCATTCAGCCCCTTGAGTCAATTACACGAGAAAAACAGGAAGCCATTCATCCCCTTGAGTCATTTATAGAGCCACAGGAGGAGGCCATTCCCCCTCAATGCACTTACAGAATGAGATAATTGGTGCTGTTTCCTGATGAACAGCTAATGCCCAAAACATCAATTCTCCTACTCTTCAGATAATGCCTGACCTGGTGTGGTTTTCCAGCAATCCATTCTCTACTCTGATCTCCAGAATCGCAGTCCACGCAGTCTCCTAATTGATGCTCTAACATGATGAAAAAGTGGAGCAGAGACTGCATAGACAGACTGTTCTACGTTGTTACTCATGGCTCCATTGCTCATGACACACACATGGGACTTTAACCTGGTTTTCTTGTGGTGAGGAGAGAAGATATATATCTTGTGTGAAGTCTCAAGAAAGCATCTTTCATCTCGGTGAAGACGGCCTGATGCTCTCTATGTAGGGTGGAAGCTGGTGGGAATGGCTACCTGTTTCAATGAAAGTTATTGGGACTGTGAGCAACATGACGTTCAGTACGGGTTCACACGCTGACTTCACATTAATGTGGGAAGAGTTAATTTAGGCATATAAACTATTAGGAAAGTCACGTTAGACTGATGAATGGACTCTCTAAGTTCAAATAATGCTGATCTTGTTCATGTTGATCTTGGCAGGTTCATGTCCTGTTCAGTGTAAGTGTATGCCTTCCTCTGTCCAAGTCTATTTCCACGCTATGACCTGTCTGGCCATGCTCACTATGATCTGCCTCCACTGCTCATAAATAAAGTGTTTCCCTGTACTGAGGTACACGTGACAATAAATCAGACCAATCAATCCTGGGTTAAGTCTGGAATTTCTCACCCTATCAATGTCACTTTTGGAAATAAGTGATCGCTGCCGCTCCTCTTGTTTCGGCATCACCATTTCTTCATCTCTCATAGCTCTACAGATTAAACACTCAGCTTCTTCAGTCTGTCCTCATGTTAACATCATCCGTGTCTGTGGTATGGAGATCATTCCTTGCAAAGGAGATCAACTCTCTTAGCAAGACTCTACAACTGCAGGAAGATGGCTTTACTTTTATATTCGAATCGTCATACAATGAAGGACAGCATACCATTGACTGCACCCATTACTTACACAGGATTTGATTCAGAGCAGTCAGCATAGACTTGTGAGTGGGCGATCATGCTTCCCAAATTTGTTAGAGTTCTTTAATGAAGTGACCAGGAAGGTTGATGACAACAAAGTGGTAGATGTAGTCTCTATGCATTTCAGTAAGGCCTTTGATAAGGTTCCACATGGCAGGCTGCTCAGGAAGGTTACTTCGCGTGGAATGCTGGAGAGACTGGCCAATTGGATACACAGTTGGCTTGATGATAGGAAACAGAGGGTTTAGTGAAAGGATGCTTATCAGACTAGAGGCTAGGTCCATTGCTGTTTGTAATCTATGATTTGGTTGAGAATGTACAAGGTATGATTAGTAAGTTTGCAGATGACACTAAAGTAAGTGGGGGCATGATCAGTGAGGAAGTTAATCAGAAATTGCAGCAGGAGCTTAATCAGGTGGGGAAGTGGGCCGAGAAATGGCAAATGGAATTAAACATAGAAGTGTGAGATCTTGCATTTTGGAAACTCAAATCAACGTAGGAGTTTCATAGTGAATGGAAGGGTCTTAAGGGGTGCAGTGGGCAGAGAGACCTTGGTGTTCAGGTGCACGATTCTCTAAGAGTGGAGTCACAGGTAGATACGGCAGTGAAGAAGGCTTTTGGCACATTGGCCTTCATCAGGCAGGATATTAAGTATTGAAGTTGGGAATTTATGTTGCAGTTACACAGAACTTTGCTAAGGCCACACTTAGAGTATCGTGTTTAGTTTTGTCACCTTGTTATAGAGAGGATATTATTAAATTAGAAAGAGTGCAGAAGAAATTTATAAGGGCGTTTCCAGGACCCAATCTTCTGAGTTATAGGGAAAGGTTGGATAAGCAAGTACCTTTTCTTTAGTATATAGGAGACTGAGGGAGTCCTTATAGAGCTGTATAAGATCACGAGGGGTATGGATAGGGTTATTGCTCTCAGTCTTTTTCTAAGTTGTAGAGAATTGATGATTAGATGGGATCAGTTTTAGGTTAAAGGGGAAGGAATAAAAGGGAACCTGAGGGGCCACTCCTTTACACAAAGGGCTGATACATGGATGAGATGCCAGCAGATGTGGTTGAGGGGGGTACTTAACAACATTTGAAAAGCATTTGGATAAATATGTGGATAGGAAAGGACTGGAAGGATATGGGACAACTACAGGGAATAGGGGTTAGCGTGGATGGATATTTACAAGGTGGAGTCGAACCCATTTATTAATTAAAATCAAACACCGAGTAAAGCTCGTCTCACATCGTAATCTGTTACAATATGAGCGACACAGATCTCCTACATTCCACTATTTAAATAAAAAATAACAAGTTAGTTTCTTAACTTTAATAATGAACACTAAACAACAACTATTCACAGATACAAGCCCCTCTTTTCTTAGCTTCTTACTATCTGACTCCAACTCTGTAAAAATATGCTCGTCCAACAACCCACATATTAAGCATTGCAATCTCGAGACCACACAGAATCCATCTTCCCTGCTGTGTTCACTCTTCCAGCTGCTGATCTCCCTGGGTCTTTTTTATATTAAGTAGTTTTTACATGGACATGTATCTTTGATAGAAAGTGTATTTGAAATGTTGTCAGAACAGCAACCAAAACTCAGGTATCCATTTCTCAGCTAATGGTGACATGTGGAATAGGCTGACCTTTAGCTGGCATCTGTGGCTGTACTTTCTATTCAGCAAAACCCGTTCTTTCTTAACGTGACCGGACATGCTTTCGGCTTCATAACACCTCCCCCCTTCAGAAAAAGAAACATGAACCATCAGAATGAAAAGATGGCTTCAATTCTTTTCCTCTAATTCCTATTCCCATTATTATGAATTACAAAAGTATTAATCTCAGCTATACCATACATATTAATTCTGCACACATATATAACACTGCAATAAATCAAATCTTATCTAAACCTTTTCCTTTAAATCTACGATAACACATCTGCTATTACATTTTAGGACCCGCAGCTTGTACATTTTGTAAGTTTAAAGTCGGTAAGATAAGACTCCAATGAAATACTCTCATATTCTGGCCTTGAAATATTTTTTAAAAATGCGAGAGGTTTGTCGTTATTCACATTCATCTCTGCCAATTTGTTTGTCTATAAACATTAAAATATTGTCAATCCAGTGCGAAACTTAATCATTCTTTTTCAATAATGGATATTTTGATTTTTTTTCTGGTGGGTAATGAGTTTTTTTGACAAGTAGCTAATGGGCCATTCAATTCCATCATCATCTTTCTGTATAAATACATCTTTGAGCCCTATATCCCTAGTAATATATACAGTTTTCAAAGGTTTTCAAAGTATTTGGTGCAGCTATAACTGGTGTGGTGATTAATCCTGCTTTTAAATTCTCAAATACCTCCTGGCATTGCCTGTCCATCACAATTCTGTTTCCTTCTTTAATAAATCGAACAAGTTGTGCCAATATGCTGCTGAAGTTTGGAACAAACTTCCGATAAAATCCACTGAGTTCCAAAAATTGAATCACCTCTTTCTTCGAGGATGGTCGTGGAAATTACTCAAAGCCCTTCGTCTATGTGTTCCATGGGGTCAACCTTCCATTATCAATGTAATGTCCTAAATATGTCACCTCTGCCTTCGCGAATTCTGTTTTCTTTAAGTTTATTACCAAGTTTGCTTTTTGTAATCGTTCAACATGCTCTGCCAACTGTAACATGTGAGCTTTCAATCACTTGCCAAAGATCACTACATAATACAGATAAACTGCACAATTTGTTCATTTAGCCATAACTCTGTTCGTGAGTCTTCAATGGGTCTGAAGCATTATTCATTCTGTAACATTTTTTGTCATATCCGGTATCTTTACCAGATAGTTGAACTGACTCAATATTATTTCAATTTGAAAGGGGCCACTAAACCTGGCTTTGAAGGAATTTCCTACCAATGGTGGCAACACTAATAGGTCATCCCCACGGGAAATCTTCAAAGTTTCAGAGTTTTTATCTGCCACCTGCTTCACTCTTCAGGTGCTGTTTAGCTAACTCACCTACTCCATTTAATTTCTCCCACACCTCAGATACATAATCCAATTGTGAGATCTCTGACTTCATCCTGTCAATTTATATTTAATTAATTTCAAAGGACCTCTCACTTCATGTACAAAGGATGTGAAGTGAGTAGATTTATTTGGGGCATCTCTAATGGCAAACAATATAATGAGGCGCCTTTATTCCAATCATTCGGGTAACTCTGAGAGTACGCTGTTAATGTTGTCTTCAGCATCTGATGCCAGCTTTCCAAGGCTCCCAGGGATTCGGGATACGATGCACTTAATTTAAACTGCTGTCTGCCAAAGCTATCCATGACGTCCTTAAACAGCTGAGCGGTAAAATGAGACGCTTGGTCTGACTGAATCACACTGCATAACCCACAGCGAGTAAAGAAAGCTACCAACTCCTCCACCTCCCTTTTTGCCTTAACACTCCGTAATGGAATTATCCCTGGAAATCGGGTAGACACATCCATTATGATCAGCAAATATTGGTTTCCACTTTTATTTTAGAAAGGAGAGCTCCGCAATTAATCAGAACCCATGTGAAAGGTTCTTCGAATACACGAATTGGCAACAAAGGTGCTGGTTTTATTACTGCCTGTGACCTACCTACCATTTGACATGTACGACATGTACAACAATAATTAACCAAGCCCTTGTGCATTCCAGCCACTAGAAATGCTTTAGCCTGAGTCTTCCGTGCATCAACTCCTTTGCTTTTTTCTTTCGGTTTTCCTTCCTATTGTAACTTATGACAGTGGGATCTTGTTACTACATAGTCTGGAATAATCCCTGGTATTTTCCTTTTAATTCCTCAGTTCCCTGGTCTTAATTTGGCTTCTCCACAACAAGGGGAGCCTCCCACACCTTGGATACTGCTAAATCGTTCCCAAGAACAAACTGTATTCCTGGAACTGACAGTCTGTCATTCAATCTCACTGTTACTTCCCCAATCTTGATTTGGCACTCCAATCAAATGTTACACAAGGGAATGCTTAATTTCTGTCCCCATTTCACAAATTATCACGCTCTTGAGTGAAATGTCAGAAAGAGTGAAAATGCTTCCATCTCTTACTATTAGAGACCGTGGGAAAGTGGGCCTGCAGATGCTGGAGATCAGATTTGAAAACTGTGGGGCTGGAAAAGCACAGCAGGTCTGAAGCATCCGAGGGGCAGGAGAGTTGACGTTTCAGGCATAAGTCCTTCATCGGTAAAGTGAGAGGTAAGGGAGGGGGAAGGGACTGAGAATTAAATAGGAGGCTTGGTGTGGAGCTGGGTGGAAGGTAGGTTGGAAGGCGATAGGTAGATGCAGATGGGGTCTGATTTTGATAGGTCTGAGAGGAGGGTGTAGTGGATAGCTGGTAGGACAGCTGGACCCCTCAAACTATACAGCATCAACGTTGACTTCACTAATTTCCAAATCGCCCCTCCCCCAACCTCATCCCATTTCCAACCGTTCAACTTAGCACTGCCCTCTTGAACTGTTCTAAGTGTCCATCTCCCTTCCCACCTATCCACTCCACCTTCCCCTCCGACATATCACTGGCATTCCCACCTACATTTTCCTATCGGCCTCCCAGTGACCCTCCAGCCAGCCCAGCTCCTACCCTCCTATTTATCTTTCAGCCCCCTTGTCCCCCCCCACCACATTCCTTACGATGGGTTTATTCCTGAAGAAGGGCTTTTGCCGGAAACGTCGATTTCGCTGCTCGTTGGATGCTGCCTGAACTGCTGTGCTCTTCCAGCATCACTAATCCAGTAGTTGCTTTCCAGCATCTGCAGTCATTGTTTTTACCTTATGCCTGATATGTCGATTGTCCTGCTCTTCGGATGCTGTCAGATTTGTTGTGCTTTTCTGGCGCCTCACTACTCAACTATTAGATGCTGAACAGATCCCGTATCTTGCAAAATTATAAATTCTTGTCCTCCCTCGACACCCCATTTTTTCTTGGTAAGGCTTATCTACAGAGGCGAATTCTTTATAGAGATCAGGCACTGCCTCCATACCCAGCCCCTGCTTAGGCAGTGCACTCTACTGCAGCTCCTCGGAGTCTCCTTTACCAGGTTCACTAATACCACTGGCTTAACCTCTTTTCCCACATCTTTTCCCGAAGTTTCTTCCTACAATGCCCAGCACTGTGTGTTCCAGCTGACTGCAGTGAAAACACCTTTTCCCTGTGCCCTTCTTAAACCACCAGCACTGTAATATTATGTGTTCCACTACGTTATAGTAAGAACACCTCAGGCCTTTCACTTCCTTTCAAACTCTTTGGGCTTCTTTTTTCAGCTGTGGTAAACTATTGCCAGTGTGCTTTTCTCTATGTTTTGTAGTGTAGGATCTCCCCTTCTCCAAATTTCTATCCCTCACTGGATGAAAATCCTCCCAGAAGCTAAATTTCATCTCATGCACCAATGCATATTTACCTGCCATTTCTGCCGCACTTCTCACTTCTTGAACATCCTGTTCATTCACATGAATTCTTACCATCTCTGGAACTGCGTCTGGAGTTTTAAACTCGTCCAGCAGAATAATCTCCCATCGGGCCTCATGGGTCTTATCAATTTTTAAGGCCAGCACCCATTTATCAAAATAACTGTGCTTAATTCTTTCAAACTCAAGATAAGTCTAACCTGGTTCTTTCGCTATATTTCTGAACCGCTGTCTATATTCTTCTAATACCAATTCATAAGCACTCAAAATAGCCTGTTTGACATCTGCATAATCTCTTGCTCCCTCATGTGACAGCACTGCACATACCTCTCAAACTGTGCCAACCATCTTAGTCTGAACTAGCGTTACCCACAAGTTTACTGGACACGCCATCTGCAGAATCAAGTTTGCAAATGAAATAAAATACATTTTGGCATTTTTCTCACCAAAATATGGCAATGTATTAACATAGTTGCATACATCCCTAAGTTCTCCCGTCATCTTCATCGGGCTAATTTAACTTTCTTATCTAATTCCAAACTTCAGAATTTCAAATACTCCCTCTCTTCCTTTTTCCTCTCTTTCTCTATCTTCTCTCTCTCTTTCTGTCGTTCTCTTTATCTTCTAACTCCAGTTGCCATATTTGCAATTTAAGTTTTTTCCAACTCGACTGCAGTTGCCTGTTTCTCTGATACACCAAATTGCTTGACCAACTCCATTATGATCACAGCTTTCCTTTTGTCTCTGGTGAAACCCAATTATAATCTACATGTTAATTCTAAAAGTATGCCCTTCCTTTGACTTTCTACACTTTCTTGGCAAATTTGGGAATCAGCATCAAACCTCAGAACCTCTTTAGTAATGTTAAAAAGCCATTTCTTTTAATTTAACCAACCACAAGGAAACAAAATTACATGAATTTTCTCACCTGTTTAATTTGAAGATCTAGGTCACTAACTGCCAAGTGATGGAATCTGGTGGGTCTTTTTATATCCCAAATCTGTTCAAATCTGTCTAAATCCCATACAACAAGCCCTCAAACGCTTATGATGTCGGTATCAAACTCCCCTGTTAATTAAAACCACACACCCAGAAAAGCTCACCTCACCTCGTAATCTGTTAAAACATGTGTGACACGGTAGTCCCAAATTCCACTATTTATAGAACAATAACAATTTATAAGTATGTATGTTAACTCGCTGTGCTTGAAGGTTTGTTTTCAGATGTTTTATCACCATGAATAGGGAACATCTTCAGTGAGAATCTCTGGTGACGCACCGGTGGTATTTCCCACCTCTCTATTTATAGGTCTTGGTTTCTTAAGGTGCGTGATGTCATTTCCAGTTCTTTTTTCAAGGGAAGGTAGATAGGCTCTAAATTGAAGGGTTTATTGATGTACTTCTGGATCGACTGTCATGCCACTAAGAACTTTCATGTGTGGCTTTGTCCTAGGATGTGTGTGCTGTCACAATCAAAATGGTGTCCTTCTTTGTCTGTATGTATGGAAACTAGTAATAGTGGGTCATGTCTTTTGGTGGCCAGTTGGTGTTCATATATCCTGCTAGCACAACAGGATAGTTTTAAATGGAGGAAAATGATTTTATATATACTGTTTAATCAGTGTGTATTCAGATAAGGAAGATTGTTCATATGTGAACAACACATTCTGAATGAACAACGGAGAAACAGTTAACGAAGAATGATGCACATGATGTATAAAATTTATAAAGCATTAAAGCATTATTTAATGCTCATCTGAAGTGATAGGTTCCCCTTCTCTCAACGTTCCCCATTTTCTGGGATTCCCAACTCTAATCTCTCATTCTTATCAGGATGTGTGTTATAAATTCTTGCTTCTGGTGTCCCAAGTTATTTCTGCCAGGAATTAAATATGTTGAACTGTTGGGTTCTTTCCAAAATTATTGTCTGTCATATTATTGGAGAGAAATATTCTGTCATCAGACCCAGCATTTGAACATATTGCTCTGTTGTACGTGCACTGTACAAAGGACCATAGCACACAGGAATTGCCAAATCGTTGATGGAAGTACATCTACTTCTTTCGATGATGTAGTTTTCTCATTTTCCACATCTCCATATCTATATCCTTTCTCTTGTTCTCCCTTTGCATCTAGTTAAGAAATCCACCAATTATTCTTTGTGTCCCATTTCTCAAAACTCCTTCTTTCGGTTTATATCTATTGCTCTCTTCTCGATTTAATGTGATTATAATTGAGCATTGTAACTACAAAGACATAAGGGAGGAGCTGGCCAGGGTTAATTGGAAGGGGAGTCGAGCAGGAAAGACCATATAGCAGCAATGGGAGGAGTTTCTGGGGATAATTCGGAAGATAGTACCAGCAATTCAATCCCAAGAAGATGAAACATACTCATGGGAGGACAAGGCTGCCATGAGTGATACGGCATCAAACCAATAGCGAAAACATGCAATGTGTTGAAGATGATTGGGAATCTAGAGAATTCGTTGGATTTGAAACTACATAAGGCTGGCATCACTGAAAATACAGAGCTCTTAATCATGGTCAGGGCGAGAAACAGAGGGAAGATGGCATTACTCAAGGAAAAAGGTTCAGGTGAATTAAACATTTGAATTAACATCAGTTAAATGCTTTTGCGGAATGTGTCAGATTGGAAGCAAGACCCGGGGAGACAGACCCTCAAGCAGAACGAGAGATTGAAAATTGAAGTATTTCCACATTAGAAACCAGGTTAGGTCACTGAGTGCAGGGCTGATGGGTGAATGGGTCTCAGTGAGAATTGGGGAACAGGCAGCAGAATTGCATTGCAGATATTGCAGCTCGAAACTGCGTATTCATGTAGTGCTGTAGAACACAGCAGAAGGAGAAGCAGAACAGCATTCAACCACAAACTGTAACTTTTTGCCAGGATAACACCTCAGTCTGTCATTACCATCAACACCATCTATGGCTCAGTGACGAGCGAGGGTGAACATGTCAGAGTCAGAATCACATGAACCTTAACCTGATGCTAACCCATTAAAGCTACCGGACTTGACCAACAGATCTGAACGAAGCCCTGCAGTTCTGCCACATTCAGTCATAAATGGTGATGGACGATGAAACAAATGTCTGGAGGAGAGGGCTCCACAAACATCCCCATCCAAAATAATGGAACAGACCTCCACATCAGTGTAAAAGAGAAGGATGTTTTATCTGCACCATCCTCTGCCAGAAGTGTTGAGCCGATGAGACACCTCAACCTCATCATGATGCCCATGCAATCACAAATGCCAGTCTTCAACTAATTTGATTTGCTGCATGTGAGAAGACGAAACAGCTGAACACAGTAGATACGACAAAGGCAATGAGCCCTGACACCATTCCTGCAATCGGACTGAAGCCTTGTGCTGCACAACAAGCCCTGTCCCTGGAGAAGCTGTTTAATTCCAGCTCCAACTATAACATCTCCCTAGCAATGTGGAAAATTACTCAGCTATGTACCATCCCCTAAGAGGGGAATAATTACAATCTGACCAATTACAATCCCCTCAGTCCCATCACGACCATCAAATTGGTGGGAGTTCTTTTTGACACAGCTGTCAAGGAGCACAGAAATAACCTGCTCAGTGTGGTTTTTGATAGGTCCCCATGTGGAGATGGTGCTGTTGTGGAAATGTTACTGGATTACTAATCTAGACTAGGCTAATGCTCTAATAAAATATCGAGATCTAAAATCTGGGGTCAGTAACAGTGACCTTGAAGCCAATATCGATTGTAAACAGAATTTCCTTCTCCAATGGACTTTTAGGAAGTGAATCTCCCGTGATTTCCTGGGCTGGCCTAAAAGTGACTCCAAAAACCTTGACATGTGATAAGCATTTCAATAAACTCTGAAACGGCCAAGCAAGGGCACTCATTTGTATCAAACTACTCCGAGGTCTGAAAGGATGAAACCGGACAGAACACCCAGCCTCAGCATCAGTGTCGGAAAAGGGAATGGGGACACAGTCCTGTCGACCCTGCAGAGACCCCCTTCCTAACATTTGAGAGCTTGTGACAACATTTACAGAGCTTTCCCATAGACTGCACAGAAACATCGGGAATGATGTATACACGATAATGAGAGGCATACATAGAGTCGATAGCCAGAGACTATTTCCCAGGGCAGAAATGACTAACAAGAGGGGTCATAGTTTTAAGCTGGTTGGAGTAAAGTATAGAGGGGATTTCAGAGGCGGGTTCTTTACATAGGGAGTTGTCAGAGCATGGAATGCGTCGCCAGCAGCAGTTGTGGAAGAAAGGTCATTGGGAATTTAAGAGACTGCTGGACATGCATATGGTCACAGAAATTTGAGGGTGCATACATGAAGATCAATGGTCGGCACAACATCGTGGCCTGAAGGGCCTGTTCTGTGCTGTACTGTTCCATGTTCTATGTTCTATGTTCTATACAACACATTGAGTCTCTCCCATTCTAGTTCATGGAAAAAATCTCCTCAATGCACTTACCCCACACTATGTACATATCCGTAAATGTGAGTAAGCTTGGAAAACTATAAAATACAAAGTGCAGTAGTACTTTTGGTCCATCGAGTTTGCTACCCAATTCAATGTAAAGATGGTTGGCCCTTCATTTCCACACCGTACTCCTGCTCTCCCACATCCCTTTACTGTCTCGAAATCCTTATCTATAATCAGTGTCTTGGTTTCAGGTGCGAGAGAATTTCCCATGTTCACCAGTCAGTGAATGCAGACGTGTATTCTCATCTCAATGCAGAATGGTCTGTCTGTACCTAATACTGTGGTTCCTTGTTTTAGACGTCCGAGCCAGGTTAATTATCTTTCCTGCTTTCAATCTGTCTCACCCTGTCAGAGTTTTGTATATTTCACTGAGATCGCCACTCATTTTCATAAACCCCATGGAATACTGGCCCAGTCACCCCAAACTCTGCTCGCACAACAAGCCTGTCATCCCAGAGATCAGTCTGGTCATCCTTCACTGCTCTCTCTCAATGTCAGGTTTGTCCTTTATTAGGTACAGAGACCAAAACTGCCCACAATACTGTACAATGTTCAAGATGGTGTCTCACCAAGGCCCTGTACAGCTGTCAGACACCCTTTCTCCTGGACTCACATCCCTCTGAAATGAAGGTCAACAGACCATTTATCTTCTTAACTGCTTTCTTTCCTGCAATATTGCTTTCAGTGACTTGTATACAAGGAGATCCAGATCCTTTTCAATGTTATAGCTCCCCACTTGCTGGTTCCATATGCACTGGTCAGCGTGGCAATGCCATTCCTAGGATGGGGAATGGCTTGGAGTGGAACCTAAAGCTGATGGTATTTCCATACATCTGCAGCCCTTGTCCATCAAGATAGACTTGGTCGTGAATTGGGAAGATGGTCTCTGAGGATCTTTGGTGAATCATTTCATTGCAGCTTGTAGATAGTAAAACACTGCTGCTGCTGCTGCTGAGAGTTGATGGTGGAGCATTGTGGATGAAGGGACAGTCAGACTGGCTGCTTTGTCCTGGATGGTGTAAAGCTTCTTCAGTGTTGTTGGGGCTGCACTCATCTAGGCAAATTGGGAGTCTCCTATCACACTTCTGACTCATGCATTGTATATGATGGACAGACCTTTGGAAGTCAGGATGTGAGTTCCTCGCCGCAATATTCCTAGCTTCAGACCTTATAGTTACTGTGTTCATGTGGCGAGACCAGTGAGTTTCTGAGCAATGATTACCACTAGGACTTTGATACTGGGGGATTCACTAATAGTAAGACCATTGAATGCTAAGGGGCAGGTTAGATTGTATTTCATTGGAGATGGTTACGGTCTGGCTTTTATGTGACCTGAATATTACTTGCCACTTGCCAGCCTGGATACTGTCCAGATCTTGTCGCATTCGAACATGGACTGCTTCAGTGTCTGAGGAGCCACGAACGTTGCAGAACATTGCACAATCATTGGTGAACATCCCCACTTCTGACTTTAAAATGGACGGAAGGTCATTGATGAAGTAGCCCTGAAGACGTTTTCAGCCACTGCTCGAGGGACTCATACAGACTTGGAGCTGTGTTGACTGACTTTCATCAACCATGACCATCTTCCTACGTGTCAGGTATGATTCAAACCAGCAGAGAGTTTGCCTCTGATACCCATTTATTCTAGTGTTGCTAAGACCCCTTGATACCACACTTGGTCGAAGGCAGCCTTGATTTAAAGGGCTATCACTCTGACCCCACCTCTGGAATTCAGCTCTTTGGTCCATGTTTGAATCAAGGTAATGAGTTCAGGAGCTGAGTGTCCCTGGTGGAGCCCAAACTGGGTGTCATTGACTTAGGTATTGCTGAGCAGGTGCTACTTCAAAGCACTGAGACCTTCCATCACTTTACTGATGATCGAGCGGAGACTGATGGGGTGGTAATTAGCCGGATTGGATTTGTTCTGCTTTTTATATACAGGAGATACTTGGGGTAATTTTCCACATAACTGGGGAAATGTCATTGTTGTAACTATATTGAAACAGTTTGGTTAGGGGAGTGGTAAGTTATGGAGCACAAGTTTTCAGTACTATTGTCAGAATGTTGATCGAGTATGGACACTTTGGAGTATCCAGTATCTCCAAAAGTTTCTGGATATTGCATGGACTGAATCAAATTGGCTGATGACTGGTAACTGAATCGCTGAGGACCACTGGATGAGGCTGAGATGGATCATCCACTCAGCACTTCTGACTGAAGACTGTTGCAAATGAATCAGCCTTATCTTATACACTGAGGTGCTGGGCTCTTCCAGCATGGAGGAAGGAGTTATTTGTGGAATCTCTTCCTCCAGTGAATTGTTTAATTGTCCCCAACGTTTTTCAACTAGATGTGGAAGGACTGCAGAGCTTGGATCTGATCCTTTGTTTGTGGGATAACTTAGTTCTGTCTATTTCTTACTGCTTATGTTGTTTGGCGCTCAAGCAGTCGTGTTTGCTGGTTTCAACACGCTGACATCGCATTATCAGGTTTGCCTGGTGCTGCTCCTGTCATCCTGCATACTCCATTGAACCAAGGTCGATCCTCTGCATTGATAGTAATTGTTGTAAGGGGGATACGCCAGGCCATGAGGTTGTGTGGTGTACAATTCTGCTCCTATAGATGAACCACAGCACCTTATGGACACCCAGACTTGAACTGCTAGGTCTGTTCAAAGTCTGTCCTATTTAGCACCGTGATAGCACCACCCAAAATGGTGGAGGTTATTCTCAATGTGCAGGTGTGACTTTGTCTCCACAATGACTATGCAGTGGCCCCTCTTACCGATACTGTCACGGACAGATACTTCTGCAACTGGCAGATTAGTAAGGCTGTGGTCAGTATGCATTTTCCTCTTGTTGAATCTTTTACCATCTGCCGCAGAACCAGCCAAGCAGTCATATCTTTTACGACCCAGCCAGCTCGATCATCAATGCTGTAGCTGAGATACTGTTGGAGGTGGACATTGAAATCCTCCACCCAGAATACATCTTGCGTCCGTGCTACTCTCAGTGCTTCCTCCAAGTGTTGATCAGCATGGAGGAGTACTGATTCATCAGTTAAAAGAGGCTGGTATATAGTAATCAGCAGGAGGTTTCCTTTCCCATGTGTAAACTAATGCCATGAGACATCATGGGATATGGAGTCACTGTTGAGGACTCCAAGAACAATTGCCTTCCAACTGTATCCCAACGTGCAACCACTGTGTCCGTCCAGCTGATGAGGCAGGAAAAATCCGGGGAAGGTGATGGGGAGTCTGGGACATAGTCTGAAATAGATCATCCACGTAGCACTTCTGACTGAAGATTGTTGCGAATGAATCAGCCTTATCTTTTACAATGAAGTGCTGGGATCTTCCATCATGGAGGGAGGGGTTATTTGTGGAATCTCTTCCTCCAGTGAATTGTTTAATTGTCCCCAACGTTTCTTGACGCGATGTGGAAGGATTTATAATTTACAGAATCATATGTTACGGACAATGTCAGGCTGTTGCTTGACGAGTCTGTTTATTTCTATTCACCGTTTCCTGCCAGCTCTCCCATTCTAGAAACATGTCCATATATTAGCCCCAATCCACTAAGATTTGATTTTCAAAGTTTGGGAGAAGATTTGTAGCTCGGGTGCTCGTTGTTGTGGTTGTGTTCGCCGAGCTGGGACACAAATTCCCAGCTTGGTGAACAGAACCATAACAAGATTTGATTTTGCAAACTGGGCTTGGAGCTTTACCAAACTTTTTCTCAAAATCAAAATATTTTACACCCATTGCTTCTCTTTCATTTGTCTCCCAGTCTGTTTCTCAAACATAATTCCCATTTCATAAATCTAAGTTAGTGTTGTCTATGACCATTACATTCATCCTCAATACTTTCTCCTAAACCATTTACTTACTATGTTCTATGTTCCATGTTCTCTATAAGCATCCCAACACCAGACTTGACTTTCCTTGTATTGTTTGAAAGTTCTGTGAAGACAGAACTGAAGTAGTGGCTTCATAGTTCTGCCATTTCCCTGTTCCCCATTCTCCATTCTCTGGTTTCAAACTGTAAGAAAACTGCACTTGTTTTCTCATATTTTTCACATTGACATAATTTATCAAGTCATTACAGTTCACTCTTATAACCCTTGGGAATATACTTTTTTAGAAACTCATCAATTCCTACCTTAAACTGCTCAGTAATTGACATTCCACGCCATACACTCACAGGAGCATAGTCTCTGTGCCAACAAAAGTACAGCACGACCTATATTAGTCCAACTTTCCTACAGCAGGCCCATAGCCTGGAATGTTATGACACTTCCAAGTGCTCGTCCAAGGACATTTTAATTATTGTGAGGTTACCCGTGATAATTCCCCTCTCAGGAAGTAATTCCAGAATACAACACCCTCTAGCTGAAAAAAATGTTTAAATCCTCTCTGAACCTCAAACTCTTCACTTTAAAAGTGTGCCCCTTTGTTTTTGACCCTCTCACTAAAGGAACAGCTGCTGTCGATCCACCCTGTCCGTGTCGCTTATAATCTTATCCTTCTGAATCACTGACCCCTCAGCTTTCTCTACTCCAAAGTAAAAAACCTGAGCTTATCCAGCCTCTCTCCATAGCGGATATGCTCCATCCCAGGGAACATCCTGGTGAATCACCTCTGCACCCTCTCCAGTACAATTACATCCTTCCTGGAATGTGTCTTCCAGAACTACATATAGTCTTCCATTTTGGCTGAACCAAAGCCCTATATTGCTCTTATAATCTACGCCCTGATTAGGAAACACAAAACCCAAGGTCCAATTCTTAACTAGTCCATTAACCTGCCCAGTCACATTCAGGAATGTGTGGAGAAGCACACTTTGAGTTTCCCAGTGTGCTGCCATTCATTGAGTCCTCCTCTACCTGGTTCATTCTCCCAAAATGCATCACCTCATGTTTATCAGGGTTGCATTCTATCTGCTATTGATCTGCCCATCTGACCATTCCATCTGTATCTTCATGTAACTTAAGGCCTTCCTCCTCACTGCTAACCACGCAGCCAATCTTTATGTCAAACATTCACTTACTTATCACACCTTCCCCACTCTCCACCTAGCACCCTCCACATTCACATTTTTTTATGAATACCATAAACAATAAGGGACACAGCACTGATCCCTGTGGTATACCAGGGGACATTGGTCTCCGGTCACACAAACAACCTTCTCTCACCACCCTCTGTCCCCTGCTACTAAGACAATTTTCATTGTAACTAATCAAGTTATCCTTCATATTGTGAGATTTTACTTTATTTTTCAGTTTCCCAGGTGGAAATTTGTCAAAACCTTCCTACAAAACTAAACAATCGACCTCCTCAAACTAATTCAATCAAATCTATTGGATGTGACTTCCTTCTGATAAAGTCATGATGATTATCCCTGATCAAGCCTTGTGACTCTGAATGGAGTTCGATTTTCTCCTTCCCTATTTTCTCCAGTAGTTTCCTTAACAGTGGTCTAATACTCGCTCGTCTATAGTTCCCTGGTGTATCTCTCCCACCCTTTCTGTGAAGTGGAATCGTACGAGCAGTTCTCCAGTTCTCTGGCACCTCCCCTATGGCCAGATTCTAATTAAAATATTCAGTCAGGTTCTTTCCTCCCTTGACCGCAATAGCCGACTGTGATACAACTCTTTCAGACATGGAGATTGGTCTAAATTTATATAGAACAAAACCTCAAATCCCTGTTCATATTTTACATCAATCTGTTCGAGCGTTTTCCAGTCCATTTTCTTGAATTCTGTACTTGCTTCCTCTTTCTCCCAAGTAAAATAGATGTGAAGGTCTCATGTAACAATCCATCAATGTTCTCCAGCTTGACACAAAGATTTCCCCTTTGGTTTCTAATGGACACTGTTTGCTGATTATTCTGTTCTACTTGTCCGTGAAGAATATCGTGGGATTCTCCCAGATCTCGCCTACATGTACTTCTCCATGTCCCATTGTTATTCAGTCCCCGCTATGTTTCTACGTTTCACTGCAATCACCTCTCATGTTTTGAAACTCAAGATCACAGGCTGAGTTTCCACATCAGACAATCTTGCCATTTTAGGGATTAATCTAGATAATCATCGTAGGGATTAAGCTGGATGATACCATCTGCAGTTCCTCTATAGTCATCATATTCTTTCTGAGGTTGGGACTCCGAATGATACACAATACTATAAGTGTAGTCTCACCAACACTCGATGCATCTGGTTCACTGCATCCTCTCAATTCTAATTAAATTCACAAGAATGTAAACATAATTTTTACTTTCCCATTTACATATGTTCTTCCCATACCTCTCGCTTTAACTTTTTTATGATCTTACTCTGTGAGTTCTTAAGAAAAAGAGCTCCTTAATATGCAACTCCACATTATCCATTGGTTCCTCATTGCCTAAGACTCCAGGAATCATCTTCAAACCATTCCAAAAAATGTTTGCCACTTCTGGTTTTCCTTTCATCAATGCATTATCACACTCCCCAGTTATGTTATTACCTTCTACATACCTAGTAGCATGTTCTTTGTAATCGATTCCAACAGACACCCGACCGCGGATGACAAGAGTTCACCACTCTGCATCTACATTCTTACTTAAACTGTTGGATAATATTTATAACCTTTGCCTTATCCAGACTGGCTAAATTCCTTTTGGGAATGTGTCGGAAAATAAAGTGAAAATCCTCAGTGCAATCAACATGTCCATTGCTGATTCCACTGAAATTCTTGTATGAAGTACACCTAGTCTGTTAGATTTATAAATACTCAATCCAGCTTTCTTTTCAAAAATGACCTCAACACTGATAAGAATGATCTTCGACTTCACTTACACAAGTCCCATGGTCACTTAGTATTTCTGGAAGAATTTCTTGACATTTTTCCATGAATATAGACGCAAAGAAACTGTTTTGTTTCCTTGCGATTTCTCTGTAATAAATTATCATGAACGCATACCAGCTGTTCCACATTTGATCTTGCTTTTTTTTCATACATTGATAGACGCTTTTTAGCAGTCTTTATGTTTTTCTTTCGTTTGAACGCTTTTTCATTTCCTGATTTTCTTCTCAGTTTCTTGGTCATCCTTTGATCCTACATTTTTCTGAATCCACTGGCTTACTGCAACACTTGGCATTTTTCGAAGCTGCCTCCTTTCAGCTGATAGGAAGATGAAGGTGGGGTTGAAAGTGATAGTCGGAGAGGACGGGGGACCAGATTGATAGGAAGGAAGGTGGACACAAAGGAACGTTCAAAAGGGCGGTGCTGATTTGGAAGATTGGAGTGGGATAAAGTGGGATTAGGGGAAATGGGGAAATGGTGAAATCCACGATGATCCCCTGTAGTTGGAGGGTCGCAAGGCAGAAGATGAGGATTTCTTCCTCCAGGCTTCTGGTGGCTCAGGTTTGGCGATGGAACAGGCTCAGGACCCTCATGTCCTTGGCAGAGTGGGAAGGGGAGTTAAAGTGCTTAGCCACAAGGTCATGGAGTTGTTCAATGTGGCTGTCTGAGAGATGTCCTCTGAAATGATCCACAAGTTGACCTCCTGCCTCGCCAATGTAGAGAAGACCACATTGCGTTTAATGGATGCAGTAGATGAGGCGTTCTCTCTCCCTTCATCACCTATCACTTTCAACCCCACCTTCATCTACCTATCATAATCCCAGTTACCTCCCTCTGCCACACTCCCTTCTCTTTTATCTCTCAGCTCCATGGGCCTATAAGCTTCATTCTTGATGAAGGGCTTATGCCTGAAACATCGATTTATCTGCTCTTAGTATGCTGCCTGACTGTGCTTTTCCAGCACCGTAATCTTCGACGCTGATCTCCAGCATCCGTAGTCCCCACTTTCTCCTCATACCTTCATGGTTTGCATGACTCAGATTTATAACAATTACTTCTAATAAAACAAAAACTGTCGTGTACTCAAACAGCACAAAAGAAAACCAATACATTGTGGTCACTGTTCCCAAAAGGTCCTTTACAGCAAAATTTTCAATTAGCTCATCTGATCACTCAACAGCAATTCCTAAATAACCTGATATCGAGCTCAGTGTTAATGTTAATGTAAACCATCTCACACGTGATCATGAAATACATTTTTCCCAGCATTAGCATTCAATTGGGTTAACACAGTTTAGACATAATTTAAACAGTACATTATTACGGAAGTAGCCACAAATGTGTATATCTCATTTCTTGTTTTAGAACATGTCCAGCATTTGTATTGCATCTTCCATTTTGATATATAACTCCCATCAATGTTTGCTCCTCCTTGCTGTTTTTGCGCTCCACCTTACTAGATTCTGTGGAATCTGAGCGACTTGGGCTCTGGGGAGATTAATGGTACAGATCATCTCGCCACATCATTTATGATCTTCTCAAACTTTAATTTCTCTAGATCTCCCCTTATGCTGTGGAGTAGACAAGGACAATGACCTTCCCACAATGCTCTGTACTCCCTCAGAGAGCTGACACAGCTCTAACCTAGGTGGGACCCTTAGCTGGTAATGTGTTGCTGCTGCTTTACAGGTTCTTAGTGAGGTCACATCTGGAGTAGTGTGTAAAGATTTAGTCTCTTCAATAAAGAAAGGATGTTGTTATATTTGAAGCAGCTCAGAGATGGTTCCCTCAACTGATTCCTGCAATGAAGGTGCTAGCTTATAACGAAAAGGTGATCAGGTTGATCCAGTAGTCATTGGAGTTTCCAAAAATTAAAGATGATCTTATTTCAACATAGATGACAGAAGGAGTCAACAAGGAAAGCGAATTACACAGATAGTGGAGGAATCCATTCCGTTCTCCAGCCTGTTACACAGGAACGACAGGACGATATTCTGGCCTTCGAACCTGTTACACCAAAACAGGACGAGGCTATTCAGCCCCTGGAGCCTAATATACATTTACAGAAGGAGGCCAATCAGCCACTCGAGCCTATAACAGTAGGCCATGCTGCACCAGTATCCTGTTACACAGCAACTGGATCAGTCCATTCAGCCTCCTCAAGTCTGTAACATAGGAACTGGAAGAGGTCACACAGTGACTGGAGCTTTTTACACTGTGATATCAGGAGGCCATTCAGACTCACCAAGCCTATTGCAAGGGAATTGTATAATGATAAAAACCATCTGAGAAAGGAAGAGGTAATTCAGACATGTGTCTGCGGCATCAGAACAAGAGAAGACCAACAACTCCCTTGGCCCCACCTCTGGGAAACATGAGGAGACCGTTCAGTATCTCCATCTATTATGGATGAATATGAGAAGACCCATCAGCCCTTCAAAATGTTACACGGAAAAAGCAAGATTCCATAATCTCCCAACCCTCTAACGCATCAACAGGAGGAGGTCATTCTGGCCTCGGAGACGACAACATGGGAACACCAGAAAGACTTCATCCCATCAATTTTGTACACCAGCAGGATGATGAGTCCATTCAGCCACATATGGCTCTTACACAGCAATTGGAGCAGATCTTTTAAAACCTTTTGCCCATTAAACAGGAATTCAAAGAAAACGTAAAGTTTTTCAAAAGTGGAGAACTTATAATAACTGTTTACATTAGGGAGTAAAACGTAACGATAAACTATTGCAATTTAAGACAATTATTAGAATACATTGTTGAGGACATTTGTAAAGTTAAATCTCAGTCCATCGGAGTCAACATCGCTTTACAAAGGATACATCAAGTTTGAAGTGTTTGCTTGAGTTACTTAAAGATCTGACAAACAAGGTGGATACTGGGAATCCTGGAGATGGAATATATCTGGTCTTCCATAAGGCATTGGATATGTCGCTTCTCCAAAGAGTAAGTGGTAAGATCAGACAGCATTGGTTTAGTAGTAATTTATTAGCTTGGATGGAGGATTGGTTAACCAACAAAATGCAGTCAGATGGAATAAATGTGTCATTTTCTTTTGGCAAATGCAATTTGTGGGGTGCCATTGGTTTCAGTTCTCATACCTCAACCATTTGCAATCAATCTTATTACTGTACTCGTTTGATGGAATAGAAAATTCAATACCACATTTTCAGATGACACTAACATCGGTCGGAAATTACTTCGGAATGATAATGCAAAAGTTTTAAAAACTACATGGATATGTTGGGTGAATGGGCTAACATTTGGCAAGGAAACTTAAAGTGAATAAATATGGGGCTATTCAAGTTGGCCGGCATAATAAAAAGACAAATTATTATCGAAATGGAGAGAAAGTTCAAAGTGCTTAGGTGCAGAGGGATCTGGGTGTCTGCTTGTGTATCACAGATAACCGGCATGTGGGTACTGCAAGTAATGAGAAAGGATAGAGTAGAAAGGTAGGGAGTGTCGGTGTAGCTAATGAAAGCCTTAGTGAGGCTGCAACTGGAGTACAGTTTGGGTGTGCTGCAGAATGAGGTATTTGCATTGGAGGCAATTCAGAAGAGCTTCATTAGATTGATTCCATATTTGAACTGTTTGTCTTATGAAGAGAAATTGAACAGTTCAAGCCTATACTCTCGAATTTATAAGAATGAAAGGAGATCTCATTGAGGTCTGTGAAATGCTAAAAGTAATTGAAAGTGTAGATGTCGAGTGGATATTTTTCACGTGGCGCAATCTGCAACAAGAGACAAGAGTTTTAGGATGGGGAGAGGCAATTGTTATTCGCAATTTAAATGCTGAAATATTCTAACGCCAACACCAAGCTCAAGGCCTCCTTCCCCATTGTGGAATAAATCTGTTGATGTTTCCACCGCACTCTCCAACCACTGATTACATAATGGAGCACTTCTCTTCTCTCCAATAGTCCTTCTGAATGACATAGCTCCTCAAGTCTCAGCATAAAAGGATTACATCCTTCTATACCTATTAATGCTTAAACCTCCGTACCTGCTACTCCTGGCCTATGTCAGTAAACCTTACTCTCACAGGTATATGCTTTAAGAAGATCTCGCACATTCTTCTCAATCCCTCACAGAAAGCAAACTTTGATTTCTGAACTCAATCATCATCATCAGCCATTTCAGCTTCTAATCTTGCCATTGTAACTCTCTGCTCTTCCACACGAGGTCTCACGATTGCAGGAAGTGAATTGTTGAATTTCTCCAAAATAAGAATCTCTCTAAGTGTGTCACAGGTTTGCTCTGTTTTTAATGCTCTTACCCACCTTTTAAAATTACTTATTTTGATTCTTTCAAACTCAATGTGCGTTTAACCAGGGATGTTTTTTTTTTAGGTTCCTGAAACGCTGTCTGTCGGCTTCTGCAACAAGCTCATATACACTTCAGATGGCTTTCTTCACATCCTCATACTGGCCAGATATCTCCTCCAATAGGGATGCAAATGCCTATCAGCTTTGTTTGGATCAACTAAATCCACATGGTCACTGAGTACTGCATTTGCTTAGCCATTTTCTCAAATGAAATTAAAAAGGCTTCCCCATCCTTCTCATCAAAATTAGATAATGCGTGAATGTATTTAAACAGATCCTCATCAGGCCTTTGGCTATCATAGGGTTGTTCATCCACACTATCCTCCTTATCCAGACCCCAGTCTACCTTTATCTCCGCCTTCTATGTCAACTTTCCTTTCTAATTGCTAACTTTTGAAGTTGATACTCTCTGTTTTTCTTCTCTCTTTTTCTCTCGTTCTTCATTTCCTTTTCTTCTTCATTTCCTTTTCGCTCATCATAATTCAAACTGTTTCAATTCCTTCTCTTCTCCAAGGTGCCTCATTTGGAATTGAATTCTAGCCATTTCAAAACATTCTGATGGCAGGTCCACCAAATTTATTTGTCGAGCTATAGCTGCAATTTTGTGTCATTTTCTCACAGACAATCCCTACCCCAACTCCAGCTTGTCTGCCAATTCCAACAGCTTTGCCCTACTCACTTTTTGTAAAACACCCAACTTCACTTCTTCCACACCCAGAGAACTCTTAGTGACTGAAAGAATCTTTATACACAAAACATTGTTTAAACCAACTGAATTCAACAGCTGGAACAAACGACACCAACAACTACCATACGCGACCTTTGAACCTAATAGTCTCCCGGTGCATACTCGCCAGTGTCAGCATGAGCTCATTCTGGATTCTCTGGTTTCCTCCCACAATCTAAAGATGTACACTGTCAGACAAATTGCCCATGCAAAATTGTTTGTAGTTTTCAGGGATGTGTGGGTTTGGTGCCTAAGTCAGGGTAAATATGTAATAATAGGGTAGAGGAATGGGTCTGGGTAGGTTACTCCTCGGAGGGTCGGTGTGGACTTGTTGGGTTAAATGGCCTGTTTGCAAACTGTAGGGATTGTAATTCTAAACCCAATTTGGTGTTACCGATTTAGAACCAGACAAGAGTCCCCAGTTTGCTATAGACCACCCAGACTGACTCAAACTATTTTAAGGAGGTAGCTTGGATGCCAACCTATTCTTATTTTAAAGGTAGATGTGAAGTGGGTGTTCCAGATGTGATGCTACTAGTCAAACCACTCATCATTAAGCAAAACACAATATACTTAAACACACTAATAAAAATCCATACAAAATGAAGAGAAATTTAGAATAACTTAACAATTGGAAACTTTAACCATATAATGGATACAGTACCTTCTACAAATGAACTGTTCCAATATACTAACATCACCTAAACACACTCCATGGCAACTAGAGGCTTTTAGTTAATCGACTGAGAGAATGAGACAAATTAATGGACAGATGAGGTAGTGTTTGAGAATGGTAAAATAAAGGCTTTGCCAGACACAACAGCAATATACATCCGCGTGCACATGAATGACGGGGGGATGGGAGTTTGGTGTGTGTTCGAATCAGATTTGCTTCAGCAGGTTTGAAGCTGGGAGCGTCAGCAGAAGATTAATGGCTTCCTTAAGACTGTACTTCATAGCTCAAGGTTCAAACAGCAGATGGAATCAGCCAATGAGATATATTCTGGAGTAGTGAGTATTCCAAGTTAAAAATGGGCAGGGCATGGTTTCAGGAATCAGTTCATAGTCAAAGGGATCACCCACAGTTATGACCCGTCTGCTTCAGCCTCAGATATTGTCAGGGATGGGATGGAAATAGTGGAAGGAAGTGGAGTTCGTAACCAGAACAATAAACAATGAACTCCATGCTCTTAATAGTTAAATAACAAAGGCAATGCTACAATGCATTGTGGTTCTCCGCTGAAACTGAATATGTCAACATAGAGACTCCAGAGTAACAATGCTAGAGCAGAGAGGGAACCAGTAACTGAACACGTTCATTGATGCAATTAATAGTGGTCTGTAGAGTAAATATCTGGATTCAGAGTTTCAACAGGAACAATACTCGTGGCAAGAAGTGTAAACCATATGAAAGAACAGTAATACAGTCATAATTGGTTTATAGAAAAAAAAAATCTGGACAGTGACACTTACCAGGAACACCAGGGATAACACTTTGAATGGAGCCCATTTATCATTAAAAGATGGAAACCCTCCATTGGGATAATTAGAATCCATGGAGACTGACATTAATCACAGTCACTGAAAAAATGGCTCAGTTAACCAGTTCCTTGCATCACTTTTCTTATCACTATAAAAGGAAGCATTTACTGGGTTTGAATGGAATGGATGAGCGTTGTTGAGGGATGAACCATAAATCTCTCAATCTTTTTAATTTTTTTTCCTTGTATATGAGGAGGAGGCCATTCAGCCTCTCGAATCTATTACAGAGGTACAGGAGGAGGCCATTCAGCCTCTCATGTCTGTTACAGAGGGGCAGGGAGTTTCTATTTAACATTTCAATTCTGTTACGCATAAATATTAGTTTTAAATTAGTTATGGAATAGGAAAGACCTGATATAAACATTGAAGTTCTAACTTTGAACAAGGCCAATTTTGAAAGTGTTAGGCGAGCCCTGTGAACGGCTGATTGGAATACCCTATTCACAGGTAAAGGGATGGTTGGAAAATGCAAGGGCATCAAAACGTGGTTTCAGAGAATCCAGAGCCAACGTGTTCCTATTCTTGAGATGGACAAGGATGGTGGGTGGAAGGAGTGCTGGATTGTTAGATATATTGATGCTCTGATCAAGATAAGGAAGGAGACATATGTCAGGTAAACAGAGCTGAGATCAAGTGAATCCCGAGAGGAGTATAAGGGCAGTAAGTGTATAGTCAATGGGGAATCGGGCCAGAAAAATTTGGACACGAGATAGCTTTAGAAATAGGGTTAATGAGGCATTGAAGAAATTCTACAAATCCTGTAATGGTTAAATGTTAACTAGGGAGAGAATAGGGCACCTTAAAGATCAGTAAGGCTACTTGTGCGTGGAACCACAGGAGATGGGAGGGATACGAAACAAGTAGTTCTCCTCAGTATTTAATGTGGAGGAGTTTACAGGAGAGAGGCAATGAAGAAATATATAGCGATACCTTGGAAAGTGTCTATGTTACAAGGAGGTGTTGGACATTTTAAAACAAATAAAGGTGAACAAATCCCTGGGACCTGATCAGTTGTATCCCAGAAGTTTGTGGGAAGCTAGGAAAGAGATTGCTCAGCCTTTTGCTGATATATTTGTATCATTGATTTCCACAGGTGAGGCACCAAATACTGGAGAACTGCTAACATGGTGTCATTATTTAATAAATTACGGAAAAACCAAGTCACTATGGACGACGGATAAGCCTGACGTCAATGGTGACTAAACTGTTGGAGGGGATTTTGAGGGAAATAATGCATATGCATTTGGAAAGACAAGGACTGAAGAGTGCTTTGTCCATTGGAGATCACGTCTCAACTGACTTGGTGGAATTTTCTGAGGAAGCGATGAAGATGGTTGATGAAGGCAGGGCAGTGGATGTTGTCCTTATGGAATTCAGATTAGATTACTTACAGTGTGGAAACAGGCCCTTTGGCCCAACAAGTCCACATCGACCCGCAACCCACCCATACCCCAACATTTACCCCTTAGCTAACGCTATGGGCAATTTAGCATGGCCAATTCACCTGACCTACACATCTTTGGACTGTGGGAGGAAACCGGAGCACCCGGAGGGGACCCACGCAGACGTGGGGAGAATGTGCAAACTCCACACAGTCAGTCGCCTGAGGCGGGAATTGAACCCAGGTCTCTGGCGCTGTGAGGCAGCTGTGCTAACCACTGTGCCACCATGCCGCCCAACAAGAGCTCAGTATGTAAACAAATGTTTTCTACATGGTAGACTGGTTAGCAACGTTAGACTGCCCGGGATCCAGCGAGAGTTTGCAATTTAGATCTAAAATTATCTTGAAGATTGGAGACAGGGCGTGACAGTGGACATTTTTACATTGAACTTGGAGGCCTGTGACCAGTGTCATGCGTCCATTGCATTTCGTTAATTATACAAATAATTTGCTTTTGAATATGTGAAGTATCGTCAGTAAGTTTGTCCATAATTCTAACTTTTGTGGTGCAGTCGACAGTGAAGGATGTTATCTTAGATGGGACCTTGATTAGATTCCTCACAGTGTGGAAACAGGCCCTTCGGCCCAACAGGGAGAGATTGAATAGACTGGGACGACTTTCAAGTGTTGAGGCTGAGGGGTGACCTTAAAGAGGTTTATAAAATCATGAGGGGCATAGATAAGTTAAACAGTCAACGTCTTTACGCCAGTCCAAAATTAGAGGACAAAGGCTTAATGTGAGAGTGGAAAGATTTAAAACGAGGCATGACCGACAACACTTTCACACAGAGCCTGCTGTGTGTTAGGATTGAACAGCCAAAAGAAGTGGTGGAGGCAGGTACGGTTACACCATTTAAAAGGCATTTGGATGGATACATGCATGGCAAGTGTGTAGAGAGAGATGGGCCAACTGCTGGCAAGGGGGACGAGAGTAATTTAGGATATTTGGTCGGTATGGATGACCAGACCGAAGGATCTTTTTCCGTGCTGTACATCTCTGAGAGTCTATTGATTCTTGACTGTTTAATATGCGAACAGGAGGAGGTTATTCAGCTTCTCAATTCTGCCAGTCAGCTTGTTTGCTCCATTACTGAGAGTCAAATACAAAAATACATTATTCAAATTTTGATGGTGTTTTACAGAAACAGGAGAAAGGCTTTTAATCAAGAAGAGCCGTAAAAAATGTGAAGAGGCTATTCAGTCCCTCAATTCCATTCCACAGGAGCAGCAGGTGAGCACAGAGCTATTGCAGCCTGTTAATCTGGAGCGGGAGGAGGACATTTATTTTCAAAAAACTTGCATTAGGAGGCAGTCACTCAGCTGCTGAAGACTGGGACACGGGAACAGGAGGCAGTCACTCAACTGCTCGAAACTAGGCCACAGGGAAACCTGGAGGCTAGTGAGGCCCGAGGATCCTGTTATGCAGGAACAACAGGAGGTGCCTCGCTCCCCATCAGTATGAGATACTGAGAGAGAAGGAGAGTTTTCTTGGAACAAACAAAAATATATGAATAAGTTGCATTAGTGGTCCATTCAATCCTGCCCCACCATTCACTCAGAGCACAGCTGATCTGTTTGTGATTCCCTCATTCCATTTTACGGAGACTGTCCTTTCTGCAGCCTCTGGTCACCCCTCAGCCTCAATACCTGAAAGTAGTCCCAGTCGATTCAATCCCTCCCTTTAACTTTAACCCTCCAACACCTGCAACATGCTTTTAAATCTCTTCTGCACCCTTTCAAGTTTGGCAACATGTTTCCGACAGCAGAGAGAACAGAATTTAAGGCAGTATCACAAAAGTGACCAAACCAAACCATTTGTTGGCCATGTTGCAGACCGTGATGCTGTAACAACAGTCACCATGACTCATCCAGAGGGTCGGGTCTAAGGATGAGTCAGGATTTGAAGGGTCCAATCACAAGAATGAAAACACAAAATAAAAATATTTCCAAATGTTTAGTTCTCTCACATTCGCAATCCAACTCACATAACCAGCCCATACATTATACGTTAAGGATGGAGCAGTGTGTAAATCCGGGAAGCGTACTACTGAATGCAACCCAGCAATGTCCAGATTGGAACTCTGTGCAGCCCACACCAATGCTGGATCTATAATCCTGGGCTAAATGGCCAGCATGGGGAGCTGTGCAGCCTGCACTGGTTTATTCATATATAACCCCAGGCTTTTGCATTGTTCGGTAACAGTGTGTTAGATCGCTGCTCAGTGTGGGGGAACCTGCAGCCAATGTTGGAAGTGACAGGATGTGCAGCGACAATTCATTTGCACCTCCATATCTCCACTGTCTTGACAAGAGGTGCCGTGAATGTGAAAATCACTGCGAGGGAGAGATGTAAGTGGAAACATTTTAAATACCAATAATTATGATTAAGGCGAGTATCACATCAATATTTAAAGATGAAATAACTGAGATAATATCCAATGAGGTTTTGTGAATGGTGCAAAGAAATTAGAGAGGATGGTAATGTTATAGTAGATGCACTGTAAGCGTCCAAATCAACAATTAGAATTAGAGGAACAAATATGAAGGGAGACTGGGGAGACTTGCAGGAACAATAGGGTTGTTATAATAGTTGATTATAAATTTCCTAACCTCGACTGGGACTTCCAGATGGTTGAGAACTTAGATCGAACGTAATTTGTTAAGTGTGTTCAGGGAAGTTTCGACAAGGTATATAGCGGGTCATACTCGGGAAGAGACAAACTCGACCTACTGTTGGGAAATAGGGCAGGATAGGCGAAGGAGGTAAAGTGGAGAAGGATTTTGGGAAAAGTGACTAGAGCTGTAGTAATTTTAAAAAGTTATGGGAGGGACAAAATTGGTCCACATTTTCAAGTTCTAAACTGGGGCAAGGCGTATGTTGGAATTAGACAGGGGATTGCAGGGGATGATTGGAGTAGTTTGTTTCGAGGTAAAAGTATCTCGGGCAAGTGGGAGGGCTTTAAAAGTGAGATAGCTCGAGTTCAAGGTTTCCATTTTTCTGTGAGGGTGAAGGGAAAGTGAGGCTGGAAGAGAGAACCCTGGATGACAAGAGATATTGAGGCTCTGACCAGAAAAATAGGAGGCGTAGCTCAGTTTCAGGCAGCTCGGATTAAGTGAATACCTGGAGGTATAGAGGGGTTAGAGGAGTTTACTGAAGAAGGAAATCAGGAAAGGAGAAAGGGGGTATGAGATTGCTTTGGCTGAGAAGATTAGGGTGAATCCAAATTCTGTATAGTGAAGAAAAAGTACAACTCGAGAGAGAATATGATGCTTTAAAATCTAAAGTAGGCATGCATGTGTAAAGCCTCAAGAGATTAGTGAAGTCCTCAATTTCCCCTCTGTGTTTACCATGAAGAAGTACATGAAGACCTGTGACCTTTGAGAGGTTAGTTGTCTTATATTAGTACAGTCCATATCACAGGAGAGGTGCTGTTGGACATGTAAGAATGCACAAATCTCTTGGTCCTGACCAGATCTATCCAAGAGCACTGCAAGAGGCGAGATCTAATTTTAGGGAACAAGGTCCCAGAAGACTGGGTGGTAGCAAATATTGTGCCCTTATTCAAGAATGGCTGCAAAGAAAAGCCTGGGAAATATAGACCCGTAGCTTCACACCTGTTTTCGGTAAACCACTTGAGTAGGTTCTGAGAGATAAGATGTGCATGCATTTGGTAAGACATAGTTTGACATGGAGCAGCCAGCATGGCTTTGTGCGTGGCAGATCATGCCTTACAAATTTTATGAGGGATTTTTGAGGAAGTGACCAGGAAGTTTGACGAGGGCAGGGTGGTGGACATATTCTCTCTGGATTTCTGTAAGGCCTTTGATAAGGTCCCACATAGTAGGCCACTCTAGAAGGATAGATCGCATGGAATCCAAGGTGAACTGGCAAATTGGCGACACAATTAGCTTGATGTTAGGAAACAACTGGCTATGGTGGAGGTATGCGTGTCGGACTGGAGGACTGTGACTAGTGGAGTGCTTCAGGGGTCGGTACGGGGCCCATTGTTGTTTGTTGTCTCTATCAATGATTTGGATGAGAGTGCACAACGCAAGGTTAGTAAGTTTGCAGATGATACTAAATTAGGAGGCATCGTTTACAGCGAGGAACGTTATCAGAAATTGCAGAAGTACATTGATCAGCTGGGAAAGTGGGCTGACAAATAACAAATGGAGTTTAAGATAGATAAGTGTGACGTCTTGCATTTTAGAAAGTCAAATCCAGGTAAGAGGTTAATGATGAATGAGGTGGCCTTAAGGAGTGTAGTGGAACAAAAAGACGTTGGAGATCAGGTGCACGGTTGTCTGAAATTTGAGTCATAGATACACAAGACAGTGAAGAAGGCTGTTGGCACACTGGCCTTCATCGGCACATTCAACATAGATGTTGGGATGTTATGTTGCAGTTGTACAGGATGTTGGTAAGGCTGCAGTTGGAGTATTGTGCTCAGTTTTGTTCACCTCACTCTAGGAAGGATAATATTGAACTAGAAAGAGTGCAGAAGAAATTTACAAAGATGTTTCCTGGGCTAAAGGCTCTAAGTTATCGGCAGAGGTTGGACAGGTTAGAACTTATTTCTCTACAGTGTAGGAAACAGGGGATTCTTATAGCAGTGTAGCTCTTATAAAATCATGAGAGCCGTGCATGGGGTGAATACTTCAAAATTTTTCCCAAGTTTGGGAATTGAGGACTAGCGGACGTCCATTAATATTTGGAAAAGAAAAACAAAATAAAAAGGAACCTGAGGGGCAACTTTTTTACACAGTGTAGTACGCATACGGACGGAGCTGCCAGTGGAAGTGATTGACATGGGTACAATAACAACATTGAAACGGCATTTGGACAAATACACAGATAGGAAAGGATTAGAGGGATACAGAACAAGGGCAGGGAAATGGGGTGAGTGTGGATGGACATTTTGGTTGGCATGGATCAGCTGGGCCAAATGGCCATTCATACTGGCAGTCTCATGCAGTATGACTGTAAATGAGTGTGTTTTAGGGCGGAGACCGTGCAGAGACAGAGAAAAAATGTAATGGAAGGATATGCTCACAGGTTTAAAAATGCTGAAATGAAGATATTTCGATAGTATTCATGTAACACGGGTCAGTAATTTGAAGAATTATTTTTGAAAGGGATATTGCTGTGAGTTCAGGAGATGGAGAGTTTTGGATGAGCATGTGTTCTGCAGCTTTGCAACTGGAATTGAGGACAGTAGAGTCTTCGCTTCACAGGGCTGAATCTAACAAAAAAACTGTCTCAGTGACATTTTCATTGAGTGTGACAGAGGGTATATCTGCATGAGGCCGAGCTAATTTCCTGGTGTTATCTTATTGAACTCACATCATTAACTACCCACCCCACCCCATGGTGTCCCTCTCATTCAACGCTAGCCCAATTCTCCCACCCATCATGACTGGAGGTACTCAAAGTCGCCCGGATGCCTCTGGATATTCCGTGATCCCTGACACTGGTGCCATCTTTATAAGCTGAAAATGTGTTGATGGAAAGATCTTTTGCCGTCTTTATAAGGCCAATGGGCATACAGTTGCGCTTTCTCAGTTTGGAGCTGCCCTGGACATTTTCCCCAAGCATGGCAGCTAAGTGGAAATTACACCATGGTTTGTCGGCAGCAGCATGGAGGTCCTGGTGGATGGTCTAGTACAGAGGGGGACCATTCTCTTCCAGAGGGATCACACTACCAGACCCACTGAACCTGGTCTGAGCTCGCCACCCACCTCAGTGCAGTATGTGCAGTCTGAAGAAATGTCCAGCAAAACAGGACAAGCATCAATAACCTTCCCCACTCTGTCAAGATAAGGGTCACCAATTTTTCTCTGCTCCCTCACACTCACTGTGTATCTGTTATAGCACCGGCCCCTGAACAAGGCTCATGCTCCACCACTCTCACTATTTCATACAACCACTTCCCTCTCTTTCTCTCTTGCCTTTCTAATGCCCCCAACATAGTTATAGAATATTCTGGAGAATGCCAATTATGGAATGTTCCAGATAATGTTGCAACTTATTCCCAGTTTCAGGGAAAAGGCTGTGCCCCAGTGTGTAACACGTAAGAGGATGGAGTAGAGATGTACGTTTTTCAAATCACGCACAATTAAAATCCATCATCAGGATTCAGTACTTTAAATATGCTCCAACATTTAATACATTCGGGGGTGATCTAATGGTTTTCTCAGCTCCATGTTACAGGAACTTTCAGTCATTCAACCTCCAGGTTCCTCTTACCAAGCAGATGATTCTCAGACAATTTTATCGCGGGTTTCTTCGAGCATGTGTTCAGAAGGCATTTCCCATGGGGACGGATGCTCCTTACTATATATTTAATCTGCTTTATAAATTCATGCAACAGTCAGCATGCTTTCCACAGACCAATCAAAAACATGCACTTATTTTGTGGTTATGCAAGGTTTGTGAAGGTTTGTAGCTCGGGTTGAGGTTTAGGCTGTAGATTTGCTCGCTAAGCTGTAGGTTTGATATCGTTACATTTCATTACCTGGCAAGGTCACATCATCAGTGGCGACCACCAAGTGAAGCGAAGCTGTTGTCTCCTACTTTCTATTTATATCTTTCTCCTGGATGGGGTTCCTGGGGTTTGTGGTGATGTCATGTCCTGTTCGTATTCTGAGGGGTTGATAGACGGCATCGAGATCTATGTGTTTGTTTATGGCATTGTGGTTGGAGTGCCAGGCCTCTAGGAATTCTCTGGCATGTCTTTGCTTAGCCTGTCCCAGGATAGATGTGTTGGCCAAGTCGAAATGGTGTTTTTTTTTCATCCGTGTGTAGGGTTATGAGGGAGAAGAGGGTCGTGTCTTTTTTGTGGCTAGCTGGTGTTCCTGTATCCTGGTGGCTAACGTTCTTCCTGGTTGTCCTACGTAGTGTTTGTGGCAGTCCTTGCACGGAATTTTGTAGATTACGTTGGTTTTGTCCATGGGTTTTACTGGGTCTTTTAAGTTTGTTAGTTTTTGTCTGAGAGTGTTGGTGGGTTTGTGTGCTACTAGGATTCCGAGGGGACTTAGTAGTCTGGCTGTCATTTCTGAAACTTCTTTGATGTATGGTTAGGTAGTTCGGGTTTCTGGCTGTGTTATGGTTATCGATATCCAATCACAATTAGTCATTCTGGTTATTTCACTTGCTCACCTTATTTTATTCAGCCAAAGACAGCTTCCAAGCACTTGCCTCATTATAAAATAAAATTTCTAACAGAGAACATTTTTATCTCAAATATACCTTTTTCCTTGTCATTAAAATTTCTCTTGCCCTTTATCTGTGACTGATTCTGTGTGTAACAGTTGCACAGTCTCCCACTCAGTTGGCTGGATGATTGGTTTGTGATACAGAGGGAGGACACCAGCACAGGTTCAATTCCCCACACTGATAGAGGTTACCATGAAGGGGATGCTCTCTCAACCTCACCCCATCACCTGTGTGGTGACCTTCAACATAAACCAACATGACTGGTCTCTCTAATGAGAGTTCTTTGGGACTCTAATCTGTCAATGTTAGCATTTTAATTTTTTAACAATTTTTTCCTTCAAAAATATATTTTTATTATTATATTAAACCAATAACAAAACAACTCAAATAACTGAACAAATTTACACCATTGTGCATGTATATACAAAATAAGTTAAAGTTAAAAGGACAGAAGAAAAACAAAAATAAACAATAAATAATAAATAAATAATATGGCTCAGCGTAACAAAATGATATCTCTCGTTCTTCGAGAGCATTAACTGATACAGATTCATACGTTCATAATTCTTCATATGTGATTCATTAGATAATATCGTCATGGCTATACTAAAGCCCTTTTTAGAGTGGCAGATAAGGCTGTATCGCGGTAATCCAAAAAGGGTTGCCATATCTTATATAAATCTCTGCTTTTCGGTGCGCCATACTGGTGAGAATGTCCAAAGGGATGTTCACCATGACGTGTTTACAACGACTCAACAGACCCGGAGGTTTTCACACATCCAACACAACAGAATATTTTTCCTAGCACAGGAAGTATGGAGGAGATACTAAACGAGTATTGTGAATCAGTATTTACTGTGGAAAAGGATATGGAAGACATAAAATGTAGGAAATTAGATGGTGACACTTTTCAAAATATCCATATTACAGAGAAGGAAGTGCTGGATGTCTTGAAACTGGTAAAAGTGAATAAATCCCCAGGACCTGATCAGGTGTACCCTAGAACTCTGTGGGAAGCTAGAGAAGTGATTGCTGGGCATCTTGCTGAGATATTTGCAATATGGATAGTCACAGGTGTGGTGTCAGAAGATTGGAGGTTGGCTAACGTTGTGCCATTGTTTAAGAAGGGTGTTAAGGACAAGCCAGGGAAGTATAGACCAGTGAGCCTGACGTTGGTAGTGGGCAAGTTAATGGAAGGAATCTTGAGGACAGGATGTGCATGTATTTGGAAAGGCAAGGACTGATTAGGGAAAGTCAGCATGGCTTTGTGCATGAGAATTCATGTCTCACAAACTTGATTGCGTTTTTTGAGGAAGTAACAAAGAGGATTGATGAGGGGTAGATGTGATCTATATGGACTTCAGTAAGGGTTTTGAGAAGGTTCCCCATGGGAGACTGAATGGTATTGTTAGATCTCATGGAATACAGGGAGAACTAACCATTTGGATACAGAACTGACTCAAAGATAGAAGACCAGAGTGTGGTGGTGGAGGGTTGTTTTTCAGACTAGAGGCCTGAGACCAGTACAGTGCCACGAGGATCTGTGCCGGATTCACTACTTTTTATCATTTACATAAATGATTTAGATGCGAGCGTAAGAGTTACAGTTAGTAAGTTTGCAGATGGCACCAAAATTGGAGGACTTGTTGGGCCAAAGGGCATGTTTCTACACTGTAATTAATCTAATCTAAACACTCAATGAACTAACTAGTCTTAAGAATAAAGGGATGCATTCGCTCGTATTTCGAATCTGCTATATTGCCTTTAATCTTAATCAATAAGTATACTGCTTCATGGTCAGAACTGGTAATATTCCCAATTGTGCGGGTTGCCACCAAATCTAAGATTGTTGCAGGGATGGGGAAGGTATCAACCCACGTGTGGTATTTCTGCGGGTTAAAGAAGAAAATAAAATCCCGACTTGTGATGTGGATCTGCCTCCAGACATCCACCAACTCTAGTTCTGCACACAACATTCTGTCCACCGTGGGGTCCATAAGACAGTTGAAATCTTCTACAACAATGTGCCACGGTGCAAGATAACTGAATTTGGAATATGCATCTACCAGGATTTTAAGACGGTGCGCCGGTGGGGAGGGGGGAGCAATAAACATTCAAAATACTGTTTTATTTACCATAGTTCAAGGCATTAGGGATTATGAGCCTCCAGTGAGTGTCAAATACAAAGTAGTAGGTTAAATGGAAGATTATTTTTATCCATTAAGGCTTCTCCCCTACTCGTAGTATTAAAAGAGGAGAAATAAACCCGATCAAACCCGACCTGCTGTAATGTCAAATGTTCCTTGTGATCAAGGTGCATCTCCTGCAATAGGACAACATCCACCCTCTCTTTTTTAAGACTAGAAAGTACTTTTTTTTCTCTTTTCTGGTCAATGGTTCTCCTAATGTTCCAGGTACACCATTTCAGGAGATCATTATCCAGAACACACTGGAGCAACTTTTGAACTCGAGAGAGGAAGAACTCGAATTACTGATCATTAATAAACAAAGTCTCATAGAGCTTAAAAACTACACAAACTAAAACTACTGCAAATCTCAAAACTTTCGAAAACTAAGCATTTTAAGTAAATGGCTGGGGTGGAGTGGGTTAGGGAACAACTTTTCCCGTGCTGTGATGCAGAGCCCAACAAAGCAGAACTTCCGGATCGCTACCATATTGGAATTCCCCTTAGCATTTTATCAATATTATCATTTCATTTTGCATTATATTCCTGGGTGTGCTGGAGCAGTGAGATTTTGTACCACTGTCAGCATTTCCCCAACACTGCACTTTCCTGCCATTCCCCGATAATCCTTGACTCCATTATTATTTATGAACCTTCTGTCTGTGCCTCAAGCATATTCAATATCTCTGCCTCCAATCCTCTGCAGAGAAGAGAGTTCCAAATACTCTTACGACTGAGAAAACAAAAATTAACCTCATCTGTGTGTGAGAAAAGTTTTGCCTCCTTACCTGAGAAAGGATATAATTAAGTTGGAAGCAGTTTGGAGATGTTTCACTTCATGTATTCCAAGGATGAGGGTCTTCTATTGTGAAGGCTTCAACAGGTTACTCTTGGAATGAGAGGTAATCTTATTGAAACATACAAAACCTAGAGGAGAGTGATCAGATAAATACCCACTGGGTGTTTGTATAGTTCAAACTTTTTGTTGTTTTTAATAGAATCTCTACATTGTGGAAGCAGGCTATTCAGTCCATCAAGTCCACATTGATCCTCGGAACAGTATTCCACACCCCTCCCACCCCCCGGACCTGCCCCTCCCTACTCTATCCATGTAACACTGCATTTCCCCTGACTAACCTACACAGCCCTGGGATCTATGGGCAATTTAGCATGGCCAATCCGCTCTAAGCTGCATATCTTTGGACTTTAAAAGGAAACTGGAGTACTGGGAGGAAACCCACACAGACAGGGGCAGAATGTTCAAGTTCCACACAGAAAGTTGCCCGAGGTTGGAATTGAACGCAGCTACTTGGTGATGGGAGGTAGCAGTGCTAAACACAGATCCACCATGCACATCCGTTAATACTATTAGTTATTTGTGGCTGACTAAAGAAATCTGCCTGACTTGTTCCTGTCACTGAACCTGACTCAGTCTGAGAACTTTATCATCGACCATATTAGCAAACTGGTTACATTTAAAATTTGTTGTGAGCAGTGGGGGAATGGGACGAGAAAAGGAAACAGTGACACCCTCCAACCTCCGTCAGAGCAGGAATTGGGAGAAATTCACAAAGTGGGATTTCAGTCAAGTCGGAATTCTCTTTTCCAGAAGTTTGGGCTGGCTGGATCTTTAGATTATATCGAAGCTGGCTTTGTCTGATTTTCCATGGGCATGTGAATCAGGGATAATGGTGCATGGAAAGAAAAGTGCAGCTGGGATCACAATGAGATGAGCCATGACCTTATTTACTGGTGGAGTAGTGTGAAATGGCTGAATGGCCCAATTGTGTCCCTTAGCCATATGCTCTGATGTCCATTCAGCCCGCGGACCTGCGGAACAGGGGCAGATCGAGGCCACTCCGATGGTTAGGTGTAGTTCTGGAAATGCACTTGGAAAATCCAGGCTGGGTCAGGAAGTGACCACCACCCCCACCCCCGAATCCCTGTTTCCAGGCTTCCCTTCTCTGTAACTTCTGCTCCAGATGATGATCATGTTGCAGACCCAGATACGCTGGGATTACAGCCACATACCCCACCCAGGGTTAAAACAACAAATCCTCTGCTCTCCCTGAATGCAACACGATTTCCAGCAATATAACTCATTACTTTCCAAAAGCATAACATGTGAAATTAATAAATAGGAACAGGAGTAGGTCATTCTGCCCGTCAAGCTAGCCCTGTCATTTAATAAGAACATGGCTGATCTAATCCAAGGCTAAACTCCACTATCTTCCAGCCTCCTTGCATCCCTCCACACTTCTCTGGGTTAGGGAATTCCAGACATTCACTACCTTCGGTGAGAAGACATTACTCTGCATCTCAGATTGAAATCGATATTCCTTATTCGGTACCTATTGCCTCGAGTTCGACACTTTGCCTGAGAATGGAAACAATTTCTCAACATTGACCTTCTATAACCCCTTCTGTATGTTTCAGCAGTATCACTCCTCATTCATTTAAACCCCAATGAATTATCGCCTCACCATTTTAGAGATTCTCAATAACTCAACCTTTTCATCCCAGGAAACTGCCTAATGTACCAACCGAGTTACTTGCTGCACCAGCATGCTGACTTTATGTTTCATACACAGGAAGACTCCAAAGCCTTTGTGCTGTTCCTTTGCTGGAAGTCCTCTCCATTAAATAACAGACTGCCTTTTGATTCTCAGTGTCATCCTCAAACTCGGATGTATATTGCACTCAGCTCCCTCCTTCAGGCTATCCGGAAAGATTGTAAATAACTGATGCCATCAGACTGATATTTGTGTTACTCCAGTAGATACACCTTTATCATAGAATTCATTAATCCTGACTCTCCGATTTCTGTGTTAACCAATCATCATCCCAAGTTAATTCAGTGTCCGACGTCCTGGAGCTTCTGTTTTGTTTAAGAACTTTCATTTTGTAAAACCTTGTGGAAAATCTCTGGAAAGCCTGTTGTCTACAGATCCCCTTTATCAAGTCTGTTGTTACATTTTCAGGCATCTCCAGAAATACTTTGCATGATTTTAAAGGGCAAAGTATAATTTCCTTTTCACAAAACCACTCTGACTCTGCGTGAAGCTTTTCTAAATGTCCATGCTGGCCAGGTTTTCCAAATTAAGCGAGTCCTACCTGCTTTCATTTGGCCCATATGCCTCTAAAGGTTTCCCATTCATATGTTTGTTCAAATGAGTTTTAAATTTTATAGCTGTCCTTGCATCTCCCACTCTTCCTCTGGAAGTTCATTCCATACTCACACCGCCCTCTGTGTAAAACCGCTGCCCCTTTGTCCGTTTTAAATCTACCCTCTTTCACATTAAACCTATTGCCTCTGTTTGGATTCTCCTATCCTGTGGAAAATACCTTGGCTATTCACCCTATCCATACCTCCCAAGATTTTATAAGTTTCTGTAATGTCACCCCTCAACATCCTACACTCCATTTGATACTAACTTCAAGAACAAGCATTTAAAGATAAGCACTGCAAATTTAAAACAATATTAAAAATGACAGGTAACCAATACTCAGCCCAAACGTCATACTGTGATTTTTTTTCTCCATATTACAATACTAAGGCAGCATGAAACGCTTACTAGTGCCAATAAGAAGTCAAGTACATGGATTCCTTTGTCTAAAGGGGGTGATGGTCACGACAGTGAAAACGTACCTGTGGCTAGATCTATATAAAACCACATGGTCAACGTTCTCCCGCCTGGCCTCCATATGACTTTGTGTTGTTGTGTCTACTTTATCATGTATCCAATAGAGAGAACCTCTTTCTCCCATTCACACCTTAACTTCGACCCGTTTTACAGAATCTTCTCATTCACCACTGTTAAACGCCCGTTTGTCTTTTTCCATACCCTCTTTTCCCTGCCACCCATCCTCCACTTCTGGCAAGGGATTAAAAGACCATTTTGCAATTGTATTCAGTTTTGAAGAATTGTCACACTGGACTGGAAACGCTAACTGTTTCTCTTTTTCTGCAGATGTTGAGAGACTTGCTGAGATTCTCCAGAAATGAATAGGCACAGAACAATTTTTCAATTAAACAAATAACTATGGGTACTGGAAATAAAAATACAAAAAGCTTTGAAGAACGGTCACTGGAACTGGAAGTTTAACTGTGCATTCACTCCAGAAAATTCTGCAATATTTTTAGCAATTTCTGTTTTTAAATTTCCAACGACATATTATCAAAGATGCCAAACATCCTGTCCAATATGGAGCGCCGTACACTGGGAACTGAACAGTAACACATTAGATTAGATTACTTACAGTGTGGAAACAGGCCCTTCGGCCCAACAAGTCCACATCGCCCCGCCGAAGCGCAACCCACCCATACCCCTACATCTACATTTACCCCTTACCTAACACTACGGGCAATTTAGCATGGCCAATTCACCTGACCTACACATCTTTGGACTGTGGGAGGAAACCAGAGCACCCAGAGAAAACCCGCGCAGACACAGGGAGAACGTGCAAACACCACACAGTCAGTCGCCTGAGGCGGGAATTGAACCCGGGTCTCAGGCGCTGTGCGGCAGCAGTGTTAACCACTGTGCCACCGTGCCGCCCACATGGTGACAAGTTCCTTGACTCTGAAACTGCATAAGGCTGGCATCACTGACACTGCAGAGCTCTGAATCATGGTCAGAGGGAAAAACAGAATGATGCACATTCACTTCAAATACAGAAGATGGCATTACTGAAAGGAAAAGATTCATATTAGTACATTAAATGGATACTGTTTATGTAAAAAATTGGAGGCATGACACCAAGGAAAGACTTCCAGCAGAATGAGAGAATGAAAATGAAAGTATTTTCGCATCAGAAACCAAAGTACATCACTAATACAGGGCTGATGTGTGAATGGGACTCGGTGTGGACTGGGGGGCAGTCAGTAGAATTGAATTGTAGATATTGCAGCTAAAACTGGGTTACCATCCGATGCTGTAGATTTCAATGACAATCTGTAACATTCCCCCAGGAGAGTCCATCCGTCCACCATTTCCATCAAGCCGATCCATGGGTCAGTGACGAGTGTGGGTGAACATGGTCGGGTCGGAATCACGTGCACCTAAACCTGATGACAACCCATTAAAGCTACAGCACTTGTCTGGTTACACTACGAACAGGAGGACTAACATCTGATACAGAGAGAGAGATGATCTCAAGACTAACAAATCAGATCTAAGCTCTGTTGTCCTGTCAAATCCATGCATAAAAGTCAATGGACCATTAAACAACTAACTGGAGGAGAGGAATCCACAAGTATCCCAACCTAAATGATAGAACAGCCCTGTACATCCATGTAAAAGATGCAGTATCTGCACCATCCTCAGCCAGAAGTGTTGAGTCGATTACCCGCCTCACCCTCACTATGATACCCTCAGAATCACAGATGCCCATCTTCAACCAATTCAATTCACTACACGTGACATGAAGCAACACTGTAGATATGACAAAGGCATTTGGCCCTGACACCATTCCTGCAATAGGACTGAGGACGTTTGCTACAAAACAAGTCGTGTACCTGAGGAAGCTGTTTCATCCCAGCTCCAACTCTGACACCTCCCTGGCAATGTGCTTAATTAGCAACTGCAGTTCTCACTTTCTCCTAATGTCGGAAACTACTCAACTATGTCCAATCCCCTAAGAAAGGAATAATTACAATCGGACCAATTACCACGCCCTCAGTTCCATCACGATAGTCAAATTGGTTGGGGTTATTTTTGATAGAGCTGTCAAACAGCACAGAAATAACCAGCTCAGTGTGGTTTCCGATAGGCCCCCGTATGGAGATGGTGCTGTTGTGGAATTGTCATTGGATTGCTAATCCAGACCAGGCTAATGATCAGGCAACTGGTGCAAATTAAAAACAATTAATAAAATATCGAGATCTAATATCTAGTGTCAGTAATAGTGATCTTGTGTTCGATGTCAATCATAGACATCGATCTCCTTCCCCAATGTACTTTCAGGAAGTGAATCTCCCGTGCTTTCCTGGTATGGCCTCAAAATGACTCCAGACACACAGGCATGTGATAAACTCTTCAATTGTCTCTGAATCGGCGAAGCAAGACACTCATTGTCTTAAACTGCTCTGTGTCTTAAATAATATACCTGAAGAGAACACCCGGCACCAGCCTCATTTTCAGAAAAGGGAACGGGAAACACGATCCTGTCGACCCGACCCTGCATAGACCTCCTTCTTAACATCTGAGAGCTTGTGACAACATTTACAGAGCTTTCCCACACACTGCCCAGAAGTATCGTGAAAGGAATACGTCATGCAACTCATTGAGCTTTCCCTATTCTAGTTAATGGCCGAACATCTCCTCAACGCAGTTTTCCCCATCCAATATTCATATCCCTTGATATGTTCAAACACTGTGAAACATAAAATGAGAATTGCTGTAGTCCATTCAGCCCGTCAGTTTTGCGCCTCCATTTATGTACAGGCAGTTCACCGATAATGCATGCTGATTAAATACAATTCGGCTGCAATGCAATTCGTGAACCTTTTTCTATAAAATGAACTCACGTTCACTGTGACACGATTCCTTGCCGGGCACCAGCTGAACAGTAAACGATGCCTCAGGATCCCTCCGTCTGCAAAAGGTACAATCAATGTGTTCAGCTAAAACAGGAATGCAATTGGCTCTGCAGGCCTTGAAACTGAACCTGAAACTGGGAATTGCAGTCTATACTTAGAAAGAACTTTATTTCAAGCTGTGGGGAGAATCTTGGGGAGAACTAGAATTCTCCATCGGCATCACATGGTCAGTCAGCCAGGAGAACAACCTGGAATGATAGCTGATCTTCTATCTTCACACCATACACCTACTCTCTCCCTATCCCTTTAGTTTCCAGAAATCCTTATTTAAATTCAGCGCCTTGACTTCTACAGCCTGATCTGGGAGACAGTACCTCTGGCTCGTCAGTCTCTGAGTACAGGCATTTATTCTCATCTCAATGCAAAGTGGCCTGTCTATATCTAATACAGTGGCCCCTTGTTTTAGACGTTCGAGCCAGGGGAATTACCATCCCTGCTTCTAATCGGTCTCGCCCTGTGAGTGTTATATACTTCACTGAGATTTCCATTCATTTTCCTAAGCCCCTTGGAATACAGATCCAGTTGCCCTAAACTCTGCTCCCATAACAAGCCTGTCATCAAAGAGATCAGTCTGGTCATCCTTTGTTGCTCTCCCTCAATTTCAGGTTTGTTCTCTTTTAGGAAAAGAGACCAAAACTGCACAAAATACTGCACAATGTTCGAGATGGGGTCTCACCAAGGCCCTGTACAGCTGCAGTAAGATACATTTACTCCTGTACTCAAATCCCCCTGAAATGAAGGCAAACACAGCATTTATCTTCTACCTGCATTCTGCTCCTGTAATATTGCTTTCAGTGACTGGTGTACAGGGAGATCCAGAGTCCTTTCAATGTTACAGGGCCGATATACACTGGTCAGCATGCCAATGCCATTGCCATGAGTGACTTTTAGCTTCAGAGCTCACTCACCGACATGGACTCGGAGGGCTATACAGAAGTAAACAAAAATGCCACTGAAGTTCATTTATAGAGCAATATTTTTCAACCACTCCTTTTTCAAATGAGAGGCTACCATTCTATTGTTCCCATCAAAGTACACTACATCTCATCTCCCCCATTACTCTCCATCTGCCACGTATTTGCCCAGTAACTCCACTTGTTTCAATCACCTTGGAGCTTTATTTACACCCTCCTCACCCACTCACAAGCTGACATCGTTTAGTGCTGTCAGCAGACTTGGGAATATTGCATTTGCGCCCCTCACCCAAAGATATGATGTGTATTGGGAATAGTTGGAGCCCAAGCCACGATCCTTTCTATATCCTCCTAGCCTTCCATTTAAAAAAATCACTGTTTGATTCCTACTCACTGTTTCCTGCCAGCTCTCCCATCCTAAAAACATGACCACGTATTAACCCGAGTCCCATAGGATTCGAATTTGCACAATAGGCTTGGGGTTTTATAAAAAATCTTTCTGAGATCCCACTCATATTGCATTGATACTTTCTACATAATTTTGCTAAAAACCACTTTCTCAAATATGATTCCCATTCCATATTCCCATTGTGGGCGGCACGGTGGCACAGTGGTTAGCACTGCTGCCTCGCAGCGCTGGAGACCCGGGTTCATTTCCCGCCTCAGGCGACTGACTGTGTGGAGTTTGCACGTTCTCCCCGTGTCTGCGTGGGTTTCCTCCGGGTGCTCCGGTTTCCTCCCACAGTCCAAAGATGTGCAGGCCAGGTGAATTGGCCATGCTAAATTGCCCATAGTGTTAGGTAAGGGGTACATGTAGATGTAGATCTAGATGTAGGGGTATGGGTGGGTTACGCTTCGGCGGGGCGGTGTGGACTTGTTGGGCCGGAGGGCCTGTTTCCACACTGTAAGTAATGTAATCTAATCTAATCTAAATCTCTGTTGACTTTGTCTATGCCCATTAATTTCAGTCCAATACTTTCTCTAAACTGTTTAGTTGCTAATTTCATTGTATTCCCTTTTTCTCACCAGACTAAAGTTCCCTAGTATTGCGAGAAAGTTTTCTTTTTTGTTTTGTTTTCTTCTGTGTTGGCATAACTGAAGTATTTGCTCCATAGTTCTGCTATTTCCCAGTCCACAATTCTCTGGTATCAGTCTGTAAGAAAGCTACACCGTTTTTTCTCTTAATTTTGCAATTGACATATTTTCAGAAAATATTACAAATTCTGTCTTATAAACGTTGTTAAGAAATTCTTCAGAAACGCATCAACTCCTCCATTAAGCTACTCAATTATTGACCTTCCATAGCCATCCAATCACAGAAGCAAAGTCTCTGTACTATCAGAAATACAGCACGGTCTACATTAGGCCCACCTTCCGACACAAGACACTAGCCATGAATCCTAAAGCATTTGAAGTGCACAACCGTGTCGTTTCTAATGGTTTTGAGGTTACCATGACAACTCCCCTCTCGAGAAGTGCATTCCAGACCCCAACACCCTCTGGTTGAAAAACAATTCTCAAATCTTCACTAAACCGCCAACCCTTCACTTTAAAATTGTTCTCCTTTGACTAAAAGGAACAGGTACTGTCTATCCATCCTGTCCATGTCCCTCGTAATCCTATCCTTCTGCATCACGGACCCCTCTGCGTCTTCTCCTCCATACTAAACAGCCCGAGCTTATCCAGCATCTCCCCATACCTGATATGCTCCATCCCTGGGAACAATGTGGTGAATCTGCTCTGCACCCCCTCCAGTACAATCACACCCTTCCTGTAATGTTGTTCTCAGACCTACACACAGTATTCCATCTTGCCCTCACCAAAGTTCCGCATAGTTCTTATAATCTATGCCTCGATGAATAAAGGCTGTGTTTAAAGACCCCTAGCCTTTCCCAGATTGTGTATTAACCTGCACAGTCACATTCAGCGATGTGTGGGAAAGCCACATCTGAGTTTCCTAGTGTGCTGCCATTCATTGAGTACTGCCTGCCTGGTTCATTCTCCAAAATGCATCACCTCATAGTTATCAGGGTTACATTCCATCTGCCATTGATCCACCCATCTCACCATTCCATGTGTATCTACCTGTAACGTAAGGCCTTCCTCCTCACTGCCAACCAGCTGGCCAATCTTTGTATCAAGTGCAAACTTATTTATTCCACACCCCACCCCTCATCCATTTACACAGCCGCATCATTTATGAATACCACAAATAATAAGGTTAAAAATCTCTCAACATCCGTTACATCACGTGGTTGTGCACTTTGATGAAGAAGCCACGCTTAGAAAGCTAGTGCTACTGAATAAACTTGTTAGACTATAGTCTGGTGTTATGCTATTTTTAGATGTGTCCATCCCAGCCCAACACCAGCACCTCCGAATCACAAATAATAAGAGACCCAGCACTGATCCCGTGTTACACCATTGGACACTGGCCTCCAGTCACACAAACACCCACTCCCCTCTTTCTTCTACTACTAAAGTTGATTTGGATGCAACTTGGCAAGTCACTAATGAGTCCTACCTGTTCACTGATTACTCAGTTCTGCTTGACACACTTATAGGTTATCTGGGGATTCTCCGTAATCTTGCCCAGCCATGCCCCTGTGTTAGTCAGTCCCCTCCACACGCAGAATTTCCTCCTTACTGCAGTCTTCAATGGTCTGTCCCTTATCCTGCCATTATTTGCCTTGAATGTGGATTAGACAGCCAGATGAACAGCCAGTTAATTTCCAACTTTTCGTATGTACTGTGAATTTTATAAAGTTCACAGTGACACACCTCTGATTCTTTGAAACTCTATAGAGAAAGACCGAGTTTCCTCATAACGCAATCTCGCCACCTGAGGGATTTATCGAGCAATATCCATTACACTTCCTCTGTGGTCAGTATATTATTACTCATATTTGATCACCAAAACTGTACTCAATACTCCAGGTATAGTCTCACCAACACTCTATGAAACTGCTTCAACATGTCTTTACATCTATATTCTGACTCCCAGAAAGGAAGGCAAACCAAACTTTAAGTTTACACTGACATATATTCCTCCTAATCCCTTCACATTCATTTCATTTTCGAACTCACTGTGTGAGTTATTATAGAAGACCTTCTGATAATCTAAAATATGCCAATTCTACTGGATCCCCATTATCTATGCTGTAAGAAACAACTTCAAACAATTCCAAAGTTCGCCAAGTATGGTTTCCCTTTCAGAAATGCATACTGAGTCTCTCAAATTTTGCTGTTAATGTCTAAATATCCAATATCACATCCTATATAATGTATTCCAACAGTTTCCCGACAAATGTCAAGTTAATTTGGCAGCAGTTCTCGACACTATCTCTTCTTCCCTTTGTAGATGCTTGGATCCCTACTATTCATCTCTAGTGCTTGTATCAGTTTACTAATGTACATTTATCTACACCAGCTTCCAGACTCTGCAGAATGTACAGGAAAATAGAATGCAGTCATCGACAATGCAATCAATGCTTCTATTTGTGATTTATTTCTGACGATTTTGGTATGAAGTACATCTGGTTTGTCAAGCTTAGCAGTGCTCAGATCAAGCTGCATATTCAACATTACCTTATTACTGGTATGAATTGACTTTATGTCTTTACTTCCACAAGTCCAATGCAATCACTTCATATTTCTGGGTGATATTCTGGATCTTCCTCCATTAAGACAGATGTAAAGTAACTGGTTATTTTCTTGGCGCTTTCCCTGTTATCCACAATGAACTAGTCTCTCCTGATTGCAAATTTCCACATTGGACTATGTTTTATTTTCCTTTGAAATACAGATCATAGAATTTTGCAGTCTTTGTGTTGCTGTTTGTTTGCATGCATGTTCGCTTTTTGATTTCCTGATTAGTTTCATGGCCCTCCTTTTCTGCATCGTAATTTTCTGAGAATTGTCAGGATTCCACAATGTCTGGAATTCTTCTGAAGTCACTTCCTGTGATTAATATAATCTTTAATTTGTTATGTTAATCATCACTAAGTCACTTTCTTACTCTTTGGTATTTTCACCTGAAATAAGTAGACATATCTTTCAGCCTATGCAGTATATCTATAAATCTCCTGATCCTGACCAGATATATTCAGGAACACTGCAGGAGAACAGAGAAGTAATAGCGGAGGCCTTGGTTGGTACTTTTGTATCATTGGTAGCCAACGGGTGAGGTCCAGGAGGACTGGAGTGTAACGAATGCTTTGCCCTTATCCAAGAAGGGCTACAAAGAAAAAGCTGGGACCTATAGACTAGTAAACCTAACATCTCTAGTTGCTAAGTTTCTTGAGAAGATTCTGAGAGAGAAGATATACATGCATTTGGAAAGGCAGGGTGTCATTATAAGCAGTCAGCACGTCTTTGTGCGTGGGGGATCATGGCTCAAAAATTTGTTAGAATGCTTTGGTGAAATGACCAGTAACTTTGACACGGGCATGGTGGTATACGTAGTGTATATGGATTTCAGTAAGGCCTTCAGTAAGAGTACACATGGTACGCTGCTCTGGAAGTTTTGATTATATGGAATTGAGGGGGAGCTGGCAAATCTGATCCAAAAATTGCTTGATGGTAGGAAACGTAGGGTAATAGTGGAAGGATGCTTGTCGGACTGAAGGCCTGTGATGAGTGGAATGCCTGAGGGGTTGGTTCTGGGACTATTACTGTTTGTTTTATGCATGTATATTGTATATATATTTACATATTGCACATATCAATTATTTAGATGAGAATGTACAGGCATGAATTGTAAGTTTCAAGGTGACACTAAAATAGGCGCTATCGTGGACAGTGAGGAAGATTATCAGAAATTTCAGAAATTGCAGCAGTGCCTTGATCAGGTGGGGAAGTGGGCCGAGAAATGGCAAATAGAGTTTAATACAGAAAAGTGTAAGTTCTTGCATTTTAGAAAGTCAAATCAAGGTAGGAGTTTCATGGTGAATGGCAGGGTCTTAAGGAGTGTATTGAGACAAAGTGACCTTGGAATTCCGGTGCAAGGTTCTCTGTAAGTGGAGTCACAAGTAGATAGGGCAGTGAAAAAAGCATTTGATTCACCAATCAGAGCAATGAGAATCGAAATTAGGGAGTTATGTTTCAGGTATACAGGATGCTGGTGAGGCAATACTGGTCGTGTTATGTTCAGTGTTGTTCACTTTGCTTTAGGAAGGATGTTATTAAACTGGAAATAATGCAGAAGAAATTTACAAAGTTGTTGCCCGGACTCAGTGGTCTGAGTTAGAGGGAGAGGTTGGGCAAGCTAGGAGTTTTTACTTTAGAATGTATGAGACTGAGGGAGATCTGATAGAAATGTATAAGATTTCCTCCATGGGAAGCATGGTTAGAGTGAATGCAATCAGTCTTTGTTTTCCCCAGGATTGGGCAATCACGGACTGGAAGGCATCAATTTAAGATCCGAGGGGAAAGATTAAAAAATAACCTGAGGGGGGAATTTCTTTTACACACAGGGTGGTATGCACATGGAATGAGCTGCCAGCAGAAGTGTTTGAGGGAGGTACATTCGTAAAACTTAAAATGCAGTTGGACAAATACACGGATAGGAAAGAATAAGAAGGATATGGGGCAAGTGCAAGGAAATGGGGTTAATGTGAATGGACATTTTGTTCGGAATGGACCAGTTTGGGTTTGAAGGGCCTTTCTCCGTGCTGTTGGACTCTATGACTACCACAATCATTGCTTCTCCAATTGAATGTTATATTATACTTCCCCAATTCACTGGAGCGAACTTGACCCTCTAGTCTCCGGGCTTCCATGATGTTTGACCAGAATGTTCAACATTCGATATTGTATTCAGACGCCGTGTAAAAATGCAACATATTGATGTCACTATTCCTCCAAAGCTGCTTCAGAGCAAGGTTATTAATTAGTCCTCCTGACCACACAACACAAAATCTTAAATAGCCTGCTCTCTAGTTTGGTTCACAACATAATGTTCAACCTACGTGATATACACTTACTAAAGTTATTCTTCACTGCATTAATAGTCACTTAGTTAATGTAGTTTTGGTGCAACTTTAGACAATCTATTATTACTGCAGCACCCACGATTATTTGTTACTCATTCACAGGATGAGGGCGTCGCTGGATAACCAGTATTTATTGCCCATGCCAAAGGGCAGTTAAGAGTTAGCAGCGTTGTCTTGAGTCTGGAGTCACATGCAGGCCACACCAGGTAAGGACAGCAGTATCCTTCCCTCAAGGACACCAGTGAACCAGATGAGTTTTTACAACAATCGACAATGGATTCCTAGTCATCATAAAGCCTTGATTCCATATATATATTGAATTCAAATTCCACCATCTTCCATGACAGGATTTGAATTCATGTCCCCAGCATATTACCCGGGTCTCTGGGTTAAGACCACAGCGATAATATCACTGTGTCATTGCTTCCCCTTGCATGTACTTGCATACCTAATTTCCAGAGCATATGATGTACAGTAATTACGTGACAGATTTGGTTTTGATATATAACACACTAATGTTTGCTTCATCTTGCTATTTATAAGATCCACCCAAACTGATTCTGTGGGATGTGAGGGACAGGGTATGTGGCGTTATTAGCGATAGACTTGGACAAGACGTTCAGGGAGACTCACCTCAACGCTGAGATGATCTGAAGAATTGGTCAGCAACACAGGATAAGCATCAATATTCTTTCCCCCCACTTTGCCAGGATAAGTGTCACCATATTCATCTCCTCCCTCACACCCACTGTGTATCTGTTAATAACACAAGGCTCACACTCTATCTCCAAAGAAGGCTCAAGCACGACCACACTCATTCAGCACCTTCCCTCCCCCACTTTTTCTGTCATTGATGCAATAGCCCCGCACACTAATAACACGACATTGATACAACACTGTGGTCAGACTCCTTCTGGACACCTCACCCTTCCCCCTTCCCCTGTACCAGTATTAACAGCAGGGACACTCACTCCCACCCTCACTCCGTCCCTCCTCTTCTCCCATTCCTGGAGAAACAGCATGGAATAGGACATGAAGGGCCAAGCCGGGCGTTAGAGTGCCCGATATCCGTTCCCTCACCCTCTACCTCGACATGTGGGGAGGATCCTGGAAAGAGACAGAGAGGACCAGGACACGTTGTGTGGAGATTCTGAAACAGCGACGTCCCACCAACCAAGTTAGCAGCAATGTTCAGTAAAGAGCAATTCTTAATTTAAACTCGCTGGCAGTTCCATTTCATCTCTCTCACTTTTCAGGCTTATTTAAAAGCATTAATGAAAGCACTAAATATAAAAATAATGTTTTTTTTAGATTAGATTACTTACAGCGTGGAAACAGGCCCTTCGGCCCAACAAGTCCACACCGCCCCGCCGAAGCGTTACCCAACCATACCCCTACATCTACATTTACCCCTTACCTAACACTACGGGCAATTTAGCATGGCCAATTCACCTGACCTGCACATCTTTGGACTGTGGGAGGAAACCGGAGCACCCGGAGGAAACCCACGCAGACACGGGGAGAATGTGCAAACTCCACACAGTCAGTCGCCTGAAGCGGGAATTGAACCCGGGTCTCTGGCGCTGCGAGGCAGCAGTGCTAACCACTGTGCCACCGTGCCGCCCAGTGGTTCTTATTCTCTTCAGTAAAAATGTTAAAAAGAAAAAAGTAAACGAAATAAGTTCATTACGAAAATCTAAATTATGACGTTCATTTAAAATTATGGGCATCCTTCGTAAAATACTCAACATCATTTCTCTCACTAAATCTTCTTACTAGTGTTTGTATTCTAGCATCGGCTTCTTTAATTACAACAGAATATCGTGCCCTGCTATCAGATGCTCATAGTAAATGTCCCTTCCTCTCTGAACTTTTGGTAAACTGTCAATATATTTCCAAATAACTGAATGTTCAACATCAAGTTCGCATTGTCATCTCCTGTGGACAGCTTCTGCATTATTGTTTGTTTTGTCCTCATTGTTTAAAGTCCTTTCATAGAAATTCTACATTCCAACTGGAAAAAGTGGTGGACGCCGACCATTTCCTCTGCATAATCTTCTACCTCCATAGTTATCCTCGAACCAGTCCAGCAGCGGTTGCAGTTCATTTGGAAGCACATGGGTCAGATGTTCAATACCTTCATGAAAGTTTTCAATCGGAATATATGCAAGACCAATTATCATTTTAGCTCTGAAGGAAAATTCTGAGTCAATGATATACTTACTCAAGTGTCTTTTTAACATTTTTACTAAAGGGAATAAACGTTATTCGTATTTTTATTGCGTTGATTAATGCTTTTATCTAACCCTGAAAAGGATTATATATGCGCTGAAATATTTCTGTGCCTAAATGGGTCTGCAGCAAAATGGGCTGCACCAAACAGGCCGCACCAAATAGAATGAAGTATTCAGTAAATTACACAGAACAGGAGGACGCCATATAAACTTCCCAGGCTGTTATGCAGAAGCAGGGGAGCCCTGGGTAGCTGTCAGGAAATATAGAGTCGAGATCATTACACATTTTGTGTTTGGAAAGCTATAATGAATGGAATTTTTCAGGGATCTGTGCGAGGTTATCAACAAATTACAATCTATTCTAATGAACCGGATGAAGGAGATGGAGCGCAGTTTCATCATGCACCAGGATAGTCATTCAATAAGATGTCAAATGGAGACAGAGCATCTGCAATGGGATACAGACAGGGGGAGGGCAGAGCGTCTGCAATGGAATACAGGCAGGGGGAGGGCAGAGCGTCTGCAATGGGATACAGACAGTGGAGGGAAGACTGTCTGCAGTGGGATACAGACATGGGGAGGGCAGAGCATTTGCGGTGGGATACAGACAGGGGGTGGGCAGAGAGTCTGCAATGGGATGCAGACGGGGATGGAAGAGTGTCTGCAATGGGATACAGACAGGGGGAGGGCAGAGCATCTGCAATAGGCGACAGAAAGGGGAAGGGCAGAGGGTCTGCAATGGGACACAGACTGGGAAAGGACAGAACATCTGCAATGGGTTACAGACAGGGTAGGGCAGAGCATCTGCAATGATATACAGACGGGGGGAGGGCAGAGCATCTGCAATTGGATACCGACAGTGGAGGGAAGACAGTCTGCAGTGGGATTCAGACGAGGGAGGGCAGATCGTCTGCAATGGTATACAGACAGGGGGAGTGCAGAGCGTCTGCAATGGAATAGGGACAGGAAGAGGGCAGACGTCTGCAATGGGATACAGAGAATGGAGGCAGAGCATCTGCAATGGGATACAGATGGGGAAGGCAGGGCGTCTGCAATGGTATACAGACAGCGGAGGGCAGAGCAAAGGCAGTGCGTTTACAATTGGGATAAAGACAGGGGAAGGGCAGAGCGTCTAAATGGGAGAGAGACTGGGGGAGGGAAGAGCGTATGCAATAGGATACTGATGGGTGAGGGCAGAGCATCTGCTATGGGATACAGACTGGGGGAGTGCAGCGCATCTGAAATGGGATACAGACGGGGAGGGGAGAGCATCTACAATGTGATACAGACAGGAGGAGGGCAGTGCGTCTTCAATAGAATATAGATGAGGGAGTGCAGAGCATCTGCAATGGGATAGGACAGGGTGAGGGAAGTGCGTCTGTAATGGCTTGCAGACAGGGAGAGGGCAGAGCATCTGCAGTGAGATACAGATGAGGTAGGGCAGACCATCCGCAATGGGATGCAGACGGGGGAGGGCAGAGAGTCTGCAATGGGATACAGACAGGGGAGGGCAGAGCGGCTGCAATGGGATACAGACGGGAGGAGGACAGAGATTATGCAATGGGATGCAGACAGGGGGAGGGCAGAGTGTCTGCAATGGGATACAGACAAGGGAATGGGCAGAGCGTCTTCAATGGGAGACAGACTGGGGGAGGGCAGAACATCTGCTATTGGATACAGGCGGGGAGGCACAGCATCGGCAATGGGATAGAGACGGAGGATGGCAGTGCTTCAGCAATGGGATACAGACAGGGGAGGCAGGGCCTCTGCAATGTGATACAGATTCGGGAGCGCAGTGCTTCAGCAATGGGATACAGACAGGGGAAGGCAAAGCGTCTGCAATGGGATACAGACAGGGGAGGGGAGAGCATCTACAATAGGATACAGACGGCTGAGGGCAGTGCGTCAGCAATGGTACACAGACAGGGGAGGCATAACGTCTGCAGTGGGATACAGACGGGGAGGGCAGATCATCTGCAATGGGATACAGATGGGAGAGGGCAGAGCGTCTGCAATGGGATACAGACAGGGGGAGTGCAGAGTGTCTGCAATGGGATGCAGACAGGGGGAGTGCAGAGCGTCTGCAATGGGATACAGACAGGGGATGGGAGAGCATCTACAATGGGATACAGACGGCTGAGGGCAGTGCATCAGCAATGGTATACAGACAGGGGAGGCATAACGTCTGCAGTGGGATACAGATGGGGAGGGCAGATCATCTGTAATGGGATACAGATGGGAGAGGGTAGAGCGTCTGCAATGGGACACAGACTGGGAGAGGGCACAGCAACAAGCAATGGCATACAGACAGAGGATGGCTCTGAGCAAAGCTTCAGCAGAAAAAAGCAGTACAATATATATGTGATGGAAATTTTCTGTTTTGGGGAAAAGACAAAACAGCAGAAATTTATTTAAATGCAAGGAGAATGCAGAACACAGTGGTACAGGGGGATTTTTGTGTCTAAGTACATGAGTCACATCAAATTAACCTGAAGATGTTGCAAGTGATTTGGAAGGTAAGTGTAATGATTCTGTATTTGCAAGGGGCGTTGGGTATGATTTTAGCGATGATTTCTGCATCAGTACAGGGCATTGCTGAGATTACATCTGTTGTATTATGTGTAGTTATAACTGCCTCAACTGAAAAACAAAAAAAAAAAATTGCTTTCGAAACGTTTCAAAGATGTTTCTCTTTACTCATTCTTGGGATGTATGCATTACGTTATGAAGAATTAACAGTTGGGCCTGAGAATGAGAGATGTTTTGTTGACCATATAAGATCTTGAGAAGAGTGCAGTTGGTGAATACCGGATGGATATTTCTTCTTGTGTGGGAGGATAAAACTGGGGAAATACTTTAAGAATAAATCAGGGTCAAAGGAAAGGTCGTTGGACAGAAAAATTGAAGTGTGAATTTTCATCCTACATGCTGACAGACAGGCTGAACTTTTCCAGCAATTACTGTATATGTTTAAGAATATTCATTTTAACACAGATATTGTGAAGCAATGAAACGCTTATTTTTACATTATGCAAGCACATCTTCAAAACAAGTAGGACCATTTATTGTTAATGAATTGATTCTGCATTAACGCACTGACCTGGAGTCGAGAATGTAATGGAGTCATATAGTTCGGACAATGTTCAAGAACAGCTCACAGAGTCCAGTGTGGGACTTGTGGGAGGTTAGAAATGTTGTTTCTGCAGGTGGGTTGGGTGGGGTGTTGCGGGGGTGAGACATTATACAAACGGTCATGGAATTCTTGTAGCATGTAGCATGTAGTATACTTAAGGCTAAGACTTAAATGAATATGGAAGGTCTTTTAAAGAAAATAGTTTTAAGCTAGGAAACATCTTTAAAGTGTTGTAGTTCACCACAAAAAGAAGCATCAGGGGCATTTCACAATAAAGCTTATAGTATGATAAGACAAACTGGATAAAAAAAAACAAGCTGTAACAAACAAGGAACAAAGAGTGCAGACATACAAGGACAGCAGGATGGCCAGATTAGAAAAAAAATAACAAGTGAGGTAATCGGCTTATGATAGGATGGGGAAAGGGAGGCGTGATTCCGCAACTTGCAAACTTAATAAGAATGCTTACATGTTATGTTTTCGTGCGCATTTCTGCTTGATTGCAGAAGTGTCTGGTATTTGCAAGGCTGTAATAAATTGTTCTTGTTTCCAAGGCTTTGTCTCAGGCTGATTTGTGAGTGAGTTCTGTTTCTCATAGACTGATAACGTTACTGATTTAAATTACGAATGGAAAATGTAGACTATCTGTGGGGGAATATTCTATTGCTCACTTTCTGTTTCCTTGTCGCTCATCACAGCAATGTGTGGGAGTGTAAAAAACCAAGTCGTCTTTCCCACCAAATGAGGATTCCTGATGAGGATTCATTGAAATCTCCACATTGCCTGAAGCAAAACAATTCAACCAAATTCAACTGTTTCATGAAGAATTTCCATTGTCAGAAGGTTGTGCAAGCAGAATAACTACATGACGAATTATCCGACTCGATAGTGAAGAGAACAGACAGGAGATTATGTGGCTGCAAATGGGAATCCGGAATGGTGTGTAGCCTCCCACATGCCAGGGCCCAGGATGCCTCAGAGCGGCTGCAAAACGTTCTCTCCGGGGCTGGGAGTGGCGTGGGGGGCTGGGGGTGGGTGGAAAGCAGCCAGAAGTCATTGTGCACATTGGTACAAAGGACAGAGTGATACAGGTAGAAATAGTGATGACATCCTGCAGAGTGATTGTAGAGAGCTAGAGAAAAGGATAAAAGACAGGACCATGACAGTGGCAATATCCAGTTTACTTCCAGAGCTCCGTGCTAGTGAGTGTCAGAACAGGAGGATATGGCAGATAAAGGGGTGGCTGAAGAATTGGTGCAGGGGGCAGAGAGTTTTGGATCACTGGGATCTTTTGTGGGGCAAGGTGACGTGTTCAGGAAGGATGGGTTGTACCTTAACTGGCAGGGGACCAATATCCTGGCAGGCAGGTTTGCAACTGCTGCAAGGAAGGGTTTCAACTAGATTGGCTGGGGTTGAGGAGGGGTGGGATCCTCAACAGCAGGGAGGCAAGTGCGAGGCTGAAAGGAGATACAGTAATCAGAAACAGTAAAATGAAGAGACAGGTCAGGCTAGACAACGACAGGGAGCAAGGAATGCCTGTTGGACTAAATTGCAACTGTTTCAATGCAAGATGGCTGACAGGTAAGGCCGATTAACCCAGGGCGTGGGTAGGTACGTGGGACTGGGATATAATTGCCATTAGATATACATGGCTAAGGGAGGGACAGCACTGGCAGCTTAATGTACCAGGGTACAGGTACTTTATGCGGGACAGAGATGGTGGAAGGAGGGGAGGGGGAGTTTCATTTTTGATTAAGGAGAGTATCACAGCAGTAAACAGAGATAAAATAACTGATGGATCATCATGTGAGGACTTGTCTGGGGAGCTAAGAAATAAGAAGAGAATGGTGATAGTATTTGGATTGTACTATAGGCCCCCAAGTACTAAACGAGGAATTAGGGGAACAAAAATATGCAGACAGACTGGGGAGACTTGCAGGGCCAATAGGATTGCATTAGTAGGAGATGTTAAGTTTCCTAACATAGACTGGGAATGACATAGAATTAAGGACGGAGGTGGGGTGAATTTATTAAGTCTGTTCAGAATAGTTTCCTCAAGAAATAAGTAGAGGGTGCAACTGGGGAAGTGACGAAACTTGACAGTGGGGGAGCACTCTGGAACCAGTGACCATAGTTGTATTAATTTTTAAATAGTTATGAAGAAGGACAAAACTGATCCACATGTTCAAGTTCAAAATTGGGGCAAGGTGAATTTTGATGGAATTAGACAGGAGCTTGTAGGGGTTGTTTGGAGGAGTTTATTTGCAGGCGAAGGGACCTCCTGCAAGTGGGAGACCTTTAAAAGTAAAATGTCTACAGTTCAAGGTCTATATATTACTGTGAGGGTAAAAGGCAAGGTTGGTAGATAGAGAGAACCTCGGACGTCAGGAGATATTGAGGCTTTGAACAGCAAAAAGGAGGCGTGGCTCAAGTCCAGGCAGCTGGGATCGAGGGAATATCTGGAGGTGTACAGGGGGTACAGTAGGTTACTGAAGAAGGAAATCAGGAGGGCATAAAGGGGGCACAAGATCGCTTTGGCTGAGAAGATTAGGGTGAATCCAAAGAGGTTCTTTAAGTATATTAAAGTAAAACGATTAACTAAATGAGAATATGACCCCTCAAGGTCCAAAGTGGACATGCATGTCTAGAACCGTAAGAGATTTGCGAGATTCTCAATGAATATTTCTCCTCTTCCTTTACCGTGGAGAAATACATGAAGACTTGGGAGGTTAACAAAGGTCGTGGTGTTATCTTGGGGTGAGTCAATATCACAGGGAGAAGATGTGTTGGATACATTAGAATGTATGAAGGTGGATAAATCTCCTGATGCTAAACAGATGCATCGAAGAATACTGCAAGAGGCTACAGAAGAAACTACGGGGATCCTGGTTGATATTTTTGCATCATCATTAGCTACAGTTTAGGTTGAGAATATTGGAGATTAGCAAATGTTGTGCCATTATTTAAGAAGGGAAGCAAAGAAAAATCTGGGATCTATAGACCAGGAAACCTAACATCTGTGGTAGATAGGTTACTTGAGAAGATTCTGAGAGATGAGATATACATGCATTTAGAAAGATAAGGTTTCTTTAGAAATAGTTTTTTGACAGATTCCCTACAGTATGGAAACAGGCCATTTGGCTCAACAAGACCACACCGACCCTCCAAACAGTAACCCACCCAGTCCCATTCCCCTACCATATATTTACCCCTGACGAATGCACATAACACTATAGGTAACTTAGCATGGCCAATTCACCTGACCTGGATTGTGGAAGAAAAATGGAGCGCCCAGAGGAAACACACACAAACACAGTGAGAATGTGTAGACTCCACACAGAGAGTCCCCCGAAGTTGGAACCAAACCCGGATCCATGGCACTATGATGCAGCAGTACTAGCCACTGAACCACCATGCCACCCTTGCATTTTTCAACACAGTTCAATGACACAGGTACAAAATTTATTCTGCCCTTCACCCATAATGCACGTTCCAATGTCACATAATTTATTCTCCACTGAAAATGTTATCTTATTGTTATTTATTAGTTTGTTAGTATTAATTTTAACAATTATTATTAATAGTTGTTTTTCGACTGGAAAGATTGCATGGCTTGTGATTGGGAGATTATGCCTCTCACATTTGTTTGAGTTCATTGATGAAGTGACCAGGAATGTTGATGAGGGTAGGGCGGTCGACGTAGTCTGTATGGTTTTCACTAAGGCCTTTGACAAGGTTGCCATTGATAGGCTGGTCTGGAAGGTTAGAATCACATGGAATCCAGAGGGAGCTGGCAAATTGGACACACAATTGGCTTCATGGTAGTAAGCAGAGGGTAATAGTGGAAGGATGCTCTTGGACTGGAGGCCTGTGACACATGACGTGCCTCAGTGGTCGCTGCTGGGCCCATTGCTGTTTGTTATCTGTGTCAATGATATTCTTGCGAATGTACAAGGCATGATTAGGAAACTTGGAGATGACACTAAAATAGGTGGTATCGTGGACAGTGAGGAAGTATATCAGAAATTGCAGCAGGACCTTGATCAAACTGGAGAAGTGGGCCGAGGAATATTTTGGCAACGTTAGATCAAGGTAGGAGTTTCATGGTGATTGGTCGGACTTTAAGGAGTGTAGTTGAGCAGAGGGACCATGGAGTTTAGGTCCACCGCTCTCTGAAACTGGGGTCATAACTAGACATGGCAGTGAAGAAGGCATTTATCATACTAGCAAACATCAGTCAGGACATGGAGGAAAGCAGTTGGGAAGGTATGTTGCAGTTATACAGGATGTTGGTGAGGTTGCACTTGTAGTGTTGTGTTCAGTTTTAGTCACATTGCGATCGGAAGGATGTTTTTAATCTGGAATGTGTGCAGACGGAATTTACAAAGATGTTGCCAGGACTCAACAGTATGAATTATAGGGAGAGGTTGGACAAGTGAGGACTTTTTTCTTTAGAGCATAGGAGAAGTGATGGATAGGGTGAATGGACCCAGCCCTTTTTTCCTAGAGTTGGGGAATGGAGGAGGGGAGAGCATCAGTTTAAGGTGAAAGGGGAAAGAATAAAAGGGAAACTGATGTAAACTGTTTTACACAGAGCGTTGTACACAAAGGAAATGAGCTGCCAATGGAAGTGGTTGAAGCATTTATATTAACGATATTTAAAAGGCATTTGGGCAAGTACATGAACAGGAAATGATGAGAATGCTATGGGCCAAGTGCTGGGAAGTGAGGTTAGTGTGGTTGGATATTTGGGTCAGCATGGACGAGTTTGGGCCAAAGGGCCTTTCTGCCTCTCTCCATGCTGTAGGACTTGATGACTCTACAAGTAGACTCTACAAGCAGAACAGCATTTTTCCTTTGGTCATGAGTTCGAATCATATTTGGAAAATGTTCTTTCAAGTTAACTTTGCAGATATTTTGCTTTTCAGTTTGTTATCGACAATACATGTGTGTGTGTGTGCGTGCGTGTGTGTGTGTATGCGTGTGTGTGTGTGTGTGTTTCTCAGTATTTTTCAAAGGGAAGTATCACTGTACATATTTGCAATATCCTCTCATCATTCCTTTTTCCATCATAGTTTGTTTTGGTCACAGACATGTTGTTTTATCAGATTAAAGAAATCTGTCTGACTTGTTCCTAACACTGACCATAACACACTCTGAGAACTATATCATTGGCCATACCACCAACCTAGTTATAATTAATTATTGTGGCCAGTGGGGGAGTGGGGCTAGAAAAGGGAGCAGTAAGCCAATAAAACACAGGGAATTATCGACTCAATCAGGCAACGTCAGTGACGAGGAGTTCATTGGAGGGGATTCTGAGGGATAGAATTTACATTTATTTAGAGAGACTAGGACTGATTAAGGATAGTCTATATGGATTTGTGTGATGGAAATCATGTCTAATAAATGTGATTGAGTATTATGAAGGGGTGACAAAGACGATTAAAGAAGACACTTTGGTGTAAATTGTTTACACAGACTTCAGCAAGGCATTTAATAAGGTTCCCCATCGTAGACAGATTACTAAAATTAGCTTATATGTAATCTAGGAAAAGCTAACCAATTGGATACAAAATTGGATTGAAGGTAATGGATTGTTTTCCAAACTGAAGACCTGTGGCCAGCGGTGTGCTGAAAGAATCAGTGCTGAGCTCACTGCTTTTCATCACGGATATAAACAATTTTGATGTGATTATCTGAAGCATGGTTAGTAAGTTTACAGATAACATCACCAAAGTGGTGCAGTGGACAGTGAAGAAGATTATCTCAGAATATAACGGGTTCCTTGACCATCAATGAGCCAAGGACTGGCAGGTGGAGTTTAATTTAGATATTTGTGAGGTTTTGCATTCTGGTAAGTTAAAACAGTGTAGTCCCCTGGGGAATGTTGCTGAACAAAGACGGGTGAAGATTCATAGTTCCTTGAAAGTGGAGTTTAGGTCGGTAGATTGGTGAGGAACATGGTTGACATTCTTGCTTTAATCTGTCAGAACATTGAGAATGAGTTGGAGTAGCGTGTTGCACTTGTGCAGATCGTAGGTGAGGCCACTTTAAGAATACTGCCTACATATCAGTTGACTCTGTTAAAGGATGGATGTTGTTAAGCTTGAAAGGGTGCAGAAAAGATTTACAAGGATTTTCTGGAACCTAAGGGTTTGAGCTGCAGGGAGATGATGAACAGGTTGAGGCTTTTTCCCTTGGACTACCCGAGACCGAATGGTGACATGACAGAGGTTTTAAAAAGTCCTGAGTGGCATGGATAGTCTGAATGGGAAAGATCCTTTTCCCAGTGTAGGGGCGTCCAGAACGAGACAGTAGAGGGAGAAGGTGACAGACTTAGGAGGGACCTGAGGGGAAACTTTTTCATACAGAGGCTGGTGGGTGCACTGTCAGAGGAAGAGGTGAAAGCGGGTACAATTACACGTTTAAAATGTAACTGAATAGGTAAATAAATAGGAATGGATCATGTGATGTGGTCCAAATGCTGGCAAGTGGGTCGAGATCTGATTAAGATGCCTGATTGGCACGGACAAATTGGACAAAAGGATCTGTTTCCATGCTGTATGACTCTCTTATTCTCACAGCGGGATGAGGAAGAATTCTAAAAGGGCCATTCGAACGGGAATTCTCTTCCCAGGAAGTTTGTGGTGCCTCTCTGATTACAAGTATTCACAGCTGAGTTAGTTAAAGATTTGATAGAGAAGTGAGTCACGGATAATGGGACACAGACGGGAAAGTGACGCTGAGACCACAATCTGATAAACCACAATCTTAGTGCCTAGTGCAGAAGGCACAAATTTTCTAATGACTCACTCCTACTCCTCAGTCCCATGTTTCTGTGTTCCACTCAACCCCTCTAACCTGCTAGACAGGAGCAGTTGGAGTCCACTTACTGTTATAGCATGGTGCACAGAAACAGAGGAGACCATTCGGTCGCTCAAGAATATCCCAGGAAAATGTAATTGGAAGACCCAGGCTGGATATGAGAGAGGTTGTTTATTTCTCTTTACAGAGCTTCCCCTCTCTGTATCTTGTGCTTCATTTGTTGATCATGTTGTAGACCCAGATTCACTGTGAATACAGACCCCAAACCTCACCCAGCGAAGCTCACAAAATCCGCTGGTCTCCCTGATTGCAACATTCCATAAAAGACCTTCCAGGAAAATAACACCTACTAACTTTCCAATAACAGAATGGGAGAATATCAGAAACAGTGGCAGGTCATTGCCCTTCACTAAAATCAAGGCTGACCTGCTCCAAGTTTCAAATCTTCCTTAATGTCCAAGTCTTCTTGAGCACTTCCATAGAACACAGAACAAAGAACAGTCCTGATGTGGAGATGCCAGTGTTGGACTGGGGTGTACAAAGTTAAAAATAACACAACACCAGGTTAAAATCCAAAAGGTTTAATTGGAAGCACACTAGCTTTCGGAGCGTCGCTCTTTCATCAGTTAATAGTGGAGGGCTCAATCCTAACACAGAAATTATATCAGAAATTTACAGTGTGATGTAACTGAAATTATACATTGGAAAATTTATTGTCTGTTAAGCCTTTCATCTGTTAGAATATCATGATAGTTTCACTTCTTTCATCTATAAATCACAAAACCTTTTTTTTTAAAGTTGCATTCTCAGGTTAGCTGTTAATAATGGTGATAGCTAGACAATATGTTGAAGGTGTTGGCCCCCTGTGTTTCTGTTTATGCCATGATGTTTAGATTGATTCTAACCTAAAAAGTGAAATAATGGAGTTTTACATGAATTCATGCAGTTTTTGAGCTCAAGAGTTCTACATGAATGCATGCAGTTAGGACCTTCAGCCCTCGACATTGTGTCGTTTGTCCGACTCTAACATCAGACTAACCTACATGCTTCCGTCCACTTTGTTCCATGTGTCTATCCAAGAGTCTGTTACGTTTCCCTCACGCATTTGACTCTACTACCACCGTTGACAGTGCATTAGACACACCTACCATTCTCTGTGTAAAGAATCTACCTCTGATATCTCTGCTAAAGCTTCCTCCAATTACCATACAATTATGCCACCTAGTGATAGACATTTCTGCCCTGGGAAAATGTTTCTGGCTATTCACTCTGTCTATGCCTCTTATCATCTTGTACATCTCTATCAAGTCACATCTCATCTATTTTTCCTCCAGTGAGAAAAGCCTTCGCTCCCTCATAACACTGACCCTCCAGTCCAGGCAGCATCCTGGTAAATCTCCTCTTTACCCTCTCTAAAGCTTCCTTATCCTTCCTATAGTGAGGAGACCAGAACTGAACACAATATTCCCTGTGCGGTTTGAGCAGGGCTCTATCGAGCTGCAGCATAACCTTGTGGCTGTTAAACTCAATCCCCCTGCAACTGATAGCCAACACACCATACGCCTTCTTAACAACCCGATCAACTTGGGTAGCAACTTTGAGGGATCTGCGGACACGAATCCCAAGACCCCTCTGTTCCTCCACACTGCCAAGAACCCTGCCATTAACCATGTATACTACATTCACATTCGAGCTTGCAAGGTGAATCACTTCAGTTTGAACTCCATCTGCCACTTCGCAGACCATATCTGCATCCTGTCAATGTCCCGTTGCAACCTACAATAGCCCTCCACGTTATGTACCACTCCAACCACCTTTGTGTCATCGGCAGACTTATTAGCCCACTCTTCAACACCAATATTCAAGTCATTTATAAAAGTGACAAAGAGCAGAGGTCCCAGGACTGATCACTGTGGGACACCAAAGGCCCCTTTCAGTGATCTAGTTCCCCTAACTCTCTGCGTAAGAGAATTCCTGACATTCACCACCCTCTGTTTGAAGAAAACATTCTCAGCTTCTACACCATGACCTATTGATATGAACAAAAGAGGTTACGCAGGGGCTCAGGTAAGAGAGATTGGCCCTGAACTCTAGGCAGTATTTGACTGAGGATGACATCAAGGAGCCGGAACAAAATCGCACTTAATGAGAATTAATTACGACCTCTACACTTTTTGGAGTCATTCACGGCACAAGGGAAGATAATTACCAATGGTGGACATCAATCATCTCAGCCGTTGGACACATCTGCGGGAGATCCTCAGCGTAGCTTCCTCAGCTTAAGCATCTCCAATTTGTCATCATAGAATCTCTACAGTGTGGAAGGCTATTCAGCCCATTGAGTCCAAACTGAGCAGATTAGATTCCCTACAGTGTGGAAACAGGCCATTCGGCCCAACCAGTCCATACCAACCTTCCGAAGAATAACCCACCCAGACACATTTCCCTCTGACTAATGCACCTAACATAATGGACAATTTAGCATGGCCAATTCACCTGTCCTGCACATCTTTGGACAGGGAGGAAATCAGAGCACTCGCAGGAAACTCATGCAGACAAGTGGGGTATGTGCAAACTCCACACAGACAGTTGCCCAAGGCTGGAATCGAACCTGAGAGCCTGGTTCTGTGAGGCAGCAGTGTTAGTTACTGAGCCACCGCGCCAGCAGAAGAGGGGGCATTCACTGAAATTTACAAAATTTTCAGAACAAGTTGTCCCTCTTCAACTCTTGAATCAATCTGTGACCATGTGCAGCAAGACCTGGACAACATTCAAGATCGTGCTGTCAACGTCTGGGTAACATTTATGTAACAGTACTGTACATTTCCACAGTAAAAGGAGGAGTTCATTCAGCACCTCAATCTGGTTTCACAAGAATGTAGGGAAGCCATTCATCCCATCAAAACTACTGGGCAAAAGAGGAATAGAGCTGAAAATGTGTTGCTGGAAAAGCACAGCAGGTCAGGCAGCATCCAAGGAGCGGGAGAATCGACGTTTCGGGCATGAGCCCTTCTTCAGATTCCTGAAGAAGGGCTCATGCCCGAAACGTCGATTCTCCTGCTTCTTGGATGCTGCCTGACCTGCTGCGCTTTTCCAGAAACGCATTTTCAGCTCTGATCTCCAGCATCTCCATCCTCTCTTTCTCCAAGAAGAAGGATAGCCCATTCAGTCCTTCCTGTCTGTTGCACAGGAAGACAGGGTGTCTGCTCTCTCCCACATGTCACGTATATGGGATCAGAAAGAACCATTTCACACCCGCAGTCACTTACAAAGGAACAGGAAGAGGTCATTCGGCTTGTCAAGCCACTAACACAGGAACAGGAAAGTGTCAGAGATGCTCCAACATCACAAACAAATGGGGCAGGGGCTGCACGGACAGACTGCTCCAAATTGATCCACATGGCTTAATTATTCATGGTACATATGTGTTACTTTAACATGGGTTTCTGGCAGTCGGAATGAAGCCAACATTTTTTAGCCATTCTCCAAGTAACCTTCCATCTCCAAGAAGGCAGACCCATGATCTCTTTGAGGTCAGAAACCGTTGGGGAATAACTAACTGTTTCAGAATGAACGTATTTTGGCTGCTGACCTGATTGTGTACAAAGTAACATTCAATGCAGTGTCACACAGTAACTGTGCATTCAAGTGTTCAGAGTTCATTCAGAGCCTGTACCACTCTGTTAATCGACATGGGGAGTCTGAAGATGCATGTAAGCTGTCGTGAATCGTACATCCAATGAAAGTATGACATTTTCACCCCATTCAGCTGTTTGGGACATAATGAGTTCCTGTCCATATCCATCAAGCTTAAACTTCTTATTGTCTCACAGCGGTACAGAGTAAATACATCGTTACTGTACTCTCTCCTCATGGTAACATCACGCCAGTGTTTAGTCTGGTCAAACTACTTTGCACTCTCTCAGTGACAAAGGGATCATTGTTTATAAAGTAGAACAAATTTTTACACAGTGCACCAAATACTCTCTCAACAAAACACGATCATTGGGAAAGATATTCTAACTTTTGTACTTCAATCATTTTGCATGAAGAGCCACATATCATTTACTTCCTGTCCCCGTATGAATTCTGTCAGTGACTTATGACCAAGGACATCCAGGTCCTTTTCAACAAAAACTCTCGCCAACCTCCCTACCATTTAATAACTATAAATGTATATGATGCTATTTGTTATTCACATCTGAATCATTTTTATACCTTGTGAACAGATATTGACCAAACACTGCTTCTGCTGCCACCCATCAATCCTTCAGTGCAGAGAAAAACAGTATTCTTCTCGTATCTCCATTACCCAATTTTTAATCCATGTGATATATATTCCACCCCTAATTACCCATGGACTCTAACATTCCCCATTCACCTGTATTCAAACATGCCAAACGTCCTCTAAAAATAGAAATACTCCACTCCCACTGGTTCTCAACTGTCGATGTCACAGCGGACAATCTCCACAAACAGGTTTATCAAAGATCATTTCCCTTTCCTGAATCTAGGCCGAATGTACCAAATCATATCATTATTCTCCAAGTATCTAGTTCTCACGTTCCTTATAAAAGGTTCCAATATATTATTCTCACAGCTGACATCAAGCTATTTAGTTTTCTGTTTTCCCTCTCCATCCTGTTTTAAAGAATTAAGTTTACAATATCTGTTTTCCAGTCTGCAGCATCCTTTCCAGAATCTAACTAGCTTTGAAGAATGATCAGTAATTATTTCATTAGCTGTGTTTTCATCTCAATCACTCTGGGATGTAGCTCATCAGATTCAGCAACTTATGAAACTTCAATTCAATTAGATTTCCAATAACATACTCTTCATTAATTCTGATATCCTGCAGGTTGCCATTTTTACCAGTCACTCTGTTCCCTAATATTTCTGGAAATTAGTTTCTGTACCTTCCCCTATGGAGATGGAACCAATGCATTCCTCTCAGCAGGCAGATGGTTTCTGACCACTTGTGAATACATTGGAGGACTGCACTTCAGAAATGGTGAATATATTACCCACTGCTGCCTACAAAGTTCCAGAATCAATCCAGTTTAATTCATCGTGAGTGTCAGCACAGTCCTGTCCCTGGTATGAGACTACAAGTTATAATGAAGGAGGGGATACAGCTCAGTGACAACCTCAATTTTGAGACAAGCTGGTTTTACCCTTTATCCTGAATGGGTGCAGCATGGACAAATGTCCCTGGAAATCCCAGAGAGTATAGTACAGTGCCCTGCTCCTCCCAGTTTACACAGCTTCTCTTCTTTGTAGTCTCAGCTCCATTTGTTCATCATGGACCCAGACACACTGTAAATGCAATATTCAGAGTGGGGTCCCCAGACCCTCGGGGCTCCCTGAATGAACCCAGTAGCTGACATCACTATCCTGAGAACACCACCCACAGAACCTCCACTGACTTTCTAGATGACAGCAGCAAGTCAATTCCCCACACACATAGTGCATCCATTCAGTGTTGAAAATGCCTCGGTCTCCTCAGTTTCTCTTCCTGGCTGAGAAAACTTACACCTCCACACAGTTCCACAGTAACAGTTCCTCTCTCCAGAGAAGCAGTTGACAATGGAACATTACATTTCTCGATTTCTCAGCGAATATAAGTATTGCTGATGGAGTTGATCATCACACTCAGAGACGAGAGATACAGGGAACATAACTCACGGTAGGCAGGGGCACACCATAATAATAAGATATTCAGGAATATGTGAAAGGGAATTGTTACAATAACTTCCCATTCTTCCAGTCCATCATCAGCAATCCTTTTGCTTGCTTTTCCTTTCTCTGTCTGTCTGTCTGTCTGTCTGTCTCTCTCTCTCTCTCTCTCTCTCTCTCTCTCTCTCTCCATCTCTCGCTCTTTCTCTCTCTCTTGCTGGACATCATCCACTCAACACAAACCTCCCGCTCACCCTTCCAGCCATCCCTGATATAATAATATTGTTTCTCAGCTGCATTCAGTTTTGATAGGCTCACTGAACTCGAAACGTTATTTGTTTATTTTTCCGACAGACTGCCATACCTGCTGAGATTCTCCAACATTCTTTCAGACAGTGGAGAATTTTATTTCAGATCACCAGCATCCACATTTCCTTGGTTATTTCACCTTTAATGTTGCTGTTTCGCGGGATGCCAGCATCACTGGCAAGGGCAGTATTTGTTGTCTGTCCAAACTGCACTTGACCACGTGGCCATTTGTCAAGGCCATATGGAGGCAACCAGATTGTTGTGGATCTGAGGTGACACTTAGTTCAGACAGGGCAAACATGTTAGGCTTCTTTACCAAAGGTTATCAATAAAATAAGAAAAGAAATCCTGATGGTTTATGGTTGCCATGAGTGAAATTAGATTTAATTCCAAACTTTTTCATTGTAATTTAAAGTTAGTCATCGAATCTGGTAGGATTTCAGACAATGTTTTAAAGTCATAATCTGTGCCACTGAATTACACAGTCAGTGACATTATTACTCTGTTTATGAATCCCTGTTGTGAAGTTACTGTAGAGACAAGGACAAGTTTGTGGTCAATATATTTGTAACTGGAAAAGAGGTCAGAAGAGAACTGGAGCCGTAAAATCTGTCGTTAATGAAGGGGTAGGTGAAGGTGAAATCAGCAACAGAAGTCAGGTGGAGTTGGAGATGGGGGATATTATGTAGGTGGGTGTCAGCAGGTTTGATCACAGAGAGAATATGGAGACATAAAACAATTCATGGTAAGAAGGAGACTCAAGATTCCGAACAGTCTTATTCCTTCTCAGATGTTTATGAGTAAGTAATTTAGAAATGCATGAGAAGGAAGTGGCATTTGTGTCTGAAAGTTTATGTATTTGTTAAATATAATCAACCAGAATAGCAATAACATTCAGCAGCATTTATAGAATTGACAGAGATAGACTTACCAGGAACACCAATAATAGCGAGGATGGGATAGTACCCAGCTTGAATTGTCATTAGTACGGCTCGTATCCGCAACGCTAACCATGGCAAATCCTGAGAAAGATAGTAAAGACCCCAGGATAAACTCCTGTCCATTGTTGGAACATTCCAGTCTAATGTGCTCAGATTCTCATCCATTGTTGAAACATTCCAGTCTAATATTCTCAAATTAAAATCCATTGTTGGAATATTCTAATGTTCTAAGATTCCAATCTCTCTCTCTTTCTCTGTAGCTGCTGATCCCAATCTTGTTGAGGTTGACTCTGCTCCGAATACTATGGCATAACAAGTTGAAAGAAGTCTCTAATTATGGAAGAGGGAAATCCTCCAGTGACCCAGGTAGGTCCAGGAAGACTGATATTAATCACAGTCACTGCACAAACAGTTCCAGTTAACCCATTTCACGGCAACTCTGATATATCACAATAATACTTGGTGTGGGTGAGATTTTGATATCGCTGGTTATTGGGCTAATGGCTCTAGTTGTAATCATAGAGGTGAGGGAGAGAGATAATTCTTTCTCTTCACGAGCTCGATGATTCTGCTGTGTTTTGGCAGTGTAGTAATTGTTGGGCTCCCGAGGCCGTGTGTGCCTGATCACCAGGCCTGCTGCATCATTTCATTTTGTTTATTTATGTTTAACTTTGACTTTTGTCTGTCCAGCATTTAACGGCTTTGGTGGGTTTAGGCATTTTTGAGAGTCACCTACAGAGCCATAGATGATGTAGATACAGTCCATTCCTGTGTTCTTGCAGCCACGACCTGGTCCTGTGGAGTGAGGGTCAAACTCTCACCGAACCAGGATTCTTAGTTTTACCTTTCACCAGTTATTGCTGGGGTCTCAGCAGGGTTGGAAGGCAGGAAATCTCTCCATGGTGCTACACACTGTCTCTGTGATTTTTCTCGGAACTGTCCTTTGATGTTCTTTCCTCTTGGATTGGAGAACTGCATATCAGACAATCTCTTTCCTGCATTTGTTTTTTGAAATTTTTGTGCTTATCGGATGATACCACATTGGAGCAGTTACTGTATAGTCATTAAATAAACTATCATTCTGCTAAGTTTTCCAACAGAATTAAGTTATTGCAAGTTCTTCTTCCTTTTGTTGTCTTTTATCGACAGTCTTCAAATAAATTGTGTTTTGCTAATGTCGAATATTTTGTCAAAGTAAATTCTATCTCAAATGCAGCACTCACATTTACCAGCGGAATGGGCCGAGCTGGAGGAGTGATAATCATGTCAGGAATTATATCGGATACTGAATCCACCTCTCAGATCGAGTCCGGTCAGAAATAAGCCCAGATGAGATACCTGCTCAGCATGAAGTACTGCATAGACCAGGCTAGTGCACTGCTCACCAATCTGTCCAGGGATCGAACACTGTTTAGAGCTCACCAATTCACTACTTATGTGTCCAACAGTGCACTGATCTATAAACTTGGACTCGATGATCTGTTCAGCACAGGGCGCTGTGCAGAACACACAAAGGCATTGTTCTATACACACAGACTGGATATCTATGCAGTATGGGGAGCTGTGTTAATTTATCTACTAATCTGGAGTAATTACCTTCCCAGCATACACAGCTGTGTACATCAATCACTGCATTGCTGAGTACCACTGTGTTAGATAACTGCCCAGCGTGGGGAAACTTGCAGCTTATGCTGAAAGTGACAGGATGTGCAGCTCCCCTCCAAATACAGCTCCATATCTCCATTGTGGCATGACACAGGAGTGCTGTGGGTGTGAAAACTCACTGTCAGAGAGAGATGGCGGGGGAATCAGTTTAAATACCAACAAATGGGAGGAGCTTGGTTAAAAGACAGAGGGAGATTGAGAGAGAATTTCAGAGAAGGATCTGATTGTAGGTTTAAAAATTGTGAAATGAATACATTTCGATTACATCTTGAAACACAGGCCACTATTTCCAGGAATGATGGGTGAGCAGCATATTGGTGTAAGTTAAGATGATGGAGAGTTTTGGATAAGAATTTGTCCTGCAGAATTGTAACTGGGAGTAGGATCAAAAGAGTCTTCGACTCATTGGGCTGAATCGAACAATAATTTGTCTCAGTGCCATTTTCATTGAGTGTGACAGAGGGAATGTCTGCACGAGGCAGAGCTAGTTTCCTGGTGTTATCTTATCGAACTCACCTCATTAACTATCCACCCCATGGTGCCCATCTCATTCAATGCCAGCCCGATTCTCCTACCCATCATGGCTGAAGGTACACACCATCTCCCGAATGCCCCTGGTTATTCAGTGATCCCTGTCACTGCTGCCATCATGAAAAGGCCAATGGGCACATGGTTGAGCTTTCTCAGTTTGGAGCTGCCCTGCACAGTTTACCCCGAGCATGGCAGATAAGGGGAGATTACACCACAGCGTGTCGACAGGGGCGCTGAGGTCCTGGTGAATGGTCTAGTACAGAGGGGGACCATTCTCTTCCCAGAGGGAGTCGCACCACCAGACTCACTGTGCATGGTCTGAGCAGACCACCCAGCTCAGTGTAGTATCTGCGGTCTGAAGAAAAGTCCAACAATACAGGAAAAGCATCAATAACCTTCCCCGCTCTGTCAGGATAAGGGTCACTGCATTCTCTCTACTCTCTCACACTCACTGTATATCTGTTAGCGCCTTCCCCAGAATAAGTCTCCATCACTCTCACGACTGCAAAGCAGCACCTTCTCTCTCTCTCTCTCTCTCTCTCTCTCTCTCTCAACTACGCAATACCCCCACATTCTTATAAGATGTTCTTATGAGTGCTGTTTCTAGAATTCTCTGGATAATGACATTTGTACAATGTTCCAGATAATTTTCAAAATAATTCAACTTTAGCAAAATGTTCATCCCCCAGTATGTAACACATCAGAGGAAGGAGCAGAGTTTACCTTTTTTTTTAAATCACTCAGGAAAAATTGCATCATGAGGCCATTAAGCCTCAAAAATATGCTCCACTATTCAGGCAAAGGGAGCACCTGAACATTTGAAGGCTCATTCTCTTCTTGAAGACAGGCGCAACATGGGAGTTTCGCCAGTTTCACTAGAACACTCCTGTAATCCCGAGAGTTATGGAATATTTCACACAGTGCCACCAGTGACTCTGTAACCACTTCTATTAAAACAAGCTATGAATTGCTGATGAGCTGTTTACCCTTGGTCTTTTCTGTTTGAGAAAAGCCTTGTTTGTTTTGTTGGAGACAGTGCAAAATTTTCATCTGACTACAATTTTGTTTATAACATTGAAACTCTTTGTGCCTTCCCTGTGAGGAACGATGTAAAATATTGTTTTAAATTCTCTGCCTGTTCCCTGAAACCAGTTCCCCTGTCACATCTTCTAGGTGTCCCACATATTCTTTCCTGCCTTTATTCCAAGCGTCACACACACATTATGAACGTTTTTTATTCGATATGGGAAAACTCTTGTGGTTACTTTCTTTTCATGTTTCTTGCCAGGTTTGGAATGTTTTTCTTTGTATTTTGTTTTATACAATCTGCTTTTGGTTCCAAAAGTAAACTTCCCAAATTTGGCCGACACTAGAGCTCCCCAATCTGAATTTTTTAGTTTGTGATTGATGAGTATCCTTCACAGTCTTTGTGCATCATGGGTGGTTCATCTTCTCATCTTCATATCATCTTCTTTGACCAGAGTCAATCATTACTGAACATTATTAAGCAGTACTGGGTTAAATGTGCCCCTGTTAATCACACACACACACACACACACACACACACACACACACACATGCTGACCTTCACATGTGTCTATTTTCACAATCCGCATTTGAACAGATATATGACATAAATCCTCATTTGAAATGCCCGGCTCTTTTCAATCATTCAGTGGAAACCTACATATGTGGATGAACACATGATCAGCTGGGGGTGACTCCATTCATCCTGTTTCCCTGGCTCTGTCATTTCTGTTCGATGATGCCACATTCCTTTGGGAAGCTTCCTTTTCTGTCATCCTTTTCTCTCAAACGAGAAATCCCCTAACTCTGATGGTCTGAGCTTTCAGCTGTGTCTGTCCGATCTCCCTCTCTTCTGCCCTCATTCCATCCCCTCCTTCCTAGAACAATAATAGATCTCCACTTGTCCTCTCTTCCTACTGCACTAGAATCCACATTCACAGAATTATCCTCCGCCACTTCCACCACATCCAGCAGGACAGCAAAATCAAACACATCTTCCCCTCCCATCCACTGTCTGTATTTCACATGGACTATTCCTTCTGTTGCACCCTCCATCACCCCGAACACTTCTCCACACTCCCATGGCACCTTCCCATGTAAATGCAGAAGCTGCAACATTTGCCCATTCATCTCTTCCCTCCTCACTGTCCAAGGCCCTAAATACACCTTCCAGGTGAAGCAGCATTTAACTTGTACTCTTTCAATCCAGTCTCCGGTCATTGGTACTCATAATGCTGTCTCCTTTACATTAGTGAACCAAACAGAAACTGCTTTGAGGAACATCTCCACTCTGTCTGGAAGAATGACGCTTGCCTTCTGATTGCTCCCCATTTCAATAACCTACATTGCTCTCAAGATAATGAGAATTCTTTAAGGAGGTAATGATGGGTGGGACCAGAGAGAGTTACCTATCTGAACTTCCAGAAGGCCTCTGATATGGTACCGCACAGGAGGCTGCAGAGTAAGATAAGGACGCATGGTGTGAGAGACCAGGTACTAGCATCGATAAAAGGTTGGCTCTCTGACAGGATGCAGTGTGGCGATAATATTGTCCCTCTCAGGATGGCAGCCGGTGACTAGCAGTGTTCCACAAAAGTCAGTGTTGGGACTGCAACATTTCATTTTATAGGTTAATGATCTGAGTGGTGGGGCAGAAGGCATTCTGGCTACGTTTGCAGATGAAGCAAATATAGGTAGAGGGGTTTGGAGTCTTGAGGAGGCAGGGAGCATGCAGAAAGATTTCGACAGTTTAGGAGATGGGAAAAGGAGTAGCAGATGGATGACTTTGGTATGAAGAATACAGGCATGGACTATTTACTAAATGGGAAAAAATTCAGAAATCTGAGTAACAAAGTGACTTGGGATTCCCAGCACAGGATTCCCGAATATAAACTTGCAGGTTGAGTCAGTAGTTAAGAAGGCAGATACACTATTGTCATTCATCTCGAGAGGAGTAGGATATAATGGTGGGGAATCTGAGGCAGAAACCCATTAGAACTGAGATAAGATGACACGTCTTCAGCCAGAGCATGGTAAAATTGTGGAATTCCTTACCACAACGATATGGCCAGGAAAGGGACTGAGGATCTGAAAAGTGACTACAGAGAGTTAGTTTGGAAGCTGAAGAGCAGGCCGAGTAGAATAGTGATCGCAGGTTTGCTACAAGTGGCACAAACTAGTTAGATGAGGAACAGTCAGCAAATGCAGCTTTACACGTGGCTGCGAGGCTGGTGCAGGAGGGAGGGCTTCAGATATCAAGACCATCGGGATACCTTCTGGGTAAGGTGGGACCTGTACATGAAGGACGGGTTGTACCTGAACTGGAGGGGCACAAATGTCCTGTTTGGGAGGTTTGCTTGTGTGTTTCTGGCGAGTTTAAATTGGTTTGGCAGAGGGGTAGGAATAAGACTACATGTCTGAGAGGGGGTTAGTTGCAGATGGGACAGTGACAGGATATATTTAGATTAGATTACTTACAGTGTGGAAACAGGCCCTTCAGCCCAACAAGTCCACACCGCCCCGCCGAAGCGCAACCCACACATACCCCTACGTCTACCCCTTACCTAACACTACGGACAATTTCGCATGGCCAATTCACCTAACCTGCGCATCTTTGTGACTGTGGGAGGAAACCGGAGCACCCGGAGGAAACCCACGCAGACACAGGGAGAACGTGCAAACTCCACACAGTCAGTCGCCTGAGGCGGGAATTGAACCCGGGTCTCTGGAGCTGTGAGGCAGCAGTGCTAACCACTGTGCCACCGTGCCACCCACATATTGAATCTATATTGAATCTATGAATTCCTGATATTGAATCTATCAGGAAGGTTTCTCAAGCGATGAAACAAAGGTATCAGTTAAAGTGCATCTGCTTTAATGCAAGGAATGTCCGAAATAAGAGTGAGGAACTTAGAGCATGGATCAGTACTTGGGGCTACGATTTCGTGGCCATAACGGAGATGTAGGTTTCACTGGGGCTGGGATGGTTGCTTGATGTTCCAGGGTTTAGAACGCTTAAAAATGCTTTGGGGCAGCATGGTGGCACAATGGTTAGCACTGCAGCCTCACACCGCCAGAGACCCGGGTTCAATTCCCACATCAGGGAATTGTCTGTGTGGTGTTTGCAAATTTTCACCGTGGGTTTCCTCCGGGTGCTCGAGTTTCCTCTCATAATCCAAAGACGTGCAGGTTAGGTGAATTGGCCATGCTAAATTTCCCATAGTGTTAGATGAAGGGGTAAATGTAGGGGAATGGTTTTGGGTGTGTTGCTCTATGGAGGGTTGGTGTGGACTTGTTGGGCCGAAGGGCCTGTTTCCACACTGTAAGTAATCTAATCTAAAAAAGAAAATGGAAAATAAGGACGGGGCGTAGAAATGCTCATCAGAGAGTGCATCACAGCTACAGAAATGAAGGTTGTTGAGGAAGGTTTTTCTACTGAGACAGTATGGGTGGAAGTTAGGAACAGCAAGGGAACAGTCACCACATTGGGGGATTTTCTACAGACCACCTAATAGCGGTAGAGTGATTGAAGATCTCATAGGTGGGCAGATTCTAGAAAAATGCAAAAGTAGCAGGATCATAGTTATGGGCGATTTCAACTTTTCCAATATCGACTGGAACCTCGTAAGTGCAGATGGTGTGGATGAATCTGTTTTTGTCAGGTGTGTTCAAGAGGGTTTCCTTGCTCAATATGTAGACAGACCGACGAGGGGAGAGGCTATTTTGGATTTGGTGATCGGCAACGAGCCAGGACAGGTGTCAGAACTCACGGTGGGAGAGCGCTTTGCTGAAAGTGATCACAACTGCCTCACATGTAGCATAGTCTGCGAGAGTGAAAGGAGCAGTTTCTGAGGGAAGATATTTAATTGTAGAAAAGGAAATGATGATGCTATCAGACAGGAATTGGGAAGTAGAGACTGGGTGCAATTGTTCCACAGAAAGGGCACAGCAGACATGTGGAGAGTGTTGAAGGAGCAGTTGTTGCGACTGATACACAAATTTGTTCCTCTGAGACAGATAAGAAGGGGTAAGATTAAGGAACATTGGATGACGATTACAGAGGAACGTCTCGTAAAAAGGAAGCAGGCAGCTTACGTAAGATGGAGGAAGCAAGGATCTAGCACAGCTTTAGAGGATTACAGGCTTGCTAGAAAGGAGCTCAGAAATGGACTGAGGTGAGCCATGATGGGGCACGGAAAAGGCTGGGCAAGAAGGATTAGGGAGAATCCAAATGCATTTTTCTCATACGTGAGGAATAAGAGAATAATCAAGGAGTATGTAGGGCTGATCAGGATTATCAATCTTGATATGGTCAAGACTGATCTGGCCCATCTTCTCTAAGTTTTCATTTACAACAAGTTTCCTTTCCTTGGTGAAAATCAAAGCAAAAAACTCAGTTAGGGCTTCCCCTATCTGCTCATACCCCACGCATGAGACAACAAGTCCACACCAACCCTCCATAGAGCAAGACATACAAAACCATTCCCCTACATTTACCCCTTCATCTAACACTATGGGCAATTTAGCATGGCCAATTCACCTAATCTGCACATTCTTGGATTATGGGAGGAAACCGGAGCATCCAGAGGAAACCCACGGGGAAAGTTTGTAGGAACTTATGCGTGGAGTCTGAGCAGATAGGGGAAGCCCTAAATGAGTTTTTTGCATCAATTTTCACCAAGGAAAGGGAACGTGTTGTAAATGAAAACTTCGAGTAGCTGGACCAGATCAGTCTTGACCAGATCAAGATTGATGAAGTTGATGTGCTAGCAATTTTGGAAAACATTAAGATGGATAAGTCACCAGGGCCAGATCAGATTTATCCTAGACTGCTGCGGGAAGCAAGAAAGGAGGTTACTAAGCCACTGGTCAGGATATTTTCCTCTTCACTCTTCACAGGAGTCGTACCAGAGGATTGGAAGGAGGCGAATGTTGTTCCTTATTTCAAGAAGGGTAATAGGGAAACCCCTGGCAATTAGAGACCAGTCAGTCTTACGTCTGTGGTCAGCAAAGTTTGGAAAAATTGCTGAGGGATAAGAATTATGACCATTTGACAAAGCATAGTGTGATTAACGGCAATCAGCATGGCTTTGTGAGGGGCAGGTCATGCCTCACAAATATTATTGATTTCTTTGAGGAGGTATCAAGACAGGTCGACAACGGCCGAGCAGTGGATGTGGTGCATGTGGACTTCAGCAAGGTCTTTGATAGGGTTCCCCATGGAAGGCTCATTTATAAAGTCAGGAAGTATGGGATACAGGGAGATTTGGTTATCTGGCTTCAGAATTGGCTGGTTGGCGTAAGGCAGACAGTGGTTGAAGATGGAAAGTATTCTGCTTGGAGGACAGTGTTGAGAGGGGTCCCACAGGGCTGTGTACATGGGCCTCTGCTCTTTGTAGTTTTTATAAATGACTTGGATGAGGAGGTTATAGGGTGGGTTAGTAAATTTGTTGATGATACAAAGGTTGGAGGTGACGTCGATTGTATAGAGTCCTTCTGTCGGCTGCAGCGCAACACACACAGGATGCAGAGCTAGGCTGAGAAATGGCAGATGGAGTTCAACCTGGATAAATGCGAAGTGATGCATTTTGGAACGTCAAATTCGAATCCTTGGGGACATTTAAGTGACTGTTGGACATGCACATGGATAGCAGTGAGTTGAGGGGTGCGTCGGTTAAATTACTACATTTTACATTAGGATTAAATCTCGGGACAACATCGTGGCCCAAAGGGCCTGTTCTGTACTGTACTGTCCTATGTTCCATGTTCTATTTAGTATATTTAAAACAGACACAGATAAGTTTTGATTGACAAGGGAATCAAAGGTTACTGAGAGGAAGCAGGAAAATGGGGTTGAAAATCTATCAGTCGTGATCGAATGCTGGAGCAGACTTGATGGTCCAAATGACTTCATTTCTGCTCGTATAGAGTTGTGGCCTTATAATATTTCGATCCTGGATGGTACTGTAGCTCAGTGGTTTGCACTGCTGCCTCACAACATCAGGGAACTGGGTTCCATTTCCTCTGGGTGTTCCAGTTTCCTGTCACAGTTCAAAGTTGTGCAGGTTAGGTGAACTGGCCATGCTGAATTGCCGGTTGTGTTCAGGGATGTTGATGTTAGATGCAATAGTCAAGGGTCTATGTATAGTATTAGGGTAGAGAATAGGATTGGTTCGCATACTCTTTGGAGAGTCAGCATAAACCTGTTGGGCTGAAGGGCCTGTTTTCACACTGTAGGGATTCTAAGAAAATTCAGGCTGCTACAATGTTCCAATGAAGCGCATCCCAAGCTCGAGTAACATTTCACTTTACACTTTGGTACGTTACAGCCTGTAGGAGTTAATATTCAATTCAATAAATTCACAGCCTGAACCCATTATGTCTATTCTCCATTTTCCGTACACTCTCCCTCCTGGTCTCCCTAAGTTCGTGTCTTGTTTATGTTGCAATCAACAGAGAAAATCAATTTCTAACATTTACACATTAATCTACACCCATTATATATCTATGTCTCTTTCACCATAATTTAAAGCCCATTTGTCTTTCACAGTGGACTTCGAAACACTCTTTCCCACCTCTGCCAAGATAGTAAAACTCTCACTTTCCAATCCTTCACACGTCTGAAGAAGATTTACACTGGACATGAAACATTAACATTGTTTCTCTGTCTCTGCAGATGTTGCCAGACCCACTGAGTTCCTTCAAAAATGAAAAGTTACAGAATATATTTTCAATATAGCTTACTGGGTGATTTGAGGAACAATCACAGAACCCGAAAGATTAACTCTGCTTTCACTCCATAGATGCTGTCAGACTTGTCAGTGTCTTCAGCAATTTCTATTTTTGAATAAGTTTCAAGCATGTGTGACAAAAAGCTGCTCACACACCCTGTCCAACATGGAGCTCCATACACCGGGAAGTGAATGATAATGCAAGGTATACAAATTCATTTGTTCTGAACCTATATAAGGCTGTCATCACCGACACTACAGAGCTCTTAATCATAGTCATGGAGAGAAACAGAGGGAAACACATTCACTTTAAACAGAAGATGGCATTACTGGAGGGGAAAAGATTCAGGTGAAAACGTTAAATGCTTTTGAGGAATGCGACAAATTGGAGGCATGGCATCATGAAGATACCCAAACAGGATGAGATTTCTTTTTTAAAATGGAAGCATTCCCACATCAGAAACCGGGATAGGGCACTGTTTACAGGGGAGAAGGGTGACCGGGTCCCCGTGCAAATTGAGGTCAGGCGGCAGAATTGTATTGCAGATATTGCAGCTCAAACTGAGCATTCATGTGATGCTGCAAATCATAGCGAATGTAGTAGTAGCAGCAGTAGTAGAATTATATTCAACCACAATGTAATCTCTCAGTCTACCATTACCATGAAGCCGATCTCCAGTTCAGCGATGAGTGTGGGTGAACATGCCACGGTCAGAACCATGCGTACCTAAACCTGATGACAACCAATTCAAGCAACCGCACTTACTGCTTACATTTACAAAGAGCGGAACTAACATGTGATAGAGAGGGTGCCATGACCCCAAGACTGTTACCATTTCTTTTAAAACCAGCTATGAATTACTGCTGGCCTGTCTACTCTTACTCTTATCTGTTAGAAAAATCCTTGTTCCTTTTGTTAGAGACTGTTCAATAACTTCCCTCCTATTACCATTTTGTTTTGCATCATTGAAGTACTTAATGTGCCTTCCCCTGTGAGGAAAGATGTAAAACATGGGTGTAAATTATCTGTCTGTTCCATGTAGCCAATTCTTCAGTCACACCCTCCAATTATGCGCAATATACTTTCCTGATTAATTTCACCTAAGATCACACACCCATCTTGAACTTTTTTTTAAATGTGCAGAAAAGCTCGTGCTGCTTGTTTTTGTATTTCTTGCCAATTTACTACATCATGTCTTTTCTCCCCTTTTCCTCGCTTTCTAGATTCATACAGTCATATAGCGCACAAACAAACCCTTTGGTCTAACTTGTCCGTGCTGACCAGGTTTTCCAAACTAAACTAGTCCCATCTGATTGCATTTTATCCATATGCCTCTAACTGTTTCCATTCATACTTTTGTCCTAATGAGTTTTAAATGTTGCAGCTGTACTTGCATCTCCCACTCTTCCTCTGACAGCTCATTCCATATACACACATCACCCTCTGTGTGAAAACATTGACCCTTCGTCCATTTCAAATTTCCCCTCTTTCACCTTAAACCTCTGCCTTCTATGGTTGAACTCACCAATCCCGTGGAAAAGACCTTGGCTGGTCACTCTATTCATACCTCTCATGATTTTATAAACTTCTACAATGTCATACCTCAACCTCCTACGCGCTATCTTTCACTAACTTCACGAAAAAGCATTTAAAGATAAGCACTGCAAATTTGAAACAATATTCGAAAGACAGGTAAATAACACTCAGCCCAAGCTTCATACTGTGATTTGTTTTTCTCCATGTTACAATACTAAGGCAGCATGAAACTCTTACAAGTATCAATAAGAGGTCAAACACCTGAATTGCTTTGTCCAAATGGGGTGATGATCTCTACAGTGAAAGCGCATTTCTGGCCTGAACCATAGAATAAGGGGAATTCTTGTACCACACAGTCAGCGTCTACCTTTTGCAGACTGAGATGAAGGCTGAGTATAAGTTTTGAAATTTGGATCAAAGTGTGAATTTAGTGCAAAGGGGGAAAGGTGTTTTCAATACGGTTTATGCCAAGAAGGAAACTTTCCGGAATGAGATGTGAGTGGGAGGTGTAAAACAGCATGAATGGAGAGGCCAATCCACACTGAGACCAGAGCATTACTGGCAGCACAAAACGCAGCTTGATTCTACAGCAGAGTAGGTGGGCTTGATCAAAGAGTTTCAGGTGAAACTTTTCAATCATTCAGGGACCATAATGTGAGAGAATGTACTCTGTATTTTGAGAGGGAGAAACTGGAACCAGGAAGGGGAGACGAGCAGGGAAGAGATTGGAGCAGAAATGACAGTGTTTTCTGGGTGGTAAATCAAGAAGCACAGCTGAAACATCAGCTTATGATCCCTGAAATAAACATTATAAATCTGGCCCTCCACTAATGCTCATCAATAGTATCCTTGATAGCTTTTGTCAACCATGTGTGGTTCACCTGCTTATCGAGTTCTTCTTTTTGAACAGAAACAATAATTACTGAGCGGTTTGGGATATCTGCTTGAAGTCTGCTCATGTATACTCACTGGCCTTCCTCTGGGTCTATTTTCACATTCTGCTTCAGACCAGATGGGAGGCAGAAATCCTTAATTTAGATGCCTGGTTCTTTTCAATCATTCAGGGGGAACTTCTGCATGTGGCTGAACACATGATCAGCGGAGGCTGACTCCATTCTCCAAGTTTCTCCACCCCTGTTATTTCTGTTTGATGATGCCACATTCCTGTGAGCTGTGTCTAACGTGACCTCATTTTCCTTCAAACCAGAAATCCCCTAACTCTGGTGGCCAGGGCCTTCAGCTGTCACTGTCCCATCTCCAATGGTGTTGCCCTCAATCCGTCCCCTTCATCCCAGAACAATGATAGATTCCTCCTTGTCCACACTCCCTTCTGCACTAGAAGACACATTCACATAATCATCTTATGCCATTTCCACCATCTCCAGCAGGACAGCACCATCAAACACATCTTCCCCTCCAGCCCACTGTCAGTATTTCGCAGGGTCCATTCCCTCTGTGACACCCTCCATCATCCCGAACACTTCCCCACTCCCCCATGGCACCATCCCATGCAATTGCAGAAGCTGTAACACTTGCTCATTCACCTCTTCCCTCCTCACTGTCCAAGGCCCCAAACATACCTTCCAGGTGAAGCAGAATTTCACTTGTAAACTTTCAATCTGGTCTCCTATCATTGCTGCTCACAATGCAGTCTCTCTATATTGGTGAGACCAAACATGAGATTGCTTTGAGGAACACTCCCACTCTGTCTGTAGAAATAACCCTGACCTTCTCATTGCTTCCAATCTCAATAACCTACCTTGCTCTCATGTAACATTTCAGTCCTGGGCTGCTGCAACGTTCCAAGGAAGCACAACCCAAGCTCGAGTAACAACTTACTTTACACTTTCATACGTTACATCCTGGAGGATTTAATGTACAATTTCATAACTTCACAGTGTGACCCCATTATAACTGTTCTCCAGTTTCCGTACATTCCCTCACCTGGCCTCCCTATGACCTTGTGTGGTTGTATCTTCTTTATCTTTCACTCAATAGAGAGAACACCTTTTGCCCATTCACATCTTAATTTAAAGCTATTTCACATGATCTTCTCGTTCACCACTACTAAAAGCATGTTTATCTTTTGCCACACCCTCTGTTACCCGTCAACCCACTCCTCACATCTGTCAAGGGATTATAAAGCTCATTTTCCAATCCTCTTCATCACTGAATAAGTGTCATACGGGATTTGAAACGCTAACTCTGTTTCTCTGTCTCTGCAGATGATGCCAGACCTGTTGAGTTTCTCTAGAAATGAATAAGCTCAGAACAAACTTTCAATTAAACAAATAACTGGATAATGGGAGTGAAAATGCAAAAATTGCTAGAGAAAATGGGAGCTTTGTAGAAGGATCACTGGTCCTGAAAGATTAACTCTGTTTTCACTCCACGAAATGCTGCCAGACCTGCTGAGTTTCGTCAGCAATTTCTGTTTTAGAACAAGTTCCATAGACGTGTGTTTAAGCTGCTCAAACATCTTGCATAACACGGAACACCGTGTACCGCAAAGTGACTGATAATGCAAGGTGCACAAATTCCTTGATCTGAAACTGCACAATGCTGGCATCACTGACACTGCAGAGCTCTTAATCTTGGTCAGGGAGGGAAACAGATGGAAACACATTCACATCAAACACAGAAGATAGCATTGGGGGAATGGAAAAGATTGAGATTCATATGTTAAGGGATTTGAGTAAAGTAACAAATTGGAGGCGTGACACCAGGGAGAGAACTTCAGCAGAGAGAGAATAGGAAAATGGAAGTGTTACCACATCAGAAACCAGGATAAGACACTGAGTACAGGGCTGATGGGTGAATGGGTCTTGGTCTGAACTGAGGGATAGTTAGTAGAATTGAATTGAGCATATTGGAGCTCAAAGTGGGCATTCATGTGGTGCGGTAGAATCACAGCAGCAGCAGAATTGTATTCAACTACACTCTGTACCATTTTCCCCAGGATAATCCCTCAGCCTACCATTAACGTCAAGCTGATCTATGGTTCAGCGACATGTGCGGGTGAACATGATAGGGTCGGAATCTTGTGTACCTAAACCTGATGGCAATCCATTATAGCTATAGCACTTGACTTGTTATATTCGAAACAGCGGGACTAACATCTGATACAGAGGGCCAAATGATCCCAAGACTAACAGATCAGATCGAAGTTCTGCAGTACTGCCACATCCAGACATAAATGTCGATGGACTGTTAAACAACTCACTGGAGGAGAGGACTCCATAAATATCACCATCCTAAATCATGGAACATCCCTGTACATCAGTGTAAAAGACATGGTTGTATTATCTGCACCTTCCTCAGCCAGAAGCGTTGAGTTGATGATCCACCTCACCCTCGCCATGCTGCCCGCAGAATCACAGATGCCAGTCTTTAATTGATCTGATTTGCTGTATGTGACATGAAGAAACAGCTGAACACAGTAGATATGACAAAGGCAATGGGCCCTGACCCCATTCCTGCAATACGACTGAAGACTTGTGCTGCACACTTGTGTCTGTGGGGAAGCTGTTTCATTCCAGCTCCAACTCTGACATCTCCCTGGCAATGTAGAAATTTACTCAACTATGTCCAATCCCATAACAAGCGAGTAACAACAGTCTGACTATTTACCACGCCCTGAGTCCCGTCCCGATAGTCACATTGGTGGGAGTTCTTTTTGACAGAGCTGTCAAGCAGCACAGAAATAACTTGCTCAGTGTAGTTTCAAATAGGTCCCCATATGGAGATGGTGCTGTTGTGGAGATTACTAATCCAGACCAGACTAATGCTCTGGCAGCTGGTGGACATTATAATTAATAAAATATCGAGATGTAAAACCTGGAGTCATTAACAGTGACCTTGAAGCCAATGTCGATTGTAAACACCAATTTCCTTCCTCAATGTCCTTTCAGGAAGTGAATCTCCTGTGCTTTCCTGGCCTGGCCTTCGCATGACTCCAGACACACAGACGTGATAAATTCTTCAATGGTCTCGGAAACAGCCAAGCAAGTCACTCTATTGTATCAAAATGTTCCGGGTTCTTAGAGGATAAAACTGTACAGATCACCCGACTCCACCCTCAGTATTGGAACGGGAAATACTACCGTATTGACCCTGCAGAGATCTCCTTCCTAACATCTGAGAGTTGGTGGCAGCATTTACAGAGCTTTCCCACAGACTGCACAGAAACATCGGGAAAGGAGTAGGTGATTCAACACACTGAGCATCCTCCGTTCTCGTTCATGGTGAAAATGTCTTCAATTCAGTTTGCCCCACACAGTGTTCATATCCTCTAGTACTTTTAAACATCGGAACATGTAAAATGGAAACTACAGTATTCGCTTTGGTCCATCAATTTCGATCCTCCATTTGATATACAGGCGTGTGTATATAAAGGTGTGTTTATTAAACGCAATTTCGCTGCAACGCAATTAGTGAATTGTGCCCCTTTCTTTATAAAGCGAGCTCCCGTTCACTATTATGGGAGTCCATCTCTGGCACCAGCTGAACAGCAAATCCCAGCTCAGGATCCCTCTGTCTGCCAAATGCACCCTCAGTGTGTTCAACTAAAGCAGGAATGCAATCCGCTCTGCAAGCCTTGAAACTGAGCCTGAATATGGGATTTGTAGCCTACATTTAGAAGGAACTTAATTTCAAACCAGGAGGGGAATATCTTGGAGAGAACTGGAATTCCGCATCAGCATCACGTGGTCAGTCAGTTCGCTCACTTTCAGGTGTAGATCTTGGTGAAAGGTACAGTGCTGTAGTATTAAAGTGTGACATTTACTGTACTAATTCATTACAATATACGGTTTAAATATTTATGTAGCCTGTGCTATTGTTTGCAGGCACAGGGAGAATGTGCAAACTCCACACAAACAGCGACCCGAGACTGAAATTGAACCCAGATCTCTGGTGCTCGGAGACAGCTATGCTAATCACTGAGCTACCCACTGTGGGCAACACAAATTCCTGCACAATTGAACACACGAAATGTAAACAGCAGGGAGATTCCATAAATCACAAAACTTGTCATTGAGCAACAGGAGGAGGACATTGATATCTTGAGCAACTTGGTCAGGAACAGGCGCAGGACATGCAAGCCATCATTACTATAGTGTAGGAACACCAGGAGGACAATCCTCCCATCGTGTGTGTATAGCAGGAACAGAATGAGTCCATTTAGTCACCCGTGTCTCTTACACAGCAATTGGAGCAGATCTTTTACAGCCTCATGCCTATTTCACAGGAATTGAAACGGACTTTATGGAAAGGGAAGAACTTAGAACAACCAACTTCACTCGGGAATGGAAAGGTATGAGCAAATGATTGGGACTGAAGACAAATTGTTCGAATCTGTTATTAATGAATTAACAACAGGAGACTTTGAAAGGCAAACCACAATCCATCAAAGTCAACATGATTTTATTAAGGATAAATTATGTTTGAATGATTTTGCTGACTTTTTTAATTAATAAGTGTGACAAACAAGTTGAATAATGGGGATCTGAAAGTTGTATTATATCTGTACTTCAAGAAGGCAATGCATAACTTGCTTGACAAAAGATTAATATGCAAGACAAGAGCACATGGGGTTGGGACAATTTATTTGCTTGGAGAGAAAATTGGCTAACCAATAAAAACCATGATGTGGAGGTGCTAGCTTTGGACTGGGTTGAGTAAGGTCAATAATCGCATGGCACCAGGTTATAGTCTGACGGGTTTATTTGAAAACACAAGCTTTCATTGTCCTGTTTCTTCGTCAGGAGAAAGAGAGAGAAAACCTGAAGGCACAAAATTTATAATGACAAGATGAAAGGGTTGTACAACACATGCACGTGAATTGAACACATCTAAGATGGCTACGAAATCTTTAATCGGTTAGAATGGAGATGCAGGTTTTGATTGATGAATTTGCAAATCCCAGAGTTCCTTTCAAGTCCTGCCTGGAGATACCTTCAGGTTTTATCGATTTAACGGAAGTGACCCCTCCAGTCAGACAACAAATTTTAGGCATGCAGTCTTGTGTGGAGTCTGTCTGTGTCTTCACCTGGAATCAGACTGGGTTTATTTCCAATGTAGGATTTTCTAAAATATCGCATTGACTGACTGTCTACAAATTGTATATTTTTTTTGAGAAAATATAATGCACCTGGAAATACAAACCGGCAAATGATAATTCATCTTACAGATTAGATGTATGTGTGTGTATCTGTGTGTTTGCGCGCACGTGCGTGTGTGTTTAAAAACAAGGTGGAGTGTCTGTGGGAGGGAGAGAGAGAGTGTGTGTGTTTGTGAGAGAATGAGGGGGAGTATGTGTGTCTTTGGGAGGGAGAGAGAGGGTGTGCGTGCGTGTGAGAGAGGGGATAGTGTGGGTGTGCATGTTAGAGAGGGGGAATGTGTTTGTGTGCGGGAAGCAGAGAGTGAATTTAAAGGGGAAAGGGAAAGGATGTGTGTCTCCTCATGAAAACACTGGCAGATTTGGCAGATCCCTTTCCCCACCCACACTCTGTGGTTTCAGAGCTTCCCCTCTCTGTAGCCTCTGTTCCATTTGTTGTTCATGTTGCAGACCCAGATGCCGTATCTACAGTCCCCATGCTCCATCCAGAGTTGGGTCACCAAATCCTCTGGTCACCCTGAATATCTGAGGCAGCTCACAGCACAACCTCCATCAAACCATCCCCATCACCTCCACTAACCTTTCCATAACAGGAGTCAGTCAGATGCCCCTCAGCTACAAGTTAGAGAAATGTTCCTTGACAAAGGGGGCATAGCTTTAAATTAAGGGGGGGTAGATATAGGACTGATGTTAGGGGTAGGTTCTTCACTCAGCGAGTCGTAAGTTCATGGAATGCCCTGCCAGTAGCAGTAGTGGACTCTCCCTCTTTATGGGTATTGAAACGGGCATTGGATAGGTATATGGAGGATAGTGGGTTAGTGTAGGTTAGGTGGGCTTTGATCGGCGCAACATCGAGGGCTGAAGGGCCTGTACTGCGCTGTATTCTTCTATGTTCTATGTTCTATGTAATAATACTCGAGGGGTTTCCTCATGCTATGGACCGCACAATCATCTGAGAGGGACAAACACACACTTTCAGTGGTCAGGCACAGACCAAGTTTCAAAGACGTGTCTCAAAGCTGCTGGAACCCCCTTTCCAAATTGGAGCAACAGCCCGCCACATACCATTTCATGGTTTCTGAGCTTCACAATGCCAGCACTCGATACACTCGGGAGCCAAAAAAACAGCACCAGGGAAAGGTACAGAAAAACAAACAATTAATTATCTGATAGCATGTTGTGAAAATTTGCATAAGGAGACAGGGGAGTGGGAGTAACTGGAGAAGTGAGACAATGATGGGTCCAATCACAAGAATGAGAGCATTCAATAAAATTATTGCCAGATCAGTTGAAATGGTTAGTTACATCAAATTGTGAATCTGCCTCACAGAACCATCCCAGAAGCCACAAACTGGGACAAGGGACCAGTCAGAATGGAGAGCTATGCACACCATGCTAGTGGACTACTCTATAAACTGGACTACCTGCACAGCATGGGGACCATTGCATACCTTTGCCAGTATATTGCTACTATACTTGCACTACAGAAATGTCTTGCACCGGAAGATTTGTAACCCATGCAGGGAGTGACAGTAAATGGGCTCCCACAAATATATGGCTCCCTATCTCCAGCAAGAGATTGTGTGTGTGTGTGTGTGTGTGTGTGTGTGTGTGTGTGTGTGTGTGTGTGTGTGTGTGTTGGTGGCAGTAGATATGAAAATTATTATTTGAGAGAGAATAGACACAGAGGAAATCAGCTTAAATGTGAACAACTGACTGGGCTTTGTGTTATTAACAGAGGGAGACTGAGGACCGTGTCATAGATAGAGGTGACGATGTGCTTGTGAATATTAAAGTAAAGGCATTGCCAGACCCAACAACAATATAAATCAATCCGTACAGGAATGATGGGATTTTAGTTGCGTGGAATACCGACTCAGATTTGGTTAAGCAGCAGCAGATTATTGGCTTTATTAAGACTGTGTTTCATAGCTGAAGGTTCAAACAGCAGATGGGATGAACCAGTGAAGTATATTCTGCAGTTGTCAATAGACAAAATTAGGAATGGCCAGGATATGGTGTCAGTAATCACCTTGTGGCCAAAGGGATCACCGTAGTTGTGACTCGTCTGTCTCAGCCTCAGTTATTGGCCTGGGATGAGATGGAGTCAGAGGAAGGAAATGGAGTTTGCATCCAGAACAGAAGACAGTGACCTCCAAGCTTTCAATATTTAAATAGCAAGGGCAGTGATGCAATGAATCCTGGTTCATACCTGAAAGTAAGTAGGTCAACCGACAAGGCCAAGTGCCAGAAATAAAGGAGAGAAAGAATGAACAAGTTCACTGTTGTTCGTTGTGGTTTGGAACGTGAATACTTACAGAGTAGAGTAAATGAAAAGAACAGTAATACAGTCACGCATGACTAAAGCAAATAATATATCGACAGTGAAACTTACCAGGGACACAACAATAGCCAGTATAGGATAATAAAAACATTGAATAATGTAAAGTGCATATCTGATCCGCAATGATAACTGCCGCCAATAATATGTAGAAAAAAATCCCAACATAATAGGATAACCTCCTGTCCATTGTTGGAACTTTCCAGTCTATTGTTGTCAGATTCTGATCCATTGTTGGAACATTCCAGTCTATTGTTTTCAGATTCTGATCCACTGTTGGAACTTTCCAGTCTAATGTTCTCAGTTTCTGATCTCTCCCTCTCTCTGGAGCAGCCGATCTCTGTTAGTGCTATCGGTGATTCTCTCGCCCATTATATGGGAGAACATATTGAATGGAGCCATTTTATCATTAAAAGATGGAAACCCTCCACTGGGATAATTAGAATCCATGGAGACAGACATTGGTCACTGTCAACAAACAGATTCAGTTAACCAGTTCCTTACATCATTTTACATAACACAATAAAAGGGAACATTTACTCGGTTTGGATGGAATGGATGAGGGTTGCTGAGGGATAGACCATAAATCTTTCAAACTTTTTAATCTGTCTTCCCTGTATGCGGGAGTATTGTCGGAACACTGCACTGTTGTATACGTTTCATCCTGTTCATAAAAGGAGTTAGGAATAAAATAACAGACGAGCTGCATAAAATGTTTGTTGGAGAAGTTTCTAGATACCTTTGTGTAATGCTGCTCAAAGTTTGAAATTCCCTGTTATCAAGTCCTTTCTTAACATTGTGACATCATTCAGAGCATGGAAACTGCTGCTCAGGAACATTCAACTGCTCGAGACTGGTACACAGGGACAGGAGGCAGTCTTTCAATTGTTCGAGACTGGGACACAGGGACTGGAGACAGTCCTTCAACTGTTCGAGACTGGGACACAGGGACTGGAGGTCGTCGCTCAGCTGCTCGAGACTGGGATACAGGAACAGGAGGCAGTCACTCAACTGCTCGTGACTTGGAAACAGGGAAATCTGGAGGCTAGTAAGGCCCCAGAACAGGAGGAGGTGACTCACTACCCACCAGTCTGGGACACTGGGAGAAAAGGGAAATTGGCTTGTTAGAAATATCTGAATAAGTTGCATGAGCGAGCCACTCAATCCAACATTCTTCAAAACTATGGCTGATCTGATTGTAAGTCCCTCATTCCATTTTACAGAGATTTCCCTCTCTGCAGCCTCTGCTCCATTTGTTGGTCATGTTGCAGATCCAGATGCTGTAACTACAGTCAACATGTTTCATGCAACGTTGGGTCACCAAATCCTCTGGTCTTCCAGAATTTTCAAAGCAGCCTAAAACACAGCCTCCAGTAAACCATCCCCAGCATTTCCACGAACGTACAAAAACTAGAGTTAAGTCAAATGTCAGTGAAATGCAAGTGAGAAGCCTGGTCTAAATCATTAACATGTTACTAAGTACATGAGCAGCAGAGACTAATTAACACAGGCGTTCAATGGATAGGCACAGTGCAAGTTACAAAGATTTGTCTCAAAACTGCTAAAACCCCACTGTCCAACATTGAGCACAGGGCAGAACACTGGGACACACACAGAGACAGCACATGCACACAGACACATTAGCGTCCTAAGGATATAACTAGATAAGTTATGCTTAATGATGGGATCAAAGCTTGTTGTGAGAAGGCTGGAGAATTGGCTTGAAAAACATGTTAGCCATGATCAATAGCTCAGTAGACTGGATGGGCCAAATGGCCTTTTATTCTGCTCTCATGTTTTATGGTCTATGGTACATGCATTTGTCTGTGTTTGTGCGTATACTTGTATGTGCATGTGTCTGTGTGTGAGGGACTGAGGGACATGAATATTCTGTACTTGGTAAGATATCCAGCAAGATTACGTTTCAGTCATAGCAGGTCTGTGTTTAATTTTGCCTCACTAGAAAACGCAAAGGACTTCCTGTACACATTAAAATAGACCGGCTGGTTCAAATAATATGGGCAAATGTGTTCCTTTTGTTTTCTCTGGGGTTTGCCTGGTTTACCTCGATTTGGTTTTTTTTAGTATGTGGAGGTCTCATTTTTCCCTTTTCTCTCTCCTCCTTTCTTCCTCCCCTCCCATTATCCTTTGTTTTTTCTATCATTCACTTTTCGTTTCTCTCTCTTAATATGGAATGGGAACGGGGTTGGGGAGGTGGGGTGGTTACATTTTATTTCACCAGGACTGCCTCGGGTTAAAGTATGGATGAGATGGGGTTGAATGCCCACTTTTAATTTTCTTGTTGTAAGACCCATGTAACGTTCTTTAACTTTGATTTGTCTGGGTTGGGAGCGGCTTCATTTAGGAGGAGCCATGGGGGATTAGTGCGTTGTATGAGCGCCCACTGTGGGCAAGGGGTAAAGTTTCTGCATACTTGTGTTCTATATTGGTTCATGGTAGAAGTAGTTGTTTAAAGTTTTAATTTGGTTGTTTTTGTCGTTATATTTTCAAGTTTATACGAACTGTTTACAGCTTTCACTTGGCACAATATAAATGGGGTTCTTCTCCCAGTGGGTCATCGGCTGCTTCGGATGGTTATGGCTAACCACTCATTTAAATGATGCACCTGGAATGTTAAAGGGAGCCATTCACCGATTAAGAGAAAAAAATATACATTCAAGCCTTTAAAAGGAAATGGTTGATGTAACCTTGCTGCAAGAAACACATCTGACTGTTAAGGAGCATTTAAAGTTCCAGCAGGGAAGGTTCAGCCGGGTGTTTTCTCATCCTTTAATTCAACAAGTAGAGTAGCGAAAGTCATTCATAAGAACCTTCCACTTCAGTTGTTTGAACAAATTAAGAATGAATGTGGGAGGTCTCTGATCCTTAAAGTTTTAATACATGGAGAGGAATATGGGACCTTGATTAATATTGCCCACAGCACACCCCCTCAAATGTCAAATAGATGGGCTCTCCAGGTTGATGATCCTTGGGGCACGTCGTACAATTAAGGGGAGACTTTAACTGATGTATAGACCCCCAGGTGGATAGGATGTCAAGGGGTTTTGCGGGTATTTCCCCACATCCAGGCAGCTGGTGGACATGAACAGATGGCTTGGTGGATGTGTGAGATGTCTTTACCCTGAAGATAGGGACTTCACTTTTTTTTAACCCACATAAATGCTACTAGGATTGACATGTTGTTTGCCCCATTGGTCTTTTAAAATTTGGTGCTATCCTGTATAATTGGGAACATAGCCATTTCTGATCATGTGGCATGGTGGCGATGGGACAGGCTCACGGCACTGGCACGTGGATCCTTTCCTCCTGAAGGATAGCAAATTCATTGAGTATTTTTCGGGGGAATTTAAATTTTTTTGGAACATTAGCTTGTGTACGGCTAGTAATCTGACGGTGCTCTGGGAGACTGCCAAAGCCGAAACAAGGGATTTGATTATTTCTTACTCGGTGACCCAGAAGCGGCAGAAGAGAGAGCAGCAGCGTATGCTTGAGGCACGGCTGAAGAGAGCTGAGACACCATATTTTATCAGACCGTCTATAACTAAATTGCAGCAGATTACAGCCCTCCGGACTGCTCTGGATGCGACACTCGCCCAGACAGCAAAGAGAGTGATTTCTTTTGCAAAACAGAAGTTATTCAAGCATGGTGATAACCGTGTAGATATTAGGCGTACTTGACCAGAAATAATATTGCTACTATTTTCACCCACAATCCCAAAAAGATTAATGCAGCGTTCAGGAAGTTCTACTCTGGGTTGTTCCAGTCAGCGGGCTGGGAGGACTGATTGGCGACGATGGAGTCCTTTATTAAGACCTTGGACCTCCCAGGTGTAAGTTCTGAGCAGGCATCTATTTAGAATGCACCTCTGATAATCCGAGAGGTACAGGAGACAATGAGGCAGCTCCAGAGTGGTAAAGCCCCCGGCACAGATGGATTTTCGGAGTGAGGTTTAGAAAGAGTTCATAGACATGCTGGCTGGGCCAATGTTGGATATGTACAATTATTCATACAGTCAGGACTGCCTCCCATCCTCTCTGAGAGAAGAAAATATTTATCTTATTCTCAAGAGAGGGAAAGTCCCAGAGAATTGCATATGCCGATATCATTATTAAACGTGGACTTTAAAATTTTGTTGAATATGCTGACTTTGAATTTCCATTGTGAAAGAGGACCATTTGTATTAGGGGCTGTAAGTCCTCTGATAATATTAGAAGAGTGCTAAATATGGTTCCAGTGTGCCAGCAAGGTTCGATTCCAGGCTTGGTAGTCTCGCTGGATGCAGAGAAAGTACTTTACTGGATGGAGTGGATGTGCACATTTTACGTCCTTGAATGGTTTGGTCTTGGAGGGGTCTTCACCAGGTGGGTGGCAGTGTTATATAGTGACCCAAAAGCAGCGGATTTCACGAATGGTATAAGGTCTGACAATTTTAGTATTGACAGTGGCAGCCAACAAAGTTGCCCCCTTTCACTGTTACTATTTACATTAATGATTGAGCCATTGGCAGAAGCCATCCAGAGGGACGCCAATATCACTGCCGTGGAGGTAGGATCAGGAAGGCATAAGATCACCCTTTAAGCAGATGGCGTTCCTCTCTTTCTAACTAACCCAATGATATCTGTGTCCTGTTTAATATGAATGATTAATTTATTTGGATCTTTCTCAGGGTATAAAATCAATTTTATGAAATCAGAGGTCATTCCTGTTGGAGGTCTTATTAGAATACTCAACCTTGGGGTGGAATCTGATTCCCTTCCAGACAAGGAGGTTTAGGTATTTTTATCATCCAAGCCTTCGATCAATATATAAAGCTAACTTCGTACAGTTGCTAGAGAAGATAAGACAGAATCTTCCAATGTCCTGTTTGGGTTAGCTCTGGTTAAAATGAATGTCCTTCCTTGTTTATGATACCCCATGCCAATGCTCCCTTTGATGCTGCACAGGCAGGCGCTCGGAGGCTTAACAGTCGGCTTTTATCTTTCATCTGGCGTCACAGATGGCCTCCTATTAAGCTGGACAAATTGCAACTTCCACAGTGAATGGGGGCATGTCGACTTTCCAGACGTTATGAAATACCAACTAAGTTCCTTGCTATCTGATGCGGCTGATTGGGCTTGTCAAGACCCATGGTCAATTTGGCTGGACATCGAGGCCTTCCAGTCAAAATGTCCCCTCATTAATCTGTCGTTCATGGACAAGATGAGGACTGTTATGGAGAATAGCTGAAACCGATTGTCCATATCACAGTGAAAGCATGGAGAATGATGGGACAAGTTGAGGGTACTTTACCAAACAAACACTTCGGCTTTCACTCCCATTGTCGGATTGGTAGGATTCCAGCCGGTATTGATGGATTCTGGCTTTAGGCTCTGGGAGTCCAGATGAGTTTCTGTTTGGGAGAATTTTTTGACGTGAGGTCGTGATGAATTTTAGGCATCTGTGTCAGGAATATGAGGTATCTGGGAGGGACCTCTTTTGTTACTTTCAGCTTCAGGACTTTATACAGAAAAAGACTAAATAAATGGTTTGTCTTTGTATGTCAGATATGGAGACAAGAGTGCTTCAGTCCACGGGCACTCTCTCGGTCAGCGCCTTCTGTCATTTATTAGGAGGTAATGTCTCGAAGGACATTGATACTGTTAAACCAGAACAGGAAGAGGCTATTCAGCCCCGGAGCCTGATATACAGTTACGGGAGGAGGCCAGTCAGCTCCTCGAGTCGATAACACTGGGCCCAGAGTAGGCCATGCAGCACCAGTACCCTGTTATGCAGCAATAGGATCAGTCTATTCAGCCTCCTCAAGTCTGTAACATAGGAACTGGAAGAGGTCACACAGGGACTGGAGATTGGTGCACTGGGATACCAGGAGGATATTCAGTCCCATCGAGCCAGTTGCACGGGAATTGGAGAAGGATGCAAACTATGAGATTTCTTATGTGAAAGGAGGAATAAGTTTCCCTCACGTGTCTCGTGTATGGGAACAGAAGAAGGCCAATTATTCCCTCAGTCCTATATCAGGGATGCAGGAAAGACTGTTCAGTATCTCCAGGCTGTGATGGAGGAATATGAGAAGGTTTTCTCAGCCCCTCAAACTGTGACACAGCAACAAGAAGATTGCATAAGCCCTCACGACTCTTATGCATCAACTGGAAGAGGACAGGCACACCATCGAGATAGTGACGTGGAACACCAGAAAGACATCAGCCCATCGACTTTGTGCACAAGGAAGAGAATGAGTCCATTCAGCGACTCCGACCTCTTACAGAGCAATCAGAGCAGGTCATTTCACGCCATGTGCTAATTATACAGGATTGGAGCGAACAAAGAGATTATAGAGAGGTAAGAATTTAGAATTATCACCTTCGCGATGGAATATAGAGTAGTGGGAAAACTTGAAATTTAAGAAATATTGTTAAAGTAGATTATTCAGGAATTAATGACACGAAATTTGAAAGCTCAAGCCAGAATCCATCACAATCAACATGCTTTGGATCATGGGGATCCTATAGATGATATATTTGGACTTCCAGAAGGCATTGAATAGCTCTGCACAAATGATTAATCTACAGAATAAGATCGTTTCCAATTAAAAGTAATTTATCAGCTTGATACAGGCTTGGTGAAGCAACAAAATTCAGTGAGATGGAAAAAATATGGGTCATTTTCTGTTTGGCAAAATTCAAGTTTTAGGAAACCATATGTCTTGGTCCCCAGGCCCCACTATTTACAATCTTATGTAGTTAAGAGGATAGAACATGTTATAACCAAATTAACTGATGACACTAACTCATGTGAGAAATTGCAATGAAGATGCAAGAAATTAGAAAATGCATATGGATATGTTGGGGCAACATTTGAAAGAAGAAACTGAACAACGAAAAGTATGAGTGTATCCATTTGGATCAGTGTAGCAGAAAGGCAAATTATTATCCAAATGGAGAGAGACTTCAGAATGATTAGGTACAGAGGGATCTGGCTGTCCGCGTCCATACTACAGAATACCCAGATGTAGGTACAGCAGATAATGAGAAAGGCAAGTGCAACTTTGGCATTTATTTCTAAAACAATGGATTATAAAGGGAGGGAGGTGTGAGATTGACTGTACTGTGTGCAGTCTTGGTGTCCTGACTATAGGAGGGATGTATCTGCCATGGAGGCAGTTCAGAAGTGGTTTACTCGATTTACTCCAGAGATGAGGAGATTGTCCTCTGAAGAGAGATTGAGCAGTTCAGGCCAACACTGCCTGGAGTATAGAAAAATGAGAGGAGATGTCAGAGGTCTAGATGATGTTAAAGGTAATTTACAACGTAGATGTGAAGTTGATATTTCCTCAAGTGGGACAATCTCGAACGATCCTGAAACTCTAGTTTTAGGATGAGGTGGGGGGGAATTGAAACAGGGATGAGGAGAACATACTTCATCACATGGTTTGGAATCTGTGTAATTCACTTCCCCAGAGTGCAGTAGGTGCTGGGATATTGAGTATATGAAGGAATATGGAGAGTGGACAGGAACGTGGAACTGAGGACACAATGACATCAGCTATGATTGTATTCAATGTTGGAACAGACCTGAGGGACTGAATTGCCGAACTGATGCTTTTCGTTCTTATTCAGCGTTTTGAATGTGTTACACATAAATGGGGGAGGACTGGTTATCAGACAGGAAGCAGGCACTCCAGATAAATCAGCCTTACTCAGTTTGACAGAACGTCACCAGTGGAGTCACACAGTGACCAGTGCTAGGTCTACAGATCTTTACAATCTGTATCAATGATCAGGAGGAGTGGAACAAATGTACTGAAACTAAGATAAACAGGAAACTAAACTATCAAGGGAAGGTGGAGAGTCTGTAATTGGATATGGACAGGTGAAGTCAATGGATAAAAGTTTAGCAAATGGGATTAAAGATAATATATAGTCTGTCATTTTCTTTAGGAAGAATGGCAGGTAGTATGTTACTGAAACAGAAAAATTCTACAGGACTTCGTGATGCAGTGTGTGGACTGAAGGGTTCATTCTGACCCAATCAGACACGGGAAGTGTTGCTCCATCGTTCTGATGTTGCCAGGGACCCCACTGCTCTCAACCACCATATATATCACCCGTCTCCAAATGGTGATGTTGACGTCGGCATATTGGGAGATGATGGATAGGTCACCCACTCCTGCCTGGAAAGTTCAGGATCATAGAAGCTGAGTGAAACAGTGACCCTGGCAGCACCGTCCTCCCCCTGGTGTGAAGATCCACATTGTGTTGAAGGAAGTGACACCACTCTGTGACCAGCGCCTTGTTCAATCAGGTTCCCCTCACACTCTGCTCCTGAGTTAAATGTAACTTGGGAAGTTGTTCCTGGAAAACCTGGTGAGGATACAGCAGATCCCTTTCCCCAAGCACACTCACTCCGTGGTTTCAGATCTTCCTCTCTGTGCAGCCTCTGCTCCATTTGTTGTTCATCTTACAGACGCAGGTGTTGTAACTACAGTCCCTATGCTCCATCCAGAGTTGCGTCACCAAATCCTCAGGTCTCCCTCAATGTCTGAGGCGGGGCACAGCACAACCTCGAGCAAACCATCCACTAACCTCCACTAACTTTTCTATAACAGGAGTCAGTCAGAAGCCACTCAGCTACAAGTTAGATGCCTGCACTTTTACAATAATACTCGAGAGGTTTACTCGTGTTACTGACTACACAATCATCTGAGAGGGACAAGCACAGGTGTTCAGTGGACACACACAGACCAAGGTTCAAAGACATGTCTAAAGCTGCTGGAACCACTGTCCAACATGGGGCACCACATGGGGCACACCGTGAAATGAACAGCAGCCAAACACACACCCCCCTGCCCATGGAGCAGTACATGGGACACACCGGGAAGTGAGCAACAGTCAAACACATACACCCCTGTCTATGGAGTACGACATGGGACACACCGGGAAGTGAGCAACAGTCAAACACACACCCCTGTCCATGGAGTACCACATGAAACACACCAGGAATTGAACAACAGCCCAGCACACACCTCCCTGTCTATGGACTACCACATGGAACACACCTGGAAGTGAACAACAGCCCAGCACACACACCCCTGTCTATGGAGTACCACATGGAACACACCGGGAAGCGAACAGCAGTCTGACACATACCATTTCATTGTTTCTGAGCTTCGCAAAGCCAGCTTTCGATACACTAGGGATCCAAATGGGACCCACAGCAGGGACGTACAGGAAACCACGAGCCATACGTTTTGCACATTGTTTCTGAGCTTCATTATGATTTCTCCGGGATTCCAGGGATATGAGCACCAACGGCCAGGTTAAGGTACAGAAGGACGGATATTGATGTGATAATTGGATGATTACTTGATCGACAAGTTCAGTAAACGTGGATTTTCTCAGACAAATGGGATTAACTGGATGACTAGTACTTTCATAGGTCCAATAACAAAAATAAGAATATAAAGTAAATGTGCAGACAAATCAGCTGAAATCCACATCACAGAGTCAGACACCATAATCCAGATGATATATCTGTGCAGCATGTAGCAGTGTTCAGACCAGGCTAGTGTACTGCTCAATACAACCCAGCAATCTGTGCAGACCACACCAGTCCATGAACTGCCTCTCCAGCACTGGGAGCTATGCAGTGAACAGGAGTAAATTGTTATGTAAATCAGGAGCATTTATCCTCCCAGCATGTAGAGCAGTGTATGCCACCCCAGGGCATGGATCTGTAAACCAGGAGCAGTTACCCTCCCAGCATGTAGAGCTGTGTACACTGCCCCAGTGCATTGAACTGTAAACCAGGAGCAGTTACCCTCCCAGCATGTAGAACTGTGTACACTGCCCCAGTGCATTGTTCAGTAACACTGTGTTAGATCCCTGCCCAGCGTGGGGAAACTTGCAGCCCATGCTGGAAGTGACAGGATGTGCAGATCCAATCCATTTGCAGCTCCATATCTCCATTGTATCAATGGATGTAGAATATCTCAAGAGGAAGGAGGAAAATGACTTAGGGTTAAGTAGGCAAGGATCAGACAAGGCTCTAGAGGGTTACAAGGTAGTCAGGAAGGAAGTGAATAATCTCAGGAGAGTGAGAAGCTGGCATGAAAAAGACTTGGTGAGTAGGATTAAAGTAAAACTTAAGATGTTCTATACTTTTGTGAGGAACAAGATGATTGCTTTAGTGAGGGTAGGGCTCATCAGGATAGTGGAGGGATTTTGCGCCAGGAGTCAGAGGAGGTAGGGGAACGTAGAACATAGAACACTACAGCACAGTACAGGCCCTTCGGCCCTCGATGTTGTGCCGACCTGACATACCAATCTGAAGCCTATATAACTTACACTATTCCATGTACGTCCATATGCTTAATAAATGACGACTTAAATGTACTTAAAGTTGGTGAATCTACTACTGTTGCAGGCAAAGCATTCCAAAGCTCTCTCTTTAGGTCTTTCCTGGCTACCTTGTAACCCTCAAGCGCCCTAACTGAGCCTTCACATCCCATCCTAACATAAGTCACCGTCTTCCCCTTGACCAGAGATTCCACTTCATTCGTAAACCACAGCTCCCACGCTCTACAGCTTCCTCCCTGCCTGACAGTTACATACATATCTAGGACACACAGTAGATTTTCCTTGAATAAGCTTCACATTTCTAATGTGCCCATCCCCTGCAGTTTCCTTCCCCATTATATGCTTCCTAAATCTTGCCTAATGGCATCGCAATTGCCTTTCCCCCAGCTGTAACTCTTGCCCAGTGGTATACACCTATCCCTTTCTATCACTAAAGTAAACATAACAGAATTGTGATTGCTATCATCAAAGTGCTCACCTACTTCCAAGTCTAACACCTGACCAGGCTCATTACCCAGTATCAAAACTAATGTGGCTTCACCCCTTGTTGTCCTGTCTATATATTGTGTCAGGAAGCTCTCCTGCACACACTGGACAAAATCTGACCCCTCTATAGTACTCATACTATAGTGTTCCCGTTCAATATTTCAAAAGTTGAAGTTCCCCATTACATCTATCCTGTCTCTGTCACTCCTATCGAGAATCATCTTTGCTATCCTTTCCTCTACATCTCTGGAACTATTCGGAGGCTTATAGAAAACTCCCAATGGGGTAACATCTTCTTTCCTGTTTCTAACTTCAGTCCATACAACCTCAGTGGACGAGTCCTCAAACATCCTTTCTGCAACTGCGATACTGTCTTTGACCAACAATGTAACACCTCCCCCTCTTTTACCATCTTCTCTGTTCTTAATGAAACATCTAAATCCTGGAACCTGCAACAACTGTTCCTGTCCCTGCTCTATCCATGTCTCCAAAATGGCCACAACACTGAAGTCCCAGGTACCAATCCATGCTGCAAATTCACCCACCTTATTCCAGGTGCCCCTGGCGTTGAAGTGGACGCACTTCAAACCAACCTCTTGCTTGCTGGTGCCATCTTCCGTCCCTGACACTTGATTTTGGACCTCACTACACTCAACCCTTTCTATACTCTAACTACAATTTTGGTTCCCATCCCCCTGCTGGATTAGTTTAAACCGACCCCAATAGCCTTAGTGAATTCCACCCCCCCACCCCCCCAGGATATTGGTACCCCTCTGGTTCAGATGAAGCCCATCCTGCTTGTAGAGGTCCCACCTACCCCAGAAAGAGCCCCAATTATCCAAGAATCCAAAATCCTCCCTCCTGCACCATCCCTGTAGCCACGTGTTCGCACTCTCTCTCTCCCTATTCCTTGCCGCATTAGAACATGGCACGGGCAAGAAACCAGAGCCAACAACTCTGTTCGCCCTAGCTCTAAGCTTCCATCCTCGCTCCCTGAATTTCTGCCTTGAATCACCATCTCTCTTCCAACCTATATCGTTGGTGCCTATGTGGACCACGACTTGGGGCTGCTCCCTCTCCCCCTTAAGGATCCCAAAAACACGATCAGAGACATCACAAACTCTGGCACCTGGGAGGCAACACGCCAACCGTGAGTCTCTCTCGTCCCCACAGAACTTCCTATCTGCCCCCCTAACTATGGAGGCCCCAATGACGACTGCTCTGCTCCTCTTCCCCTTTCCCTTCTGAGCTGCAGGGACAGACGCTGTGCCAGAGCCCTCTACCCCACTGCTTTCCCCTGGTAAGACCCGCCATAGTATCCAAACTGGTATATTTATTGTTGAGGTGAATGGCCAAAGGGGATCCCTGCACTGCCTGCTGGTTCTCTTTCCATCCCCTGACTGTAACCCATTTGCCTTTTTCTTGTACCTTGGGAATGACTACATCCCTGTAACTCCTCTCAATAACCCCCTCTGCCACCCAAATGATCTGAAGTTCATCCAGCTCCAGCTCTAGTTCCCGAGCGCGGTTTTCAAGGAGCTGGAGTCAGATGCACTTCCCACAGTTGTAGTCAGCAGGGACACTGGTGGTGACCCTTACCTCCCACATTCTACAGGAGGAACATTCAACTGCCCTAACCTCCATTCCCCCTAGTCTAAATTCCCAGAGACTTTTAAAAAAAAAGGAATAAAAAAACTCGTTAACTTTCCAAGCTGTGGCACAGGTACTTTGTTTTTGGTTAGAGGAGGAGGATGGGTGCTTTAACAGATTATAAGGAAAGGTAAGCTTTTCTGGGTGTTTGGTTTAATTCACAAACGGGTTCATTGCTGTGTCGTAACAGCACACTTGGAACATTGTGTTCAGTTCTGGTCGCCTTATTATAGGAAAGATGTAGAAGCTATAGCGAGGGTGCAGAGGAATCCCTAGGGATCAACAGAAATTTTGGCACACACCACACGATCGAGTGAAATATTGAGGAAGTCACCACGTGAAAAACAAATACTGACAGATTCTGCATTTCTGTATAAACATCGGTGTGTCAGTGTTTGTGGTGTGTCTGTACTGATGCCTGTATATTTGTGTGTGCACGTGCATCAGTATATTGGTATTTCTCTCTGTGTGCTTTAGCATCTGCGTGACTGCACCAGTCTCTATGTGTGCCTGTGTATCTATATGCATATCTTTGTGTATCTGCGTGTCTCTGTGCGTATCCGTGTGCACAGCGGATCTGCCAGCCTCTGTGGTGTTTAAAGTGATGCAATGTCTGCCTCTGCTGGTCTTCACACTCCACTGCATTGATAGCAGTGGAGGGAGAAAACCATAAGGGATTCAGTCTAGGAGGTGGGGAGAGGGAGGTAGATCATAGCACCAGCCAAACTGACCGCACCATCTGCACATGCGTGCACACACCCACACACACAGTTGGGTATAGGGAGGATCATAATTGTACTGAGGACACTCAGAGTGGCGAATGCTCCTGAGTAATATATGTGCTCGCTCTGCAATGCGAAAGTGATTTGTCTTTGAAGATTATTCGTTACACAGAGTGTACACCTTAAAGAGTATTTCCACTGCAACTGCAGCCAAGCAATTCTGACCAAATCATCTGTAAAGTGATGCGATGAATTTATTACATGTTCTTTCAATTGAAATATTCCATAATTCACCCCTACAACGTGTAAGTGAGAATGGATTGAAAAGTCCTGAAACTGACCCAGTGGTGGTGGTAATATATTTAGGTATCAGACAAACTCTTCTGTGCATCCAGAGATATTTGCAAAACCAAACAGCCGTGCAATGTGAGATATTCACAGTATTTGATGTCCTCTGATAGAGAAAAAAGTGATATTTGTGCAGTGGCATGGGGCGACCAGCAGAGGGTGGCATTGTATGACTATAACCTTAACAGGTACAGACGTAGAGGTAGAGGACGGGAGTAAGGGTTTATCTCAATTTCAATGGATTTACCCCCAAAATCACAGAGCCATCATTTCACAGAGATGCACACAAACATACATAGACACATGAAACACACACGTATACATACAGATATGGACACTTACACAACAAACACATGCACACGCCTGCACACACAGTGGTTTCTTTAAGATAGAAATAAGTATGTTTTTCATGAATAAGGGAATCAATGGTCAGTTGGTGAGGGAAGGAGAATGTGGCTGAGAAACATTTTAGCTGTGACCAAACGGCACAGCAGATCCAAGAGGCTGAATGGCCTAATTCTGTTACAATTTCCTATTTTGTGAAGGGATTCATTTTGGAAGTCGAAGTTGAATGCAGATTATTGGGTCAAACGTAGGATTCATAGCAGTGTGGAGGAACAAACAAATCTTGGGGTCCATGTCTGCATGTCTCTCATTTGCCACCTAAGCTGAAATGGTTGTTAAGAAGGTGTATGGTGTGTTGGTTTTCATTAGCAGGGGGACTGAGTTGAAGAGCCGAAAGATTATGCTGCAGGTGGAGAAAGCTCTGGTGAGACCATATTTGAAATGTTTTGGTCGCCTCATTATAGAAAGGATATGGAAGCTTTAGAGAGGGTGCAGAGGAGATTTACCAGAATGCTGCCTGGACTAGAGGGCTTGTCTTATGAAGAAAGGTTGAGGGAGCTATGGCTTTTCTCATTGGAGTCAAGAAGGATGAGAGGTAACTTGATAGAGCTGAACAATATGGTGAGAGTTACAGACAGAGTAAATAGCCAGAGACTTCTTCCCAAGGTGGAAATGGTTGTCACGAGGTGAGGATAATTTTAAGGTGTTTGGAAAAAGGTTTTGGAAGATGTCAAAGGCAGTGTGACACCAGCGCCCCTCCCCCTCCCCCCAAACCAGGCCCCTGTTACAGTGAGACAGCCGTGCTAACCATAGAGACATCATGCCCCTCTCCCCCTCCCCCAAAACCAGGTCCCTGGTACTGTGAAACAGCCGTGCTAATCACTGAGACTCCATGCCCCCCTCCCCCTCCCCCCAAAACCAGGTCCCTCGTACTGTGAGACAGCCGTGCTAACCACTGAGACACCATGCACCCCCTCCCCCTCCCCTCCAAACCGGGTCCCTGGTACTGTGAGGAGAAAGTGAGGACTGCAGATGCTGGAGATCAGAGCTGAAAATGTGTTGCTGGAAAAGCGCAACAGGTCAGGCAGCATCCAAGGAACAGGAGAATCGACGTTTCGGGCATAAGCCCTTCTTCAGGATTCCTGTTCCTTGGATGCTGCCTGACCTGCTCCGCTTTTCCAGCAACACATTGTCAGCTCGACCCTGGTACTGTGAGACAGCCGTGCTCACCACTGAGACACCATGCCCCCATCCCCTCCCCCCAAACCGGGTCCCTGGTACTTTGAGACAGCTGTGTTAACCACTGAGACACCATGTCCCAATTCCCCACCGCATCCCTTCAACCGGGTCCCTGGCACTGTGAGACAGCTGTACTAAACACTGAGACACTATGTCCCCCTCCCCCTCTCCCCAAACCAGGTCCCTGGCACTGTGAGACAGCTGTGCTAACCACTGAGACATCATGCCCCCCTCTCCCTCCCCCAAAACCAGGTCCCTGGTACTGAGTGAGAGACAGCCGTGCTAACCACTGAGACACCATGCACCCTCCCCCTCCCCCATCCCCCAATCCATGTGCCTGGTACTGAAACAGCCATGCTAACCACCGAGACACCATTCCCCCATCCCCATCCCCACCCCCTCCCCCAAAACGGATTCACTGTGCTCGGTAATACTGGGGAAAATGTGAATAAAAGTGATGAGCTTAGAGCTATGATGTTGTGGCATAACAGAGATGTGGGTTTCTCAGGGGCAGGAATGGTTGCTGGATGTTCCAGGGTTTACAACATTTAAAAAGAATAGGGAGGAGGTAAAAAGAGGAGGGGGTGTAGCACTGCTAATCAGAGAGGATATCACAGCTACAGAAGTTACCATTATCGAGGGAGGTCTGCCTACTGAGTCAGTATGGGTGGAAATTAGGAACAGTAAGGCAGCAATCACCTCACTAGGGGTTAAATACAGGCCCCCCAATAGAAGCAGGGAGATTGAAGAAAGCATAGGTCGACAGATTTTGGAAAGGTGTGAATGGAATAGGGTAGTTGAATTGGGTGACTAACTTTCTCAATATTGATTGGAAACTCCTTCCGGCAGATGGTTTGAAAGGAGCTGTTTTTGTAAGGTATGTTCAGGAGGGATTCCTAACTCAGTATGTTGACAGGCCGATGAAGGGAAAGGCCATTTTGGATTTGGTGCTCGGCAATAAGCTGGGGCAGGTGTCAGATCTTGCGGTGGGAGAGCATTTTGGTGATAGTGACCACAACTGCCTCATATTCTACATAGCTATGGATAAGGAGAGAAGCAGACACAATGGGAGGATATTTAGCTGGGGAAAAGGAAACTATGATACTATCAGACTGCGTTGCGAAGCATGGACTGGGAGCAATTGTTCCATGGAAAGGGCACTATAGACATGTGGAGACTGTTTAAGGAACAGTTGTTTCGAGTGATGCACAAATGTGTTCCTCTGAGACAGGCAAGAAGGGGTAAGATGAAGGAACCTTGGATGACGAGAGAGGTGGAGCTTCTCATCAAAAGAAAGAAGGCATCTTACGTAAGGTGGAGGAAGCAAGGGTCTTGCTCAGCTCTAGACGATTACAGGCAGGCAAGGAAGGAGCTCAAAAATGGTCTGAGGAGAGCCAGGAAGGGGCAGGAAAAAGGCTTGGCAGGAAGAATTAGGGAGAATATAAAGGCATTTTGCACATATGTGAGGAATAAGAGAATGATCAAAGAAAGAGTAGGGCCGATGAGGGATAGCATAGGGAACTTGTGTATAGAGTCTGAGGAGGTAGGGGAAGCCCTAAATGAGATTTTTGCTTCTGTCTTTACGAAAGAAAAGGACCTTGTAGTGAATGAAACCCTTGAGGAGCAGGTAATCATGCTGCAACAGATAGATTGAGGAAGCTGATGTGTTGAAAATTTTGACAAACATTAATATTAACAAGTCGCCAGGGCCAGACCAGATTTGTCCTCGGCTGCTCTGGGAAGTGAGAAATGTGATTGCTTCACCGCTTGCGAAGATCTTTCGATCCTCGCTGTCCACCGGATTCATACCAGAGGACTGGAGGGAGACAAATGTAATTCCTCTCTTCAAGAAAGGAAATAGGGAAATCCCTGGAAATTACAGACCAGTCAGTCTCACGTCTGTCATCTGCAAGGTGTTAGAAAGGATTCTGAGGGATCGGATTTAAGACCATCTGGAAGAGCGTGGCTTGATTCAAGGAAGTCAGCACGGCTTTGTGAGGGGCAGGTCATGCCTCACAAATCTTATTTAGTTCTTTGAGGATGTTACTAGACAGGTTGATGAGGGTCGAGCGGTGGATGTTGTATATCTGGACTTCAGTTAGGCATTTGATTAGGTTCCCCATGGTAGGCTCATTCAGAAGGTCAGGAGGAATGGGATACAGAGAAATTTAGCTGTCTGGATACAGAATTGGCTGGTCGACAGAAGACAGCGAGTGCTAGTGGAAGGAAAATATTCTGCCTGGAAGTCAGTGGTGAATAGTGTTCCACAGGGCTCTGTTCTTGGGCCTCTACTCTTTGTAATTTTTATTAATTACTTGGATGAGGAGATTGAAGGATGGGTTAGCAAGTTTGCAGAGGACACAAAGGTTGGAGGTATCATTGACAGTATAGAGGACTGTTGTAGGCTGCTGCATGACATTGCCAGGATGCAGAGATGGGCTGAGAGGTGGTAGATGGAATTCAAATTGTATAAATGCGAGGTGATGGATTTTGGAAGGTCGAATTTGAAAGTTGAGTACAGGATTAAAGGCAGGATTCTTAGCAGTGTGGAGGAACAGCGGGATCTTGGTGTGCAGGTACAAAGATCCCTTAAAATTTCCACCCAGGTGGACCGGGTTGTTCAGAAAGCATATGGTGTTTTGGCTTTCATTAACAGGGGGATTGAGTTTAAGAGCCGTGAGGTCTTGTTGCAGCTCTATACAACTTTGGTTAGACCGCACTTGTAATACTGTGTCCAGTTCTGGTCGCCCTACTATAGGAAAGATATGGATGCTTTGGAGATGGTTCAGAGGAGGTTTACCAGGATGCTGCCTGGAATGGAGGGCTTATCTTATGAAGAGAGTTTGACTGAGCTCGGAGTATTTTCGTTGGAAAAAAGGAAGAGAGGGGACCTAATTGAAGTGTACAAGATAATGAGAGGCATAGATAGAGTTGATAGCCAGAAATCTTTTCCCAGGGTAGCAATTGTTAACACGAGGGGTCATAGTTTTAAGCTGGTTGGAGGAAAGTATAGAGCAGATGTCAGAGATGGGTTCTTTACGCAGAGAGTTGTGAGAGCATGGAATGCGTTGCCAGCAGCAGTTGTGGAAGCGAGATTATTGGGGATATTTAAGAGACTGCTGCGTATGGTCACAGAAATTTGAGAGTTCGTACATTAGCTTTACCTCACATGAGGATCAATGGTCGACACAACAGCGTGGGCTGAAGGGCCTGTGCTGTGCTGTACTGTTCTATGTTCTTTGTTCTAAACAGTAAACAGTGACAAATCACCACAGATGAGTCTGGATCTGGAGGTAGAAACAGAGGCAGCATATTGAGTCTGATATGATCCTCTTCTGAAAAACTCATATTGGAATCAAAAAGTTAATTGTGTTTCTCTCTGCTCAGAACCTGCAAATGTTTTCCTGCACTTTCAACTTAGTTACTCTTTTGGACAGTGGATATTTGTCTGATCTGAAAGGGAACAGTGAAGCTGCCATTTCTGTTGACGCTCAAGAATTTGGTTATGGATTTTGAATGAAAAATGAAAAACTATGTGCCTGACAGCTCCTCAAATACCGATAGTTTATTGCCACTGTCATAATGCATTATGAAAATGTTGAACACGGTGGTCATGACATCACATGATCAATCCTCTGAAAGTAACTGAGTGAAGTACTGATCCCAATTGTTACCAATGTCTTATCATGCTCCTGATGTCACTGGCATCGTACTCATCCAGCAAGATCTTACCTCTTCGAGAGTTTCCATATATCTATGAAAACATAAAATATCTTTGTATTTTTTAACAAGACATATTCATCCAGGGTTTTGGACAGCACTAGCAAGGGCAGAGTTTATTTATCATCCTCAATGGCTCTGAAATAAGTGACACAGAGTTGCCCTGTTTTACCTCTTCAATCCAAAGTGATGCAGATCCAGACAGAGCTGTTTGAAGGGGCATTCCAAGATTTTTAACAAATACTTGTGAAGGATCAGCAAATTAGTCCCTAGTGAGGATGACATGCAACTTGGAAGATACCTTTCAGAGACTGATTTTTCTCTTGTTCCCATTCCCAGTGCAGAATGCTCTCTAATTCCCATTAATCACAGTTTTGCTCAGGGTCCTTGATTCCACCCTCAGTCAAATCCTGCTTCGATTGAAAGGGAAGTCATTCTGATTTCACCTCAATTACACAGGCAGATCAGTTGAAAGAAGAAGGAGCAAAAGGCAAGAACACTGTTTGCTTGAACAATATCCTCGTAATATTCAAAAGAAAATTCATGCATGGTCTTCCTTAATACATTATATCTGCATGATATCACTTTTCAAACAATATTCTGAATGGTGGGTGTTTGTTCTTTTAATTTGCTTCCAATTCAGTGTAGAAATGAGAACGTGAATTATCTTCTATCGTGTGTTTATAATCCAGAATTTAATTCAATCATTATCATCATTGCTCTAGCTCTTTGAAACAAAAATAATGAATGAGCCTGTGTCCATCCTGCAGATGAAAAAGTTATTTCAGCTCTGACTACTGCAGCGAATGTTGTAAAGAATAAGCTGCAGGCCCACGTAAAATGGAAATGCTGCAGGGCAAGGTGCCAAATGCTAGTCCAAGATTAATCATGTCCAAGCATTATGAATAATACATGCAGAGAGGCGGAGTATAAAAGCAGAATTCAGCTCCATGTCCAAAATACTGCTTGTGGCTCCCTCACAAAAGACCACAACTGAATCACAGTATAAATTCACCAAAATAGGAAAAACAAGTGATTGGAATTCCCAATTCTGCAACAACATTGGTAGAACAGGAAGATAATCAAGGTTTGTTTCTGAAATTAATAAATTGTGATGATAAGAATGTGGTATATGTGGGCGGGGGGGGGGGGTAGATGTTAGAGGATGATAAACAATGTTGGATGATGATAAACAATGTTGTAGATAACACAATGATTATCCAGGTGGGTCACAGTGAGCAGGAACGTGTTGGTTACAGGAGGGTACAAACAGATTTTCAGATGGCCAGATCAATGACTGATAAAAGGTAACACTGAAATATGAGAGATGTGGCACTTTGGAAGATGTAACAAGACAAGGGAGAACACAAAACATGAAGATAGGTTAGATTTGCTTTTGGAGCAGAGAAAGGTGAGGGGTGAACCTGACAGAGGTGTATTATAGCATGAGAGGTATGGAACGAGTGAACAGACAACAACTATTCCCTTCGTCAAAGGGTCAAAAACAATGGGAAATACGTTTGAAGTCAAAAAGAAGATACTAACAGAGGATTTGTGAAATCTGTTTCGAACCCAGAGCATGATATGTGTCAAAAATGCATTACCTGGGAGGATGGTTCAGGAAGGTAACCTCACAAACATTATAAAGCACTTGTATCAGCACTGGGTGGTGCAGACTCGACGGGCCTTGTCTTTATTACATGATTCCATGTGGTGGCAGCCATGAAATGTCTGATATATTCTGAAGCAGCAACCAATTGGACCTGGTTTGTTCCAACGAACTGTGCTCAGTAAGTGGTGAGATTACAAACAAGCATCATCCCATGGAGTATCAGCACTTACTCAACCTAGGACAGGCCAGCCATCTCTGAAACCATCCAGGATAATTCACATGCTCAGTGTAAGAATCGTCCAACACAGCATCAACATTATTCCAGCTGTTTGACACCATTATTTTAAGTTCACCAAGAAACAGACTTCGCTTCATTATTATATAGATTTCTCGTGTAAGGTTGTTATTTCTCTGAAGACTAATAAATTCCTTCCCATATATTCGTATTGACAAAGAGTCTGTTATCATGCGAGATGTTCCTCACCAGTAATATTTACTCCCAGTTAAACCAGCACATGAGATGCACTGCTGGCACTCCCTCCCAACAGCCACTTCGGTGGACCAACATCAACTGGACTGGAACATCTCAAGGGCAATTAATGCTGGTCTAGCTTCATTAAAATCCCAAATGAACTAAAAAGACAATCCAAATTTATAATAATTATTAAACAACAAGGGCTTTTTGTTGATGTGAAGAGTTTGTCGCTGTCTTTGAAATTGTGAGAACTGTGTTATTTTATTTTCAGTATCTAAAGACAACAGAAATGTAAAACCTAACATCAGGAGTAAGGAATCAAAACAACTCCATCATGTGATAAGGTGGTGGATGATCTGATTGTGACCGCAATTGCACATTCCTCATTTGCTCTTACAATGTTCGTGCATCATTCTTAGTCAAGAATCTGCCTGGCTCTGCCTTAGGAATATTTAATGCCTTATCCTCCATCGCTATCTGGGTAGAGAATTGTACAAAGACACAACACTCTGAGAGGATGACACCAAATCACCAAATCACAGAGACATTTTTCTGTTTTACTCTCCATCCACTCATGGTAATCTCTCACACAAGCTGAAATATTGTTTTAGAATTCAACTTGTAAGAGTATTTGGAATATTTTGAGGTTAAGCAAGACCACATGTTGTTCGCCTAAACCCCAGCAGATCCAGAGCCAGTCATTTCAAGATTTCCTCCTGAAATAAACTCTCCTCACAAGAGTCAGCTGAGTGAATCTTCTCTGGATTGCAGTTCATATCATTATGGCCATTGCTCTCTCGATGTGGTTACACCACTACATTGTAAATCTGTATAAAATCGTCCCAACTTTTAAATGTATTCTGTTTCAGAAAGTTTCAACATTTGTCTTACCTCCCTAAAAATTTGATGTACACATAAAATTTTTATTTTGTAATCCAAGTGCCCGGCTCCTCTGTGCCTAAAGCCAATCTCTCCACTGAAATAATACACTACATTTCCATTCAACCCGCCAATATCTTTTAGCACAGACACATTTTTCCTACTATGTTCCATACACCAATATTTGCCTGTTCACTTGACCCACCTTAATCTCCTTATAGACTAATGTCCTCTTCATATCTTCCTTCTCGAACAGTTTCAAGTTTTTTTTTAGATTAGTTACAGTGTGAAGACAGGCCCTTCTGCCCAACAAGTCCACACCAACCCGCCGAAGTGCAACTCACCCAGACCCATTCTCCTACATTTACCCCTTCACCTAACACTATGGGCAATTTAGCTTGGCCAATTCATCTAACCTGCACATGTTTGGACTGTGGGAGGAAACCGGAGCACCGGAGGAAACCCACGCTGAAGTTTGTATTTTTCCGTAATAAAGACAGAATATTTGGCCAAAGAAATACACTGTGGCCATATTACAAAGTAATTGACAATGAAATATTGTTACTTCATGTCTAAACTATAAATTTGAGATAATGCTAAAGTGTTTTGCAGTCGCATCACTCAGTTCCATTACTTAAAATAGAGTCAGATGGTGTGGAATGTGTGTGGGTAGAATTGAGGAACCGTAAAGGTGAAAACCCGTAGTAGGAGTTATGCACAGGACGACAAATCGTTGTCAGAAGCTGGGGCGCATGATAGACGAGGAGAAAGAAACGATATGTAGGAAAGGCAAAGTTACAATGACTGGGGGGATTTCAATGTGCAGGTGGACTGGGAAAATCAGTGGTAGTGGTTTGCAAGGAAAAGAATTTGTGGAATGTCTACAAGATGTCTTTTTGGAGCAGCTTATGGTGCAGGCAAAGAGGGAACGGGCAATACTGGATTTAGAGCTGTGCAGTGAAGCAGACTTGATAAGGAAGCTTAAGGTGAAGGAACCTTCGGAGGCAGTGATCATACTATGATTGAACCTGCTCTTCACTTTGAGAGGGAGAAAGTAGAATCGGAGTTAATATTACAGCTAACTAAAGACACCTTCAAAGACACAAGGGAGGAGCTGGATAGAATTGACTAGGAGAGGAGCCGAGCAGGAAAGACAGTGGAAGAATAATGGCGGGAGTTTCTCGGAGCAATTTAGGAGTCACAGCAGAGATTTATTCCGAGGTAAGAGATGCATTGTACAGCGAGGATGAGGCAACCATGGATGACTGGGACAGTCATGGCTAGCGTAAAAGGAAAATAGAAAGTAGATAACATAGCAAATAGCAGTGCAAAACCAGAAGATTTGGAAGCTTCAAAGATGAACAGACGGCAACAAAATAAGAAATACGGACGGAGATGATGAAATATGAGGCTAAGCTATCCAATGATATAAAGGACAACTGTAAGAGTTTCTTTAGACATAGAAAGGGCAAAAGAGAAGCAGAAGTGGATATTAGGCCACTGGAAAATGATGCTGGAGAGATAGTCGTGTGGAACAAATAATAGATGAGAAACTGAATATATATTACGAGAGTGGGCAAAGAAGTGACAGATGGAGTACAACTTGGGAAAGTGCGAGGTGATGCACATTAGTAGGAAGAATACAGGCATAGACTACTTTGTAAGTGGAGAGAAAAATCGAAGTCTGAAGTGCAAAGAGAGTTGCGAGTTCCAGTTCAGGATTGTCTCTAGATAAACTTGTAGGTTGAGTCAGCAATTAGGAAGGTGTTGTTTCTGGTGCACAGTGTGATTGAAATCTTATATTCAGCAAAAGAACCAAGTCAACTCTAACAAACAATATTTGTTTTTTGAACACAATTAATATTAGAACAATAAAACTTATTATAATGCAATGATAAACGCTACACATTATCTTATGCTTTAACTTAACTTTGGATGACCACAAACCACCCCACTAGAAGTTGACCGGGCTCGACTTGGTGATGTCTTCTTGTTCTTCTGATGATCTTGGAGGTGTCTTCTCTTTCCCTGGTTATTCTCCAGTTGCTGCACTGTGTGGGGGTTTGTGGTGATTCCTATCCTTCCAAGTCTTCATGCCCTTTTGGGAAGGTAAGGAGGATCTGTCAATGGAACGATCAGGTTCATTTACCCTGAACAATCAGACTCAACCATGGGTTGGCTCAAGGGCAACATTCCATTGTCCCATTCAGGTCCAACTTCAGGTGAGTATTACAGGATCTGTAGCTTCAGGTTTGTTCGCAAACCATCTGTGGGGAGCTGCAGCCTGTCTGGATTCTGCAGCATGTGGATTAGCACAGAGACTTTAGTCAAAGCTGGGGTCCATTTCACAGCATGCTTTAATAATTGTTCATTTTTGTAACTCCATGGTAAATTTATTATTGCCCATCGTAAGATTATTCTTTCAGGTGGCCCGTCCGGTCAGAAAGGCCTTCAGACTGAGAGTGGTGAATCTATAGTAAGGATGGCAGTTTCCTTACCTAAAGGACATTAGTGAACCAGGTGGGTTTTTCTTGGCAATCAATTCAAAACCACTATTAGTCTCTTAATTCCAGATTTGAATTCAAGCTTCACTACTTGCTGTGGCAGGATTCGGACCCAGGTCACCAGAACATTATCTGGCCTTATCACATAAGAATTCAGTGATAACACCACGAGGCCACTGACTTGCCCAATCCTCCATAGTGTGACTAACATGTGCAGTATGATATGCATTAGGATTTGCCATCATGTTATCCTTGACTTCCTTATCAAGATATGGATGATTTTTTTTCCATTATGCAACTTCTGTTCGGTCTTCAGTATCTCCCTAATTATTTGCCAAATGTCTTCATCTGCCTGCCTTTGACTATTCTTTTCTCCCACACCCACCCCCCCCCCCATCTCCCCCCACCCCCCATTCACCCAGGCCAAATCCTTCCTTAGACCAGTATAATTACCATTTCCTAACACTAAAACGCTCATGTATGACTCAGTCTTCACTCCTTCAATCTGAATGTGAAACTCCACCATGTTGCGTTTACTCCTTCCAAGGCAAAGTTCATCCACCAATCCTTCCTTGTTACATAATATCAAATCTAAATTAGTCCATTCTCTGGTTGGTTCCATGCCATCCTGCTCTCAGAAATAATCTCTCATGCACTCCATGAAGCTTTATTCGAGGATATCACTGTCAAGTTGATTAATGGAGTCAATTTGCATGTTCAAAACACCCATAGTTAAAATTGTGCCTTTGTTACAAGCCCTCACTATATTCTACCTCATAAGTACTTTGGGAGGACAGTGGCTGAAAATTCCTCTTCCCAAGATGTTTCTTTCTTGCTTTTTATTTGCACTGAGACAGATTTCAAATATTTTTTGGCACAAAACACTTTGAAAAGGTCTGAGTTCCCACTCGCATGAACAAATGTTTCTTTTCTTTATACAAACCACATTTCACAGTAAATATTGAGGAATTAAGAGGGCTAAAAGTGGTCATGAGATATCTTTAGCAAACAGGGGTGAGGAAATTCCCAAAGACTACGTTTCATATATAAGCAACAAGAGGGTAACTCGAGAACTGTTTGGCCCACACAGGACAAAGGAAGAAAGTTATGCATGGAGTCAGAGAAAATGGGTGAGATTCTTAGCGAGTACTTTGCATCTGTATTCACCAAGGAGAGGGACATGATGGATGTTGAGGTTAGGGATAGATCTTTGCGTACTCTGGGTCAAGTCGACATAAAGAGGGAGGAAGTTTTGGATATTCTAAAAGGTAGAAATGTAATCAAGCTCCCAGGTCTGGATGAGATCTAACACAGGTTACTGAGGGATGTGAGTGAGGAAATAACTGGGGCTTTAACAAATATCTTTGCAGGACCCTTGTACGTGGGTGAGGTCCCGGAGGACTGGAGCATTGCTAATGCTGTCTCCTTGTTTAAGAAGGATAGCGGGAATTACCCAGGTATTTATAGACCGGCGAGCCTTAGATCAGTGTTCGGGAAGCTTCTAGAGAAGATACTGAGGGACTTGAGTAAGGTGTTTTATTAGGTTCTCCAGGGTAGGCTGATGGAAAAGGTGATGCCGCATGGGGTCCAGGATGTTTTATCTAGATGGATAGAGAACTGGCTGGCCAACAGGAGACAGAGAGTAGTAGTGGAAGGGGATTTCTCTAAATAGAGACCTATTACCAGTTGTATGCAACAGCGATCTGTGCTGGGACCACTGTTGTTTGTAATATATGTCAATGATTTAGAGGAAGGGATCGGTTGCCTGATTAGCAAGTTTGCAGATGACACCAAGATTGGTGGAGTAGCAGATAGTGAAGAGGAATGTCAGAAAATGCAGTGGAATATAGATAGATTGGAGAGATGGGCACAGAAATGGCAGATGGAGTTGAGACTGTGCAAATGCGAGGCGATGGATTTTGGAAAATCCAGTTCAAGAGCAACAATACAGTAAGTAGAAAAGTCCTGGGGAAAATTGACATACAGTGAGACCTGGGTCCATTGTTTCCTGAAGGTGACAACGCAGGTCAGTAAACTGGTCAGGGCAACATAAGGCATGCTTTCCTTCATTGGATCAGCTGTTGAGTCCAAACGTTGGCAGGTCATGTTACAGTTGCATAGGACTTTGGTTTCACCGCATTTGGAATACTGCATATATTTCTGGTCACCACGTTACCAAAAGGATGTGGATGCTTTGAATAGAGTGCAGAGTAGGTTCACCAGGATGTTGCCTGGTATGGGGGGTGCTGGTGATGAAGAAGTATTGAGTATATTAGGATTATTTTAATTATAAAGACAAAGGTTGAGGGGGACCTGATTGAGGTCTACAAAATCAAGAGAGATATAGACAGGGTGGATAGCAAGAAGCGTTTTCCCCAGATTTTGGAACTCAATTACGAGGTGTCATGAGTTCAAAGTGAGAGGGGAAGGGTTTAGGGTAGATATATGTGGGAAGTTCTTGACACGTATGGTGGTGGCAGCCTGGAATGTGTTACCAGCAGAGGAGATCGGGGCAGGTACAATAGCGTTATCTAAGATGTATCGGACAGATACATGAATGGGCAGGGAGCAGAGGGATACATTCTCTTAGAAAATAGGTGGCACATTTAGAAAATAGGAGGATCTGGATCAGCACTGGTTAGGAGGGCTGAAGGGTGTGTTCCTATGCTGGAATGTTCTTAGTTCTTTATCATTCACCCTAAAAATAGCAAGATTTCAACTTATTGTATGCTACAATTTAATGATATAAATTTAATGTACTGTCATTTGTTTGACAGTACATATCAAATTATGGCCATTTCTAAATTACAGTCACAGAGTCAAAGAGATGTACAGCATGGAAACAGTTCCTTCAGTCCAACCATCCATGCCAACCAGATAACACAAACCAATCTAGTCCCACCTGCCAGCACGCAGCCCATATCCCTCTAAATCCTTTCTATTCATATACCTATCCAGACACCATTTAAATGTTGCAATTGTACTAACTTCCACCACTTCCTCTGGCAACTCATTCCATACACAAACCACCCTCTGTGTGAAAAGGTTGCACCTTGCATCTCTTTAATCAGAAATAAGGTGGGTGAACTTAAGGCGTGGATCGGTACCTGGGACTACGATGTTGTGGCCATCACGGAAACATGGATAGATGAGGGACAGGAATGGCTGTTGGAGGTTCCTGGTTACAGATGTTTCAGTAAGATTAGGGAGGGTGGTAAAAAAAAGGAGGGGTGGTGGCATTGCTAATTAGAAATGGTATAACGGCTGCAGAAAGGAAGTTTGAGGGGGATCTGCCTCTGGAGGTAGTATGGGCTGAAGTCAGAAATAGGAAAGGTGCAGTCACCTTGTTGGGTGTTTACTATAGGCCCCCCAATAGCAGCAGAGATGTGGAGAAACAGATTGGGAAACAGATTTTGGAAAGTTGCAGAAGCCACAGGGTCGTAGTCATGGGCGACTTCAACTTCCCAAATATTGATTGGAAGCTCTTTAGATCAAGTGGATTGGATGGGGCGGTGTTTGTGCAGTGTGTCCAGGAAGCTTTTCTAATGCAGTATGTAGATTGTCCAACCAGAGGGGAGGCCATATTGGATTTGGTACTCGGTAATGAACCGGGACAAGTGGCGGGCTTGTTAGTGGGTGAACATTTTGGTGATGGCGACCACAATTCTGTGACTTTCACCTTGGTTATGGAGAGAGATAGGTGCGCACAACAAGGAAGTTTTTACAATTGGGGGAAGGGAAATTACGATGCTGTAAGACAGGATTTGAGGAGCATATGTTGGGAGCATAGGCTGTCAGGGAAGGATGTGGTGGAAATGTGGAACTTTTTCAAGGAGCAGATACGACGTGTCCTTGATATGTATGTACCGATCAGGCAGGAAAGAAATGGTCGTGTGAGGGAGCCTTGGTTGACGAGGGAGGTTGAATGTCTAGTAAAGAGGAAGAAGGAGGCTTACATAAGGTTGAGGAAACGAGGTTCAGACAGAGCAGTGGAGGGATACAGGATAGCCAGAAGGGACCTGAAGAAAGGGATTAGGAGAGCTAAGAGAGGGCATAAAAAATCCCTGGCGGATAGGATCAAGGATAACCCCAAGGCATTCTATGCGTATGTGAGAAACCTGAGAATGACGAGAACGAGGGTAGGTCCGATCAAGGACAGTGGTGGGAGACTGTGTATTGAGTCGGAAGAGATAGGAGAGGTCTTGAACAAGTACTTCTCTTCGGTATTTACGAACGAGAAGTACCGTATTGTTGAAGAGGAGAGTGTGAAACGGACTGATAAGCTAGAAGAGATACCTGTTAGGAAGGAAGATGTGTTGGACATTTTGAACAACTTGAGGATAGACAAGTCCCCCGGGCCTGACGGGATATATCCTAGGATTATGTGGGAAGCAAGACAGGAAATTGCAGTACCGTTGGCAATGATCTTCTCGTCTTCACTGGCAACGGGGGTGGTACCAGGGGACTGGAGAGTAGCGAATGTTGTGCCCCTGTTCAAAAAAGGGAATAGGGATAACCCCGGGAATTACAGGCCAGTTAGTCTTACTTCTGTGGTAGGCAAAGTAATGGAAAGGGTACTGAGGGATAGGATTTACGAGTATCTGGAAAGACACTGCTTGATTAGGGACAGCCAGCACGGATTTGTGAAGGGTAGGTCTTGCCTTACAAGTCTTATTGAATTCTTCGAGGAGGTGACCAAGCATGTGGATGAGGGTAGAGCAGTGGATGTAGTGTACATGGATTTTAGTAAGGCATTTGATAAGGTTCCCCATGGTAAGCTTATGCGGAAAGTCAGGAGGCATGGGATAGAGGGAAATTTGGCCAATTGGATAGAAAACTGGCTAACCGGTCGAAGTCAGAGAGTGGTAGTAGATGGTAAATATTCAGCATGGAGTCCAGTTACAAGTGGAGTTCCACAGGGATCAGTTCTGGGTCCTCTGCTGTTTGTAATTTTTATTAATGACTTAGATGAGGGAGTCGAAGGGTAGGTCAGTAAATTTGCAGATGATACAAAGATAGGTGGAGTTGTGGACAGTGAGGAGGGCTGTTGTCGGCTGCAGAGGGACTTAGATATGATGCAGAGCTGGGCTGAGGAGTGGCAGATGGAGTTCAACCCTGCCAAGTGTGAGGTTGTCCATTTTGGAAGAACAAATAAGAATGCGGAATACAGAGTTAATGGTAGGGTTCTTGGTCAGGTGGAGGAACAGAGGGATCTTGGGGTCTATGTACATAGATCTTTGAAGGTTGCCACTCAGGTGGATAGAGTTTGTAAGAAGGCCTATGGAGTATTATCGTTCATTAGCAGAGGGATTGAATTCAAGAGTCGTGAGGTGATGTTGCAGCTGTACAGGACTTTGGTTAGGCCACATTTGGAGTACTGTGTGCAGTTCTGTTCGCCTCACTTTAGGAAAGATGTGGAAGCTTTGGAGAGGGTGCAGAGAAGATTTACCAGGATGTTGCCTGGAATGGAGAGTAGGTCATACGAGGATAGGTTGAGAGTTCTCGGCCTTTTCTCGTTGGAACGGCGAAGGATGAGGGGTGACTTGATAGAGGTTTATAAGATGATCAGAGGAATAGATAGAGTAGACAGTCAGAAACTTTTTCCCCGGGTACAACAGAGTGTTACAAGGGGACATAAATTTAAGGTGAAGGGTGGAAGGTATAGGGGAGATGTCAGGGGTGGGTTCTTTACCCAGAGAGTGGTGGGGGCATGGAATGCGCTGCCCGTGGGAGTGGTAGAGTCAGATTCATTGGCGACCTTTAAGCGGCATTTGGATAGGTACATGGATGGGTGCTTAATCTAGGATAGAAGTTCGGCACAACATCGTGGGCTGAAGGGCCTGTTCTGTGCTGTATTGTTCTATGTTCTATGTTCTATGTTCTTTTATATTTTTCCTTCCCAACCTAAACCTATGCCCTCTAGTTCTGGACTCCCCCACACCAGGGAAAAGACCTTGTCTATCTCCCCAATCATGGCCCTCATGATTTTATAAACCTCTTTAAGGTCACCCCTCAGTCTCCAACGTTCCAGGGAAAATAGCCATAGCCCATTCTATAGCTCAAACACTCTAACCTTGGCAACATCCTTGTAAATCTTCTTAGAACACTTTCAATATTCAAAACATCCTACCGATATGGAGGGGAACAGAATTGCACGCAATATTCCAAAAGTCGCCTAACCAATGTCCTGTACAGCTGCAACATCACCTCCCAATTCCTGTACTCAATGTTCTGACCAGTTAAGGAAAGCATACCAAATGCCTTCTTCACTAACCTACCTACCTGTTCCTCTACTTTCAAGGAACAATGAACCAGCACTCCAAGGTCTCTTTGTTCAGCAACACTCCATTGGACCTCACCATTAAGAGTATTAGTCCCGCTAAGATTTGCTTTCCCAAAATGCAGCATCTCACATTTATCTAAATTAAACTCCATCTGCCACTCCTCAGCCCATTGGCCCATATGATCATGATCCTCTTGTAATCTGAGGTAACCTTCTTCGCTGTCCAGTACACCTCCAATTTTGGTCCCATCAGGAAATTTGCTAACTATACCTTTTATACTCACATGCAAATCATTTATATAAATGACAAAAAGTAGTGGACCCAGCACCGATCCTTGTGACACTCCACTGGTCATATGCCTCCAATCTGAAAAACAATACTCCACCACCAGCCTCTGTCTTCGACCTTTAGCTAGCTCTGTATCCAATCTAACTAATTCTCCCTGTACTCCAATGAAATCTAACTTTGCTAAACAGTCTCCCATGGGGAACCTTATCGAATGCCTTACTGAAGTCCATATAGATCACGTCCACCGCTCTGCTCTCATCAATCCTCTTTGTTACTTCTGCAAAAAATTCAATCAAGTTAGTGAGACATCATTTTCCACACACAAAGCCATGTTGACTATCCCTAATCAGTCTTTGCCTTTCCAAATACATGCTCATCCTGTCCCTCAGGATTCCCTGCAACATGCCCTCCAATGACGTCAGTCTCACTGGTCTATAGTTCCCTGGCTTGTCCTTACCACTTTTCTTAAACAGTGGCACCACGTTCGCCAAGCTCCAGTCTTCTGGCACCTCACTTGTGGCTATCAATGGTACAAGTATCTCAGCTAGAGATCCAGCAATCACTTCTCTAGCTTCCCACAGAGGTCTCGGCTACACCCGATCGATCGGGTCCTGGGGATTTATCCACTTTTATGCATTTCAATACATCAGCACTTCCTCCTCTGTAATATGAACATTTCTTAAGATGTCACTATCTATTTCTCTGTATATCGATATCGCCCATGTCCTTCTCCTAAGTAAACACCGATACAAAATACTTATTTAGTCTCTCCCCTAACTCCTGCAGCTCCACACAAAGGCTGTTTTGCTGAACTTTGAGAGCTCTATTCGCTCCCTATTTCCCCTTTTGTCCTCAATGTATTTGTAAAGTCCTTTTGGATTCTCCCCAAAACTATTTGCCAAAACTATCTCATGTCCCCTTTTTGATTTCCTGACTTCCCTCTCTAGTATACTCCTCTTGCCTTTATACTCTTCTAAGGATTCACTCGACCTATCCTGCCTGCACCTGTCATAGGCTTCCTCTCTTTTTCTTAACCAGATCCTCAATTTCATTAGTCATTCAGCATTCTCTATACCTACCAGCCTTTCCTTTCATCCTAACAGGAATATGTTGTCTCTGGACTCTCATTATCTCATTTCTGAAGGCTTTCCATTTTCCAGCCATCCCTTTCCCTGCGAACATCTGCTGCCATCAGCTTTTGAAAGTTATTGCCTAATACCATCAAAATTGGCATTTCTCCAATTTAGAACATTAACATTTACATCTAGTCTATCCTTTTCCATCACTATTTTAAAACTAATAGAATTGTTGGCAAATAGCTGAAGCTCACATATTTCAGTGAGAAATTAAATTGATTGATTATATTTAAATGTGTAAGAGTTGTAAGTCTATTTGATTTTTCAATCGTTTGTTCAATCTGAATATGTAATCAGTTAGAGGTCAGCCACTTTGTAAATGATAGAGCGACAATGTATGTATTTGAATGCTGAGATTCAATGTGTAATTGTGATCACCAAAATAGCCAGACATGTTCGTTTTCGATACAAAACAAAATATGATACCTTACTTTTGTATCATAAAAGGTTTTTTGTGTTTATATTTTTATTCCAACAATATAGAATCAACTTAATGGTTTTCAGAGATGATGCAGTTATTGTTCAGTTGAATAATTGTAGCTCATATCTTATTATTGCCCAATTCACAAACATGGCAAACGCCTGATCATTGTTCAGATCAGTAAACCCATGACTTTGCATCATGACCAACATTAAAAGTGGATTCCAAAACACCTGAATCCAGGTACAGTGCTACTGGACCTCACAGCTGCCTGTGGCACTGAGTGAGACACTGACCTGCTCCTGAATCTGACCAGACAGTTTCCAACCTGGGTCAGGGCAGTCATTCAAACATTCTCTGACAGAGATTCATTTGGGATCTGCCTTGAGCAGGAGGAAACTAGCCAACAGGCTATCACTGCTCTCAGTGTAGGTACAAAGGCTGTCTAAATTAGATACCAATGACTGACCAGGAACCATGCCTTGTAAATTCATCATCAGTCAGAGCCTGGCCCAGGGAGCAGATGTATGGACATGGAGTGTCATAATCACATTGCACACGTTACTTATGGTGATGACATCTGGCATGACCTCCAGATTCCGTACATCTGCCCCCTGAACCATGCACTGGGTGAAAACATTCACATTTGACAGTCTATTGCAGCATCTTGTGTCTCACAGTGAACCCTCTGAAACTATATCCATTAAATGTATCTTCACATTAACCAGGATCAAAATAAAATTGTACAGTCTGTGGATGCTCAGATACTAATTATAGGTCATCCAACAGAATGTATCTGAAGAAACCAGGAGCAAATGGCAAGCCAAGAATCATTTTAATAACTGAACTTGGTGGATTTTGTCTGGTCTTGGAAACCTCACATATTGTGCTGACATTCAGGTGAATGTAACAAAGCACATCAAAACTGGAAGTCTTGGTCTAACGCCCCACCCCAGATTCCTGACCTCTCACACCTCACTCCCTCACCCGCCTCACTTCCTCCCACATTCACCAACCAACGAGAATCCACAAACTGAGTGAAACTTGGAACATAGAACAGTGCAGCACAGTGCAGGCCCTTCACTCTCAATGTTTTGGCAGCCTTTTATCCTAGTCTAAGATCAGACTAACCTACATAACCTTCAATGTACTAACTTCCATGTGCCTATCCAAGAGTCTTCTTAAATATCTCTAATGTATCTGACTCTGCTACCACCACTGGCAGTGCATTCCGCCCCCACCACTTTCTGTGTAAAGAACCTATCTCTGACAGCCCCCGAAACCTTTCTCCAATCACATTAAATTTACGCCCCTTGTTGATAGCCACTTCTGCCATGGGAAAAGACTTTAGCTATCCAATGTGTCTATGTCTCTCAACATCTTGTACACCTCTATCAAGTCACCTCTCATCCTTCTTCGCTCCAGGGAGAAAAGCCCCAGCTCCATCAAACTTTCTCCCTAAGACGTGTCCTCCAGTCCTGGCAGCATCCTGGTAAATCTCCTCTACACACTGTCTGAGGCTTCCACAAGTTTCCTATACGGAGGCAACCAGAACTGAACACAATACTCCTAGTGTGGTTGAACCGCAGCTTGATTGACCTAAGCATTAACCTCATCACTCTGAAACACAATCCCCAATAACGAAAGCCAACATACCAGACACCTCCTTAACAACCTTATCAAAGTCGGTGGTAACACTGAGGAAACTATGGACATGGACCCCAAGATCCCTCTGTTGCTCCACACTGCCAAGAATTCTGCCTTTAACCTGGTATCCTGTATGCAAATGCAACCTTTCCAAATTAAATCAATTCACACTTTTAACAGTTAAACTCTATCGGCCACTTATCAGCCCAACTCTGTATCCTGTCAATGTCCTGTTGCAAACTACAACAACCCACCACACTATCCAGAACTCCATCAACCTTCATGTCATCGGCAAACGTTCTAACTCACCATTCCACTTCCTCATCAAAGTCATTTATAAAAATCACAAAGAGCATATGCCCAAGAACCGATCCCTGTGGAACACCACTGCTCACTGACCTCCAGGCTCAATACTTTCCATCTGCTACCACCCTTTGTCTTCTATGGGCCAGCCACGCCCGTATCCAGAGAACCAAATTTCCCTGCATCCCATGCCTCCTTTCCTTCTGAATGAGCCCACAATGGGGAACCTTATCAAACGCCTTCTAAAATTCGTGTTCACCACATCTACTGGTCTATCTTCATCAACATGTTTTTTTCACATCTTCAAAGAATTCAATAAGGTTTGTGAGGCATGACCTGCTCTTCAAAAAGCCATGCTGACTACCTCTGATCATACTATGGAATTTTAAGTAATTGTAAATCCTGTCTCTCAGAACCATCTCCAATACTTTGCCCACCACTAGTGTAAGACTGACTGTTCTATCATTCCCAGGGTTATCCCTATTCCCTTCCCTGAATAAGGGGATAACATTTGCCACCCCCCAAACATCTGGCACTACTCCAGTGAACAGTGAAGACGCATATATTATGACCAAAGTCACACCAATATCTTCCATCACCTCCTGGAGTAACCTTGTGTATACCTCATCTGGCCCAGGGGATTTATCCATCCTTATGTTTGTACTTCAATCAGTCTGTATTTCCCCTCAATCTGTCTACACCCTGTCCAAACAATTGATTGACTGCTTTCCTTTTCAGTGCTATATACAGTGCTGCCTTGCTGAGCAAGTATGGTTCCCAACGTCCTGCAAATCATGGAATAAAAAAAAGGAATGCACCAATGCCTTCCTGATAAAGAGCTCATGCCCGAACTATCGACTCTCCTGCCCCTCGGATGCTGCCTGACATGCTGTGCTTTTCCAATACCACACTTTTCGACTCTGATCTCCATCAACTGCAGTCCTCACTTTCCCAATTACTGAGGGCTGTCCCCTCTGCACACTGAGGGGGGGAATTAACCATCAGAAACTCATTGTATGTGGAGCTGACTGCTCAGTTCTGGAAAATTGCTCTTGATGAATACATTATTTTTTAAAAAAGAAATTGCAATTCAACAAATATTCATTCAGTCCCAGAGTTACAATTTTGGTTCATGGTTTGGGGAGCCTGATAACAAATAGTGAATGATTGAGGAACTCCGATACACAGAGTATTCAAGGTGTTATATTCCAGCTTACATTAATGTTGGGAGTATTATCAGACAGACTGTTGTGACAATGGCATGAGTCGACATGTGGAGGTAGAAAATTTTTGCCATCACAGAGATGTGTTTGAGGGAGGTCAGGGCTAACAACTCAGTATTCTGTTGCAGTGGAACTATGGTCAGGACAGGAGAGGGTGTTAAGGAGGAAGCGGTGTTGCATTATTAAAGCACAGTTACTGCAGTAAGGAGGGATGATATCTTGGGTGTGTCTTCAAATGAGACATTATGGGTCGAGGTGAGATTCCAAATGATGACAGACACACTGCTGGGGATATTTTATAGAGCCCCAGAAAGATGAAAATGCAGGAGCAAATATATAACCAATTCACTGAGGTGTATAAAACCAATTCACTGAGGTGTGAAGGAAACCAGGCTGGAGATGTTACAGAGATAGGAAAGCAAAGCTGGAAATGTTACATAGAGAGAGGAAAGCAATGTTTGAGATGTTACAGGGAGAGAGGAGAGTAAGGCTGGAGATATTACAGAGAGATAGGAAAGCAAGGCTAGAGATATTACTGAGAAAGGAAAGCAAGGCCGGCGATGTTTCAGAGACAGAGGATAACAAGGCCAGAGACGATAGGAAAACAATGTTGGATGAGTTACAGAGAGAGGAAAGCAAGGCTGGAGATGTTACAGGGAGAGAGGAAAGTAAGACTAGAGATGTTACAGGGAGAGAGGAAAGCAATGCTGGAGATGTTACCGAGATAGAAAAGCAAGGCTGGATATGTTACAGAGAGAGGAAAGCAAGGCTGGAGATATGACAGAGAGAGGAAAGCAAGGTTGGAGATGTTACAGAGATAGGAAAGCAAGGCTGGCGATGTTACAGAGATAGGAAAGCAAGGCTGGAGATGTGACAGAGAGAGGAAAACAAGGCTACAGATGTTACAGAGAGAGGAAACCAAGGCTGGAGATGTTATAGATAGAGAGGAAAGCAAGGCTGGAGATGTTACAGAGAGAGAGGAAAGCAAGTTTGGAGATGTTACAGAGAGAGAGGAAAACAATGTTGGAGATGTACAGTGATAGGAAAGCAAGGCTGGAGATTTACAGAGAGAGAGGAAAGCAAGTTTGCAGATGTTACAGAGAGAGGAAAGCAAGGCTGTAAATGCTACATAGAGAAGAAAACAAGACTGGCGATGTTACAGAGATGCGAAAGCAAGGCTGGCGATGTTACTGAGATGCGAAAGCAAGGCTGGCGATGTTACAGAGAGAGGAAAGCAAGGCTGGAGGTGGTCGAGAGATAGTGTGGCCTGTGCATGCTTGAACATGTTATTGAGATATTTTATAATTCATTCACAGGACATGGGGAGAGGTGTAGCAGCTGGATATTAGAGAGATAGGGAGGGGTGCAGGGGCTGGTAGAATTTACAGTGAGAGGTGGGGCTGGAGTATGAGATAAAGATTGTGGAGATACGGAGGGTTACTGAAATACAAATGGATGTAGCGGCTGGAGGAGATGACAGGGAAAGATACAGAGATACACGTAGATTGTTTAAAAACGGAATTATGCAATGTCTTAATAGAGAAAATATTGTAGAAATCTGGGGAATAGACAAGGCACTTGGAGGAACTGAAGGAGTGAGACCTGGACTGTCCAATCACATGAGTCATAGAGTGAGTGTCATACAGTACAGAGGAGGCCATTTGATTGATAGTGACAAAACTTAAAAGCACTGCAGACACTGGAAATCCCTCCTTCCTAATGTCTGGGGACTAGGGCGAGATGTGGGAGAGGCATTCAACAGACTCCTCAAGCAACAATGTGACATAACGAAACCTTATGGTATCAGATCAAACACTGAAATGGAAACCTCCTGATGACTCCCCTGCCTGAGCTGGTGGATCAGTGTCCCTCTACATTGAACAACACTTGGAGGATGCACTGACAGAGTGAATGAACTGGGGAATGTATACTGGGTGGGCCATTTCAAACCCCACCACCAAGAGGGGCTCAGCAGCAGCATTGCTGATTGAGATGGTCGGGTCCAACAGGACACAGCTGCTGGACTGGGGCTGCACCAAATCAGGAGGGAACGACTGACAGGCAGAAACATACTTGACCTCATCTGCACCAAACTACTGGCTGCAGGCACATTGATCGAGGACCATATTGGGAATGGTGACAGGGCATACAGTATTTCTACAGAGAAAGTCCCATTTTTACATTGTCAATAGTGTGTGTGCGTGTGTGTACACACACGCATGAGTGCACATGTGAGAAATACTATCACCATGCTAAATGGTAAAGATTTCAAAGAGATCTAGAACACGGCACTGGCCTGTGTGAGGTGATTCTGGTCATTACCAACAGCAGCAGAATTGTACTCTAGCACAATTTTCACTGTCACTGACTGGCAAATGCTCCACTTTATCCTGACCATCAGGCCAGGGGTTAAACCCTTGTTCTATGAGGAACACAGGAGGACCAGTCAAGAGCAGCACCAGGTATACCTCACAATGAAGTGACATTACCAAACAGGACCACTTACTTACCAAATAGCGTAATCAGCCAGTGACAGACAGATCTAACTAACAAATCATGCCTAATCTCTGCAATCCTGACGCATGCAAACAGGGTGAATTGTGTGGTCAATCAAACAACTCACTGGAGAAGTAGGATCCACAAACATCACCCTCCTCAACGATGAAAGGGCCCAGTACAACAATAGAAAAGCTTAGGCTGAAACATTCACAAAAATGTTCAGACCAAAGTGTCGATGGGATGATCTATTTTAGTCTTCTCCAGATGGTAGTCATCAGCTAAGTCTATTCACTGTGTGTGGTAACTCCAAACGGCTGAAGGGATGGGGAATGCAAAGGCTGTGGGCCCTGAGAACATTCCATTCAAGCTTTTTCTGCTGGGACACAGCACTAGCACCTACCTGACAATGTGGGAAACTATCAGGCTGATTGGGAAGCATATTGCCGTTCTTTCAGTGTCACTGTTCCAACTTCCTCCCTAATGGTATTGTAAGTCTACCTACAGCACATGGGCTGCAGCGGGTCAATGTGACAGCTCACGCCCACCTTCTCAATGGCAACAAGGGACAGGCAATAAATACTGGCCTTATCATATTCCATGAATAAATTAGCATGAAAAATATTGTCCAGACCTGCCCAATTGTCCAGACACTGTACTTTGGGTTTTGTGAGCTCTGGCTGGTTGGGTCCAGGCAGTAACCTATTTGTTGTAAACAACTGAAGGAATATGCTGTTTGAAACAATCGGACAGTCTCTCAGAGACATGGCCTACATACCGAGCATCACACAGACACTGACAGTCACATCACACTTTACTGAGCTCTGAGATAGACAGAGGCAATTGAAAATATACTCATATCTGACTAACATGTTTAATCACACAGTGATATTGTTGCCACGAAAATGATTATGAGTAATATTAGCAGGGGAAAGTGAGGACTGCAGATGCTGGAGATCAGAGTCAAAATGTGTGGTTCTGAAAAAAGCACAGCCGTTCAGGCAGCATCTGAGGAGCAAGAGAGTCGACTATTAGTTCAAAATATTAATACAAGAGAAAATAATTATATATTTTCAAAGACCTTGTACTTAATAATAATTTGGTCTTGGGTGTGGGAATGAGATTTATCATTTCAATGCTCCTTACTGTGAGTTGTGCACTGTTTTCATCATAATGTTGTTATAAAAATGAACGGAATAAATGGGTGGATTTTAGATGACATTACATTACAGTGTGGAAAAGTAATCTAATCTAAAATCCACCCATTTATTCCGTTCACTTTTATAACAACATTATGATGAAAACAGTGCACAACTCACAGTAAGGAGCATTGAAATGATAAATCTCATTCTCACACCCAAGACCAAATTATTATTAAGTACAAGGAATTTTGTGCTTATTGGACAATCTAAAAGTTGGTATTAAGAAAGGCTATCGAAATTTCAGTAAAAACATTTTGCTGTTAATGGTTAGAACAATGCTGCAAACATTTACACAGAGATTTCCAACTCAATTCACACACAAGATCATTGGGCTGGGATGATGCTGGCCATCATTGGTGCTGCACAATTCTGTTTGGATACTGACATTGTTGGGGCTAACATACACTGGATATGGTTTATGATGGATTCAATGTAAGATGCCATGTGCTGCGGGAGACCATTACCTTTATAACACCTTCATTCAGGATCAGGTCCAAGGTGCAGAATTACAGAGTTTAGGTGCCATACCAGAAGAGATATACTTGCAGGACATGGCTGTTTACAGGTCATTGCAACAAATGTTGAACTGCATCTGGATCAGTGCCTTGTGCTGGTCCATTGACCAGTTTTCCCCACTCACATCTCTCCGTTGTTCAGGTATGTCTCTCACCAGTCTATTGTGAGGGATTATGTCAGTAACTGCCCAGCTCCAGTTTGGAAACTCACTGGACAGATTTTGGAGATGGTCAGTGTTTTGGAGGTCATGGTGCGGGCCAGTAACACTGTGTCTGATTTCAGGCTTTTCCGCAAAGTCATTATCAACAGCTTTGCTGCCTGCAAGATGGTGTGTTCATTCATCTGAACATCAATCAGCTGTTTACTACAGTAACTGAATTGTGTAATAGTTAGCTGTGTGCTCTGGTAATTAAATTATTTGTTCATTTCAATGGTTTACAACTAAAAAATGATGTTTGGTTTATTTTAAAATATGTAAGAAGCAAAGTGATATTAACTCTTCATTATACAAAATGTAAAGGTGACCTGTTGTATATATCCCACAGACTAATCAAGCAACAGTCAGATATCATCGGTAAAGCAGGAGTCTGTGAATAGGACTAATACCAGGCAACATCACCACCCTCTCTGTTAGGGTCTGTCACACTGACAGGACACAGCCAGGCAGAGGGGGAAAGCTCCGTGGTATATAGTCAGTATCATGCTCAGCATTGATGCTGGATCCTGTGGCTGCTGGACTGCTCTGCGGCAGGTTATGGGGGAAGCAATAAAAGGGAAACGTAATTGACCACATCATCACCGATCTGCCTGCTACAGATACACCTCTCCATTTCATATATCGGTAAGAATGGTCACTGCACAGTCCTTATGGGGAACAGGGGCTACCTTCACATTTTACAGACTCCCCTCACCATGATATGTAGCCCCCTGGGCTTTAAACAGATTGAGAAAATAATGATGATGCATCCATGAGGTGCAGTGGGCCACAGTCAGGAGCAGAATCATACTCTGAACAACTCATACAGTCTGCAACCTCACAGCCCAACATAATCCCCACTGTACAGTATCCATCACAGCCCGACATACCTCCCACTGTACAGTAACCATCACGGCCTGACATACCTCCCACTGTACAGTAACCATCACAGCCCGACATACCTCCCACTGTACAGTAACCGTCACGGCCTGACATACCTCCCACTGTACAGTAACCGTCACGGCCTGACATACCTCCCACAGTTCAGTTACCATCACGGTCTGACATACCTCCCACTGTACAGTAACCGTCACGGCCTGACATACCTCCCACAGTTCAGTAACCATCACAGCCCAACATACCTCCCACTGTACAGTAACTATCACCCCGACATAGCTCCCACTGTACAGTATCCATCACACCCCGACATACCTCCCACTGTACGGTAACCATCACGGCCCAACATACCTCCCACTGTACAGTAACTATCACCCCGACATAGCTCCCACTGTACAGTAACCATCATGGTCCAACATACCTCCCATTTTACAGTAACTGTCAACAGCGGCACTGTGGCTCAGTGGTTAGCACTGCCGCCTCACAGCGCTGGCCTCATGTGACAGTCTGTGTGGAGTTTGCACATTCCCCACATGTCTGTGTGCGTTTCCTCTGGGTGCTCCGATTTCCTCCCACAGTCCAACAGTGGATTGGCCATACTAAATTGCCCATAGTGTTAGGTGCTTTAGTCAGAGGGAAATGGGTCTGGGTAGGTTACTCTTCGGAGGTTTGGTGTGGACTCGTTGGGCCAAACGGCATATTTCCACACTGTAGGGAATCTAATCTAACCTCCAAGGTTCAAGTCATAGTTATGATGGAATAATCACTTGTCTGAATGAGTGCAGCTCCAACAGTACTCTAGTATGGACTTATGAGCGACAGGAAACACAGTTGCGTGGGGAATATCATGTTCACAAACTTGATTGATTATTTTGAGGAAGTGACAAAATTGATTGATGAGGGCACGGGGCTGGATGCTGGCCGTCTGGACCTTAGCAAGGCCGTTAATATGGTTCCTTATGGCAGGCTCATACGGAAGGTGAAGTGAAATGGGATCAGCGTTCAGTTAGTAAGATGGACAGAGAACTGCTTGGCCATAGAAGACAGAGTAGTGATGGAACAGTGTTTTTGTGACTGGAGATCTGTAACTAGATTGGCAGAGTTGCAGATTGTGAGGATGATTGCCAGAGAATACAGCAGGATATAGGTCAGCTGCAGACTTGGACAGAGAAAACACAGATGTAACTTTATCTGGACAATTGTGACGTGATGCATTTTAGAAGGTCTAATGCAGGAGAGAAGTATAAAGTGGATGGAAAAACTACTGATTGCATCAACATCCGAAGGGATCTTGGTGTACTGCTCCATAGTTCCCGGAAAGTGACAACACAGGTGGAGAGGGTGATCAAGAAGACTGATGGCAAACTTTTTTGCTTTTTTTTTGCTTTTCCAGACAAAATGTGAAAGTGCCTGGAATACATTGATAGAGGGGAAAAGCTAATATAGCAAGGTTAAAGAGGGATCTTGGCACAGAGACGAGACAGCAGCGAACAGAATGACATAGAATGTGTAGAAGCATATACTTTCGTTTTAACTTTCAAAGAGCATCATGTGTCCGTGTGGACTTGCTGGGCTGAAGGGCCTGTTCCTGTGCCGGACTGTTCTTTAAGACAAGATTTGAGGGCAGCAGTGGCGAGATGCTGAATGAATGATTCCTGATGATCAACAACCACATTCATGGAGGTCGTTCCTCATCAATTTTCAGCTTCATACCCTCCCTCCCACAGTAGGGAAGCTCAATATGGAGAATTTGACATGAAAGTCAGAGCTGGTAACTGGTGACTCCATCTCGCCCCTCGATCCTGAGGCCTTCTATCTTGGACAACAACATCTTGGGGAACACTGCACTGAGAGAAACTGCATGCACTCCACACCCACCAATGCTGGCATCTGTCACATGCCAGCCTCAACATGCCATCCCAGCACATCTCCAACCCACTACAATACACTTCTGTACTTCAATGCTGCAGCTCAGGGTGCACTGACAACTCTCGTTGCAATGCTGCTGCAAGGACACTGTGTTCACGGACACACACCCACCTCACGGACTGGCCCTCTGGGCTGCTCACTCCGTGTTTGTACATCTTCACTTTGATATGCCTTGAGTGTTCACAGAATTATTGTTTTACCTTACCCTGCCCTCAGCAGTGTTTCCCCTCAGCCAGAGCTACCAGTCTCAGCCACCTGCTCCATTGTCTTGGTGTTTAGCACAGACACAAACCCAGGAAGCTGAATATCATTGTCCACAGTCAGTCACGGTGCCCAGTAGTGAGACAAGGGGACACTCAGATCCCAGTCTGGGAGCTTAGACATGGTCAGGAAGTCTCTTGTGGTTGTTAGGGTTAGGATCCTCCTCCTGTGAGGGGGTGAGGAGCTGAATGCTGGGGAGATCCACGCCTCTCTTGGCACTTTCTCCCCTATTGTGGGATTAGTCCTTATGGGATGTGAAAATTAGCAAGAGGTATTATGGAAACATTTGGTGCAGTTGTTAGAGCTGGCAAATCTGGGGGAAAGGTAGCAATGTGTCCTGAGTGAGTGAGTGGGCAGCACAGGCAACAGGCAGAGTTGGGTAGAGGGGCAGTGATGAGGTTGGAGAGACTGAGAGAAGGTGCTGGATTCAGTGAGGGTGGGTAAGTTCACATGCAGTTACAGGGGTGAGGGCTAGGGTAGGAGAACATGAGCCTTGGTGGGAGGTGGGTGCAGTAACAGAGAGAGTGAGAGTGAGGTCACAAAGTGCAGATGGTGGCACTTACCCTGGTGGAGTGGCGAAGGTCACTGCTGGGCATTCACCCAGAAGGCTGGCACCTCACTGACCCAGGGGTCACCCTCAGACCAAACTGGCAGGATCTGGTTTCATGGCCTCCCCTGCCAGTCCTGGAGGAAGATAATGTCCCTCTCGTGCACCATGCTATCCACCAGAACCTCAGGGCCTTGGTCTCAAAGTGAAGCCCCAGGTTTACCCCCTCTGCCATGTCCAGGGTGTTTCGGAGTGACAATCCTAGAGTCTAATGACTTTGTTGAAGATGGCTCCTGTAACAGGGAGGCCGGTGCATTCTGGGATATCCAGGCAGCGGGTAGTTGTTATGACGAAGGGGAAAATCCTTGCGTTAGTATCAGATGAGAGAAAGGCCACAGGGCAGGGAGGGTAGTTAATGAGGCAGATTGGAGATGGTGTCATGAGAAAAAACAATTAGCCTTGTGGAGAGAAACCCTCCATGAAGCTCGTCTAAAATGAGACTTGACCAAATTAAAAGATGGTTGAGGCCTCTGTCTGTCTGAATCAAAATGGGAATGCAGTGTGAAATATTGGGAGCAACAAACTTGGAGCAGAGAATTATACAGGAGATTCTAATCCTTAAAAAGGGGTAATACAATGCTCCAAACTGTTAAAAGGAGCTGGGGAAAATCCCCGCCCTTATAGTTACCTACATTATCCAATCCTCACTGGATGCAGGGATGATGCCGGAGGCCTGGGGAACGGCTGACACAGCAGCTTTGTTTAATGTGGAGAAAGGGACTGACTGAAGAGGTCGCGGCTGGAATTCTGAGACAGTGGATAAACGGTCACTGAGGAAGTCCCTGGGACTCCAGGACAGTTGGTCTGGATTTGTTCAAGGAAGGTCGTGTGTAATTAATCTGACTGTGTCGGTTTGAGGCAGTAACTTGTTACTGCATGTGACTTAATTGAATTTAATGAGAGATCCCATGGCAGGCTGGTTAAAAACAGAATCCAAGGGGTCCAGGAGAATGGAGCAAACAACCCAGAGAAGTGTAAGGCAAGGCATTTGGGCACATCATTTGGGGAATGGACAATAAATGAGAATATAGTCAGTGTGGGCAGATAAATGAAGGTAGCTGGAAACATCAAGAACCTCGTTAATGTAGCAAATGGAATCATTTCCTCTATCAGCCAAAGTGCAGAATTTCGAGCAGGAAGTTTATGCTGGAACTGTATACATAATGAGCGCAGTCGCAGCTTGGGGAATGTGTGCAGTTCTGGTCACCCCAAGACATGGAAGGATGGAATTGGACTGGATAGTGTGTAGAGAAGATTCGTTACCCTGTGACAGCAGAAGTGCAGTTATGAGAAAAGGCTGGAATGGAGGATGCTAAGAGGAGATTTGATCGGACTGTAAATATTGTCAGGGACCGGAGTAGAGGGGGAGTTTGGTAAGAAGTGAAAAAGCTGGACCTCAAGTGCAGTGATCTCCAGATTATTCCCAGTGCCACGTGTCAGTGAGGATAGAAATAGAAAGAGAGACCAGATGGATGTGTGGCTGAGGTAGTTTCCTCCACTATTCTGATTGGTTACCATAGCCCTGCCAAATCAGTTTCAATCCCTCCCATCAGCATTAGTCAAACACTGCATAAGGAAATCAGTCCCAGCTCTGTCACATGTTACCCAATACAGCGTGTACAGTCGCTGCCTTCCCAGAACCAGTTCCAATGTACCAGGAATCTGAAGCGCTTCCTGCTACACTATCATTCCAGTCACACTCTCACCTACTTAATATTCCTAGTGCTGCACTGCCTTGCACACGGCACTGTGAGTATTCCAGGGATTGACACATTTGAGGCCCTGTTTGCTAACCTTCCATCTACCTCGCTGAATTCTGATTCCCAGACCACGTCACATTTCACATCCAAGTCACTGAGACCAACACAGACCATGACCCCTGGCTGCTAACCATCTCCCAGACCAATATTCTGCAGACACAGTGACATTCTCGAGCCCACAATCCTGGAATTAAATTGACAGTCAAAGAAATGCTAGTGATTTCCTCAATTTCCTGACTCCCCTGTGACTATTGCTCCTCCTTCCTTCTCCCTCCCCTCCTGTACAGTCCGGCTGCTTGTGGAGCCACAGACATGGCTCTGACTGCCCTCCCCTGAGCAGCCAATACCTTCATCAGCTGCAAACTGGAAAACCGAATTGAGAGGGAGACATCAGGCTATTCCTGGATTCCCTGACTGTGTATCTTCGATTGTGCAGTATCCCATTCCCTTCATTCTTCCAGGCCGTCATGTCTGCAGGGTGATCGGCTCTGTGTGCGTGCCGTCCCCCAACTCTCAGCATCACAGATGTCTCATAGGATCTCTCGTCACTGTCTGAGCTCCACGACCAGTGTTCACCTAGGACAAGAGCAGGGGGCTATAGCTTCTCAATGTAACAGAACACATTTTCCATCTGATAAACATGTCTTAAAATGCAACATGTCTGGAGTAACTTAATTAATTGCCTCGAATGAAGTTAACATCAGGGAAATAACAAAGTGGTTAAGTCCCTTATTCAACTGTGGTTTAGTGAGGATAATTTATTATTGGGAGAATTTCACTTCTCCCTCTTATTTCTCAGTTCAATCCTTATTTCAGAAGTTGAAAAACTAAATTTGCTAACTAATAACAATTTAGAGACAGTCACTAATAACGGAGTATTATCAGCCAACGAACTTACAGCCTTTCCTGTGATGGCTCTTGCATTTCTTTCAAACTCGATGCAGGCAGGTCCCAGCAGCAGAAAGTTATCTCTGTGACTCCCAGGTACGTGTAATCCTCCAGCTCCCACTCCATTCCGCTCCCTCACAGGGTCACCGTCTCTGTGACTCCCAGGTACATGTAATCCTCCAGCTCCCACTCCATTCCACTCCCTCACAGGGTCACCGTCTCTGTGACTCCCAGGTACATGTAATCCTCCAGCTCCCACTCCATTCCACTCCCTCACAGGGTCACCGTCTCTGTGACTCCCAGGTACATGTAATCCTCCAGCTCCCACTCCACTCTGCTCCCTCCCTCTGTGAATCCAAGGTATGTCCAGGCCTCGATCCTCAGTGCTGATGTATATCCTCCCACTTTGGTGCTTCTGTAACCTCATGCTCCTGCCCCAAGTTGCTCCCTCACATGGTCACTCCCTCTGTGACTCGGTGCTGATTCAGAGCCTCCTGCTCTGCTGTTTCTCCAACGCCAAGTCCTGCTAGGCCTTGATCCTCGCTGCTGATTTATATTCTCCTGCTTTGTGCTGCTCACTGTCAGGTTCTCTCCCTTTGTGACTTCCAGGTAATAGTAGGCCTCAAGCCTCAGTTGAGATGTGTAACATCCCATTCCACACTGCTCTCTCATAGGATCACCGCTGTGCGTGGAAGACAGTGGAAAAGAGGAGGATGAGAGTGTGCAGAGGGTGTTACAGTGATTGAGCGATCTGTCGGGGATGGAACAGGTTATCTGCGGAGGTACCCAGACCTGAAATGTCTAAAGCAGGTTATTGGAAGATACAGGGAGAGTTGCAGGCACTGAGGGTGGCAAAGAAAATAGATACATGGTGGCTTGTTGGCGACGGAGCCTTGTAAAGTCTAAAGGGCTTTTTGTGAGCTGCTTCCTGAGATGTGAAGACTTCAACAAATGCAAATTGACAGTCAGTAAGTGTTGTAAGGTACTGGAGACTGTTGGATGTTACAGAGTTAGAAGACTCGCAGTAACTGGGGGGTTACAGATGTTTGACGCACTCGTGGTGTTCAAGGACCCTCAGGACATAAGGAGGTACAGAGAATGGGAGCATTGCAATTAATGGGATTGCAGGGGTTGGAAGATCTAAGATGGATAAGGAGGATGAAAAGTACCAACGCAGCACAACCAGCCGCTGTAGTTCACAGAGATTTAAGGAAGGCAACCTGTGCTGTCATTGAATACAGTTATATGGCGAGTTACAGGTACTGAGGGGTTACAAATGTGGAACGGAAGATGTTATAGGTGATCAGAAGTATAAACAAGAATAAAGAAATTTGAGAGATCACGAGCACAAATGGGAACGGAGATGGTGAGACATTCTGATGAACAATAAGTGTTGTTGGCAGAGAAGGATGCCACATATACAGGAAGAGCTGCATTGTCTGTATGCATTTACAGACATGAGTGTTGTAGCGCCTGCTGGAGGGGACACAGATAACAACAGTTCCAACGGCTGGTGCAGTGGTTCAGGAAGGCAGCTCACCACCACCTTCTCAGGGACAACTCCAAATCAACAATACATCCAGCAATGTTCATGACCACGAGTGAATAAATAAATAAAAAACCTACAAGCAGCACTGAGGTCACTCAGGAAGGCCCTTTCAGCACCACTTCACAAATCCGGAGCAACTATACCCTGAAAGGACAGGAATTCCAGCTACACGGGAACACCAGCATTTCCAAGGTGCCCTCAAAATCACGCTCCATCCTGCCAGCACTGTGTCTGTCCCTACACGCAAAGGACTGCAATGGGTGAGGAGGACAGCTCACCACCACCTTCGCCAGGTAAATACAGGTGGGAAGGTAATGATGGCCAAGCAAGTGATGGCCACATCCCATCAATGTATTTGTACAAGGGAAACTCATGGACTGTTCATGTCTCCTTTGCTTCATCCACACAATCCACAATCCCATCTCTTTCTGTGTCAGCAACAAACATGGAAGCAGTAGATTTTGACCATCCAACAAATGTATCAAATCCCTTTGTGAATAGTTCGGGGTCAAGCACTAATCCATTTATTCCCACTTAGTTTTCTGTTAAAGAATTCCCAGTCCATGCCAGTACATTCCCTCCAATCCCATATTTGCCGATATTGCTTATCCACCTCTTCAGTGGGACCTTGTTGAAAGGTTTCTGAAAATCCCGACAAACCATTCCTCCCTTTTATCTACTCTGCTTATTCACAGCCAGACAGGAAAACAAATCCAGCAGGGTTTGTGAAATGAAGTTTCAGTTTCAGAACAACATGTTTGATATGAATAGAGGATTGGCTGATAAGCAGAAGAGAGTAGGTATAAAGGGGTCATTTTCACGAGGGGAACAGGTGACGGGGGAACTCCACAGGAGTCAGTGGTGGGACCACGCTGTGCATGTTATACATTAACAGTCTGGAAAAAGGATGTGAGGGAGTACAAGAACTACTTTTACAAGAATGAAATGCTTGCCATATGAGGAGCAGGTGAAGTCTCTGGGTCTGTACTTGATGAATTTTCAGAGGCGGCAGTGGCAGGATCTCATTCAAACTTACAAAACTTTGAGGGGCCTAGATGGATTTGACGTGGGGAGGTGGGGGGGTGGGGGGTGGGGGGGAAGATGTTTCCTCTTGTCGGAGAGCGGAGAGACTAGGAGCCAAGGGCACAGCTTCAGAATGAAGGAACGACCATTTACAATGGAGATCTGGAAGAATGTATTCAGCCAGAGGGTATTGAATCTGTAGAACGGTTCCTGCTGTAGTTATAGAAGAGGGTGACATTTACTCACATAGGGCTACAAGCGCTGGAGAAGGTTATGGAGATGATTAGATGGATGGAGATACTAGAGGAGCTTACATTGACAGGGTGGGTGATAGTGACTGGAGAATGTTACACAGATAGTGACTCTTGTCGTAACTGGATTGGGAGAGTCACAGGCATTGGACTGGGTTCTACAGGTTGGGAGTATTGCAGTGACCTGAGAGGATTACACAGATAGGGAGGATTATGGGGCCTCCACATGTTTCGAGGGTTTCAGGAAGAGGTTACACCAACCAATAAGGAGGGATGTTGGAGCTGTAGTAGTTTACAGAGATTGCGAGGTTTGGAGCTGTTTAATTGTTAGAGGGATATTACTAGGGTCAGTAATATGGAACGCTGAGGGAGAGTTTAGATTTTATTACATTCCCTACAGTATGGAAACGGCACTTCGGCCCAACAAGTCCACACCAACTCTCCAAAGAGTAATCCACCCAGACCCATTTCCCTCTGACGAATGCACCTCACGCTATGGGCAGTTTCGAATGGCCAATTCATCTGACCTGCACATCTTTGGACTGTGCGAGGAAAATGGGGCACCTGGGGTGCAGACACAGAGAGAATGTGCTAACTCCATACAGACAGTACCCAAGACTGGAATCGAACCTAGGTCTCTGGCGCTGTGAGGCAGCAGTGCTCACCACTGAACTGCCATGCCTCCTAACCTGCAGCACTACACAAAGAGGGTGTTTTAGGTGCAGGGAGAGCGCACAGAGATGGGGATTATTGTTTCCGCTGGAAAAGGGTCTGGAGGTATTTACACAGATAAGAAGGTCGGTAGGCATGGGAGATGGTTACAGAGGTCGTGTAGTGCTGTAGGCCAAGAGACAGGAATGGGATCGGGCCTGCAGAAGGTTACAGTGATATCATGTTCTCTTGGGGCTTGAGGAAGGTACACAAGGGGGTATTTTGGTCCGGGCTGGAGGATGGACTGCAGTTATTGTGGAAAACTACAGAAATAGAGATTATTGTACGGACTGCAGGATGGGATTATTGAGATGGACATGTTATCAAGACTGGAGCAATTTACAAATATGGAGAGTCGTCAGCATTGGAGTAGGTTTCAAATATACAGCAGGATAATGGGAGGGGTGTAGGTTACAGAAATCGGAACTCTTCTGGCAATTATAACCATTCAAGACACTGGTGCAGATGAGATGGACCAAAAGGTGCGTTTCCTTGCTGTATGACTCTATCACATGACAAGTGACCGTGTGAGAGGGAGAATAGGGAACAGAAAGATCCCAGGTTTCAACACCAACTTCTTAAGGGAGACCTCCTTTCCCAGATGTTGTCCTGATGCTCACTAAGACAGCACAGGCCTGGATGGATAACTGTGAACTTCCTACATTGTCACAGGAAGGCTCAGAACTGCAGTGATGCAAGTTAGCAAGAGAGTGGAGATTGAGCCTTCATGATCTGTTTCACCCTTCAGCACTGTCTCTGTGTCAGATCTTCCGGACCAAACTTCGATCCCTTAAATTCACTCTGCTCTGTTCACTGTGAGTGATCTTACCTCGCTGCAGGATTTATTGAAGACTCCAGATCTCCCTACCCTCCGGCTGACCACTGTGTTCAATGAGATGATGAATGAAACACCCAGCAGTTGGGAAGTTTATTGAGTCAGGACTGTCCTGAATATAGAGACAGAGAAATAGACAGAATGGGAAATTAGACTCACACAGTGTGGGTTACGCATGGATAATGGCACTGAGTCCCACAGAGATCTGGAAAATCCCAGTCTCCATCCCTGGCCTGCGTTGCCTTGTCTCCCTGCAGTGCAGAATTTTGTTGACTCAGGATCTGGAGTAACTACAAAAGGTGCAGTCACTGGCAGCAATTAGACCCTCACAGTGACAGATACCACAAGGAGAGATACTGAGTGATAGCACCAGATTGCTGGAAGGTGTCGGGATCAAACCACGGTCAAGAAGAAGGGGTTTGACTCATGGTGCACTGAGATCAGAGCTCAGGGATGAGGGAGCTATCAGTGGGCCAGGCGATGGCGTAACATTACTCTCACTAGCCTCTTCATCCATAATTTAATACCAGTGGCAGGGAAAAGCACCTGAATGCTCAATACTCGTTCAGGAAGGAAGTCATTGGTAGGCAGCTGGTCTGACCTACACATGACTCTAGACCCAGAACAATGGAGTTGACTTTAAACTGCGCTCTGTATTAGTCTAGCATGGCACTCAGCTCAAGGGCAGCTCGGGGGTGGGCATGAAGTGCTGGCCAGCCAGAGACAGCAATATCCCATGAGTGAATTAAAAGCAACCCTGCTGGAAGCAGAGTCCTGGCCAATCATGTCGGTAGGTTTATGGGCAGAGCTTTAAGCTAACATGGAGGAGGCAGTGACAGGGTTCAGGTGAAAGGAGCTTTCCAAATCCAAACAGAAAAGGGGAAGCATCGGAACAGCATGGGGATGTGACTGAAGATAAGCAGAAAGGAACAGGAAGGGACAGTGTTTAACTAAAACTGTACGTCAGTGAATCGATTTGTGACAGGGCATTGTGGGAAAGAATAAATTATACATTTTTTGGAATTGCCAAAGAATCTGCAATAAGATAATAGACTTGTGACACAGAGATAAATGCGATTTCGTCAGCAGAGACACGTGGTGAACAAAAGGTGGAACATAAATATACAATGGTCCACAACCTTGTGGGATCTTAGGCAGAATGGGATACAGGATGGGTAACCCTGACAGTAATCAATGACAAAGGCATTACAGAGAAAGCATGTGGTCTCACATGATGTGGCTGAATCAGCCTGAATGTGAATCCTGGGTCCCATGTGTCACAAACACAAGCATTGTTCCTCCCTGTATTAAACAGGAATTCATTGGAATTTGTAACAAAGGCATTATGATAGTTTTGGGAGACTCCAATCTGGGACAGTCACACTGGTAAGAGTGATAAGATCAGAGCTCCTCCTTGAATGTGTTTTGTCAGTGTTCCTTTGAATAAGATATTGTGCATGCGGCTTGGGATATCATGATCTCAGATTGACCGTTGAGTGATGAAGCTGAGTGAAGGAGTGATGTAGCACAGAGATCCTCCAGAAGATTGCAATATAGTGGAATTCAAAGAGATTATTAAGTTTTCAAGTGACCATAAAGCACACCTGAGCATCAGAAACAAAGCCAATTACATGAGTTTGAGAGGGGAACTGAACAAGGTAAACAGGGGAAATAGACTGAAATGTCAGACTGTAAATGGACAGTGGAAAACAATTAGAGTGATAGAGATGTACAGCAGAGAAACAGACCCTTCGGTCCAATTCGTCCACGCCAACCAGATATCATAACCATTCTAGTTCCATTTACCAGCACTTATCCCACTAAACCCTTCCTGTTCATATCCCCATCCAGATGCCTTTTAAATGCAGTAATTTTACTAGCTTCCACCATTCCTCTGGCAGTTGATTCCGTATACACAGCACCCTTGGAGTGAAAATGTTGCCCCTTAGGTCTCTTTCAAATCTTTCACCTATCCGCCCTGAACTTACGCCCTGTAGTTCTGAACTCCCCCATCCCAGGGAAACGACCTGACTTTATAAATCTCTATAAGGTCACCCCTCAGCCTCTGACACTCCAGGGAAAACAATCCCAGCCGATTCAGCCTCTCCTTGTAGCTCAAATCCTCCAATCCTGGCAACATCCTTGTAAATCTTTTCTGAACCCTTTGAAGTTTCACATCATCCTTCCGATAGGAATGAGACCAGAGTTGCACGCAATATTCCAACAGTGGCCTCACCAATGTCCTGCACAGCCGCAAGATGACCTCCCAACTCTTATACTCGATACTCTGACCAATAAAGGAAAGCATATCAAACGCCTTCTTCACTATCCTATCTACCTGCGACTCCACTAGCAAGGAGCTATGAGTCTGCAGTCCAAGGTCTCTTTGTTCAGCAACACTCTCTAAGACCTTACCATTAATTGTATAAGTCCTGTGAGGATTTGCTTTTCCAAAATGAAGCACCTCACATTTATCTAAATTAAACTCTATCTGCCATTCCTCACTCCATTGACTCATCTGATCAAGAGGAGACAGTGAGGTCTGAAGATTCTGGAGATCAGAGTGGAGAGTGCGTTTGCTGGAAAAACACAGCAGGTCAGGCAGCAGCTGAGGAGCAGGAAAATCAACGTTTCAGGCTGGAGCACTTCACCAGGAATGAAGCTGGGAGCCTCAGGGGTGGAGTGATAAGTGGGAGGGGGGTGGGATTGGCGTGAAGGAGGCTGAGACTGCAATTGGTGGTTGGAGATGGGAGTAAGAGGGTTAGCTCAGAGAGGAGGGTGGAATGAATATGTGGGAAGGAAGATTGACTGGTGGGTCAGGTCATAGGGCGGTGCTGAGCTGGAAGGTTGGAACTGGGGGAAGGGGGGAACGGGAAATGAGGAAACTGGTGAAGTCCATATTGATGCCATGGGGTTGAGGGGTCCCAAGTCAGAAGACAAGGAGTTCTTCCTCCAGGTACTGGATTAGTGGTGCTGGAAGAGCACAGCAGTTCAGGCAGCATCCAACGAGCAGCGAAATCGACGTTTTGGGCAAAAGCCCTTCATCAGGAATAAAGGCAGTGAGCCTAAAGCATGGAGAGATAAGCTAGAGGAGGGTGGGGGTGGGGAGAAAGTAGCATAGAGTACAATGGGTGAGTGGGGGAGGGGATGAAGGTGATAGGTCAAGGAGGAGAGGGTGGAGTGGATAGGTGGAAAAGAAGATAGGCAGGTCGGACAAGTCAAGGAGACAGTAACTGAGCTGGAAGTTTGAAACTAGGATGAGGTGGGGGAAGGGGAAATGAGGAAGCTGTTGAAGTCCACATTGATGCCCTGGGGTTGAAGTGTTCCGAGGCGGAAGATGAGGCGTTCTTCCTCCAGGCATCTGGTGGTGAGGGAGCGGCGGTGAAGGAGGCCCAGGACCTCCATGTCCTCGGCAGAGTGGGAGGGGGATTTGAAATATTGGGCCACGGGGCGGTTTGGTTGATTGGTGCGGGTGTCTCGGAGATGTTCCCTAAAGCGCTCTGCTAGGAGGCGCCCAGTCTCCCCAATGTAGAGGAGACCACATCAGGAGCAACGGATACAATAAATAACATTGGAGGATGTGCAGGTGAAACTTTGATGGATGTGGAAGGCTCCTTACCGAGACACCCGCACCAATCAACCAAACCGCCCCGTGGCCCAACATTTCAACTCCCCCTCCCACTCTGCCGAGGACATGGAGTGACTGGAATTCCCAATTCTGCAAAACATTGGTAGAACAGGAAGAAAATCAAGGTTTGTTTCTGAAATTAATAAATTGTGATGATAAGAATGTGGTATATGTGGGCCACATTTTTAAGGTGAGAAGAGGGATATGTTAAAAAAAAAGACATGGGGACTAATTGTTACACAGTGGGTGGTTTGAGAATGGAATGAACTTCCTGAGGAAGGGGGGAATGTGGGTACAAATACAATGTTTAAAACACATTTGATTAAGTACAGGAATAGGGAGGGGTAAGAGGGATATGGGCCAGCAACAGGCAGCTGGGATGTGTTTAGTTTTAGGTTACATTTGGTACCAACTGAAGGGTCAGTTTCCATGCTGTATGGCTCTATGACAGGAATATAGTTTTATTCCATTATTTATGAAAGGCTGCAATGGAAAGCCAGGGAACTGAAGACCAATTGGCCCAACGTCAGTGGTGGGTAAGTTGTGAAAGTGATTCTGCCAGACAGGAGTCACATTCATTTGGAAAAGCAAAGATTGATGAAAGATAGTCAGCAGGGCATTGTGCAGACAAAGTCAGGGCTCACTAACTTGATTGTTTTCGTTGAAGTGGTGACCATATATTGTCTACAGCAACGTCAGAAGGGCCTTTGACATGGTTTAGCATGATATACAGGTTTGTAAGGTTAGATCACATGGGATCAGGGAGAGCTCGCCAACTGGATACAAAATTGGCTTAACAGTAGGAGACAGAAGGAGAGGGTTGTTGTTCAGACTGTAAGCCTGTGACCAGCGGTGTGCCATAAGGATCAGGGCTGGGTCCACTGATGTGAATCATCTCCATAAACAATTTGGTTGAGAATATAGGAGCCATTGTTGGTAATTTTATGGATGATCAAATTAATGGTGTAGTGAACAGTGAATACGGTTATCAAAGGGGATCTCGACCAACTGGGGCAGTAGACCAAGGCATGAAAGATGGAGTTGAATTCAGATGTTGGATTTTGTTAAGACAAACCAGGGAGGACTAACATAGTCAATGGCAGGGCCCTGGGCAGTGTTGTCGAACAGAGAGAGACAAGGGCTACAGTTACATTGTTCCTTGGAAATGGCTATCACAGGTGGACAGCTTGGAGAAAGCAGCATTTGGTAAACTTGCCCTCATTGGCCAGCACTTTGATATATGAGTTGGAGATATTTGTAACATTGTCCTAAATATTTCCCTTGGGCAGAGGAGGCTATGGGGTGAACATATCAAGGTTTACAAAATCATGCGGGCCCTGAGTAAGGTGAATAGCCAAGGGTAGGTGAGTCCAAAACTAGAGGGTATAAATGGGAGGTGTGAGAGCAAGGATTTAAAGAGGGAGCTGAGGGGCAACATTATCCACAGAGTGTGGTGCATACACGGAACGAACTGCCAGGGGCACATGGAGAAATAAGAACAATTACAACATGGAAAAGACATTTGGGCAGGTACATGGAGAGGAGTAGGTTTGAAGGGATATGGGCCAAACACAGGCTGAAGCGATTCGTTCTGTTTGGTAAACCTGGTCAGCACGGACTAGTCGGAGCGTAGGTTCTGTTTCCGTGCTGCATGCCTCTGTCTCCAGTTATTGGAGGAGGAGACTACTGAGATAAGGCATGTTGGAGACACTGAAGCAAGTTACAGAGACAGGGATGGTAGGCTGGTATGCAGTACATTTCAAATATGTGGAGGGACGAAAGGGAAGGGAGGAGGTTACAAGGACTGGAACTGATGTAGGAGTTACACACTGTTGAAGACATTGGTCAAGGAGACATGACATAGATACTGTGTTGGAGAGGGAGCACAGAACAGAATGATCCCAGGCAGCAGTCCCACCCTCTCGTGGGAGGCCTGCTTTCCCCTTTGTTATACTGATGCTCACTAAGACAGCACAGACCTGGATCGATAACTGTGGCACTCCCGATGCTGTCTCAGTACAAAGTAAGTTAAAGTAGGGGCGGTGATTGAGCCTGGGGTGTGTCTGTACTGTGCTCCCCCTCCAGCACTGTATCTATGTCATGTCTTGTTAGCTGATGTTTGGAGCCCTCTCATTGCTCCTTGCTCTGTGCACTTGAGCGATCTTACCTCACTGCAGGATTTATTGAAGGCTCCATATCTCCCTGCACTTTGTCTCTCTGGCTGACCAAATATCTTCAATGTGGTGATGGACGAAACACCCAGCAGCTGGGAAGTCCACTGAGTCAGTAACTTCCTGAGTACCTATAGGAGACTGAAAGATAGATAGAATAGGAAATTAGACAGAAGCAGTGAGGGTTACACAGGAGAATGATACTGTGTCCCACAGATATCTGGAAAATCCCAGTCTCATTCCTGGCCTGTGCTGCTGTATCCCTCTGGAGTGGACAATTCTGTTGGCTCAGGATGTGGAGTTGCTGCAAGAGTGAGAGATGCTGACAGAGGCAGCAATTAGATCCACACAGTGAGAGACTGAGATACCACATAGAGAGAGAGACTGAGTGATATCTCCAGAATTCAGGATGATTTTAGGTTCAAACAAGTGTGTAGGAAGAATGGGTTTAGCTTCATGATGTATCAGTGCTCAGGGTTGAGCAACCTGTGAGCAGGTGAAATGCTGGCCTGGTATTATTGCTCGAGCATGAATGCCAAACCTCAGCGAATGTTCTGTGGAGGCAGGTTTAAATCCCACCATCAGAAATGGAGAAATTTGAAATCAATAACTAAAACAAATGGGAATTAACAATCCATAGATACGTATGAAAACATTGCTGATGTACAAAAAAAAGCCCAAACACTTGTCTTTTAGAGAAGGACATCTGCCCATCCTCATGTGGTCTGCAAGACATACCCACAGCAAAGTGTTTGCCTCTGAATGACCCTCTGAAATGACCGAGCAAGTTACTCAGTTCAAGAGCAGCTAGGGCTGAGCAAGAAAGGCTCGTCAGCCAGAGACACCCACATGCCATACCTGACTTAAAATAATCCATTCGGATGGTCCCACTGGAACTGTGCAGGGACCAGTATCCTGGCCAATCATGTCGGTAGGTTTATGGACAGGGCTTCAAACTGACAGAGAGGATGCAGGGACTGGATTCAGGTGAAAGGAGCTTTCCAAATCCAAAGAGAAAAGGTGAAGTATGGGAGCAGCATGGGAATGAGACTGAAAACAAGCAGAAAGGAACAGGATGGGACAGAGTTTAACTAAAACTGTACATCAGGGAATCGGTTTGTGAGAGGAAATTGTGGGAAAGAGTAAATTATGTTTTTTTTGGAATGGATAATGTCTCTTCAATAAGGTAGATTCATTTGTGACACAGAGATAAAAGAGATTTAGACACCAGAGAGACGTGGTTACAGGGCGAACAAAAGATGGACATAAATACTCAAAAGGATCACAACCTTGTGGAAACTCAGGCAAAATGGGTAACGCTAACAATAATGGATAAGAAAGGCATTACAGAGAAAGCATTTGGTCTCAGATCATGAAATAGAGTCAGTCTGAATGTAAATTCTGGCTACTACTTGCCAAGGGCACAAATCAGCAGAACAGTTTTAGCCACTGAACAGCATTTCATTGCTCATCATTGTATTAAACATTGTTAAAAAAGTCCAAACACATTACGATAATTTTGGGAAACTTCGATATTCCCATAATCTGGGACAGTCACACTGACAACAGTGATATTGGAAGAGGAGTTCAGAGAACATTTTTCATTGTTGCTTTGAATAACAAATTGTGCAACTGGCTGGGGACATAACTATCTCAGAGCGATCGTTGTGTGATGAAACTTAGTAAATAAGTAATATCACCTGGAGAGATCCTCTGGGAAATTGTCATAAAGTGCAGTTTAAAAAAATATCATTTTTTAAAGTGAATCACAGAAAGGACACGCTACAACTAGAAACAAAAATAGCCAATTACATGGGTTTGAGATGAGAACTGACCAAGATAAACAGGCTAAACAGACTGAAATGTGTGCCTGTAAATGAACAGTGGAAATCATTTGATGGAACAGTGTAAATAACTCAACAAAAGAACATTCCATTGAAGCAGACAGCACGAAGTTCCCACCGGCCCCTCAATCAGGACAAAATGTATCATATTAGATTATGAGGATGAGAAGATCATCACAAAGTACTTAAAATCTTAAAATGAGAGCGTGTTGAAGGATTTAAGTGTTAAAGGGATTGCAAAGGGTCTGCTAGCAGGGGGAAGGCAATGGGAAGGGGGATCATTGTCAGGGTTTAATGTCACAAAAGAAACAGGGAGAGGTGAAGGTACTGGAGGTGGTAAGAGTGTTACAGATAGTGGTCAGGGCATGAACGGTGTTACAAAGCCAGACTGAATTGCTGCAGCTGGATGTGTTTGCAGAGGTAGGGAGGGACATATGTTTTTTGACTTATCCATTCATGGGATGTGGGTGTCACTGCTAATTACCCAGAGTCAGCCATATTGCAGTGGGTCTGGAGTCACATGTTAGCATGTCAGATGTCCTTCCCTAAAGGAGGTAAGTGAACCAGATGAGTTCTTCCCACTGATCAACAATGCTTTTATGATGACCTGACCAATATCTTGTACAGATACAACATGACGTCCCAACTACAACTCTTAATGCTCTGCCCAATGAAGGAAACCATCCCAAATGCCTGTTTCACCAGCCTGTCTACCTGTGACACCACTTTCAAAGAACTGTGTACCTGCATTCCTGGGTCACTGGTTGACAACACTACCCAGGGCCCAAACATTAAGTGTATAATCCCGCCCTGGTTTTCTTCACCAAAATGGAGTACTTCACATTTATCTAATTAAACTCCATCAGCTATTCTTCAGCCCACTATCCCAGCAGTAATGTTCATCCTGTTGTATCACAGATAACCTTCATCACTGTCCACTTTACCACCAATTTCAGTGTCACCCAAAAAACTTACTTAACGGGAAACCAATATTCCCATCCAAACCATTTATCCAAATGACAAACAACAGTGGACCCACTCCACCTCTGGTCACATGCCTCCTGTCAGAAAAACAACATGTCTCCCATCACCCTCTGTCTCCTACCATCAAGCCCAATTTTCTGTCCAGTTGACTAGCTCCTCCTGAACGCCATAACCTTTTACATTGATCTGAGGTTATTACCCAGTTTAAGATATGACAGGTAGAACACAGAACAAGACCCTTTGGCCATAGTGACATGCCAATCCTTTAGCCGACCGTAAGATTAAAAAAGAGTGGCAGATAAATTTTAATTCAGATAAATGCGAGGTGCTCCATTTTAGGAAAGTACATCTTAACAGGACTCAAACACTTAATGGTAAGATCCTAGGGAGTGTTGCTGAACAAAGAGACCTTGGGGTGCAGGTTCATAGCACCTTGAAAGTGGAATCGCAGGCAGATAGGATAGTGAAGAAGGCGTTTGGTATGCTTTCCTTTATTGGTCAGAGTACTGAGTACAGGAGTTGGGAGGTCATGTTGCGACTGTACAGCACATTAGTTAGGCCATTGTCGGAATATTGCGTACAATTTTGGTCTTCTTACTATCAGAAAGGTGTTGGGAAACTTGAAAGGGTTCAGAAAAGATTTACAAGAATGTTGCCAGGGTTAGAGGATTTGAGCTACAGGGAGAGTGTCAGAGGCTGAGGGGTGACCTTATAGAGATTTACAAAATTATGAGGGGCATGAATAGGGTAAATAAACAAAGTCTTTTCTATAGGGTGGGGGAGTCCAGAACTAGAGGGCATAGGTTTAGGGTGAGAGGGGAAGATATGAAAGAGACCTAAGGGGCAACATTTTCATGCAAAGGGAAATACGTATATGGAATGAGCTGCCAGAAGAAGTGGTGGAGGCTGGTACAATGGCAACATTTAAGAGGTATTTGGATGTGTATATGAATTGGAGGGGTTTGGAGGGATATGGGCCGAGTGCTGGCAGGTGGGACTGGATTGGATTGGGATATCTGGTTGGCACGGACGGGTTGGACTAAACTGTCTGTTTCCATGCTGTACATCTCTATTACTCTAACTTCCATACCCTTCATTTTATTATCATCCATGTGCCTATCCAGAAGTATATTAAATGTCTCTAATGCATCTAATTTTACTGCCACCGCTGGCAGTGCATTCCACATACACCACTCTGTATGTAACGAACCTACCTCTGAAATCTCCCCTAAACCATCCGCTAATCACCCGAAAATTATACCCCCTTGTAATAGCTATTTATGTCAAGGTAAAAAAATCTCTCTCTATTCGCTCTATCTATGACTCTCATCACCTTGTTCACCTCTGCCAAGTCACCCCACCCCCTTCTTCACTCCAATGAGAAAAGCCTTAGCTCCCTCAACCTTTCTTCATAAGACATGCCCTCCAGTACAGGCAGCATGCGGGTAAATCTCCTCTTTACCCTTTACCCTCTCTAAAGCTTCCACATCCTTCCTGTAATGAAAGGACCAGAACTGAACACAATATTCTGAGTGGGGTCTAACCAGGGCTCTATAGACCTGCAGCATAACCTCACAGCATAAAAATTCAATTCTCAAACTCATGAAATCCAACACAATATATTCCTTCTTAACAAGCCTATCAGCTAGGGTGGCAACCTTGATGGATCTATGAACTTGGAACCCAAGATCCCTCTGTTCCTCCTCACTGCCAAGGATCCTACCTTTAACCCTGTATCCTGCATTCAAATTCAATCTTCAAAATGAATGACTCCACACTTTTCCAGATTGAACTCCATCTGCCACTTCTCAGCCCAGCTCTACATCCTGTCAATGTCCCATTGCAACCTACAACAGCCCTCCACACTATCAACCACTCCACCAACCTTTGTGTCATTGGCAAACTTACTAACCAACTCTTCTACTCACACATCCAACTTATTCATAAAATCACAAAGAGCAGAGGTCCTGTAACAACTCCCTGCAGAAAACCATTGGTCACTGAGCTCCAGGATGAATTGTTTCTATCTATCATCATCCTCTGTCTTGTGTGGGCCAGTAATCCCGTATCCAGACTGACAGGATTCCCTGTATCCCATGTCTCCGTACTTTCTGAATGAGCCATAAAGTGTTTCATCACATTCTCAAAAGATTCAATAATACATGTAAGGCATGACCTGCCCATTACACAACCATGCTGACTACCTCTAATCAAACTATGGTTTCCCAAGGAATAATAAATCCTGTCTCTCAGAGTCCTCTCCAATAATCTGCACACCACAGACATAAGACTGACAGGTGTGCAATTCCCAGGATTATCCCTATTCCCTTTACTGAACAAGGGAATAATATTTTCCTGCCTCCAATCATCTGGTCCGACTCCAGTGGACAGTGAGGGTGCAAAGGTCATCACCAGGTGCGCAGCAATCCATTCGCTTCGTGTAGTAACTATGGATGCATCTCGTCTGGTTCAGCGACGTATCTATCATTATCTTTTACGAAATTCTCAGCATATCGTCCTTCTTAACATCCACCTGTTCACGTACATCAGCCTGTTTCACGCTGTCCTCACAAACGACAAGACCCTTCTCAGCAGTGAACACTGAGACATAGTATTCATTAAGGACCTCTCATTAGAGGATATTCTGAGAGAAAGAAGCTCCTTAACAACTTCCCCATCACTGGGCTCACGGGGCTGTAATTTCCTGGCTTTTCCCTGCAGCCCTTAAGTGACGGAACAGCATTAGCAACCCTCCAGTCTTCCGACACCTCACTGTGTCTGTTGATAATATAAGTATCTCTGTTAGGGATACTGCAATCTCTTCCCGAGCTTCCCACAAAATTCTAGCACAGACCTAATGAGCTCCTGAGGATTGATCTACCTTTATTTGTTTTAAGATTCCAGCACTTTCTCTTCTCTGGTGAGAATTCTTTCCAAGACATCGCTATTTATTTCCCCAGGTTCCCGAGCTTCCATGTCTTTCTCTGCAGTAAATACTGACAAGACTATTTTGTCTAATATCTCACCCATTTCCTCTGGTTCCACACATGGGTGACCTTATTGATCTTTAATAGGCCCTATTCTCTACCAGGTTACTCTATAGCCCTTATTGAAACTTGTGTAAAAGTTTCTGATAATTCAAATACACCATATCCTGTATACCACTACGCCCCTCCTACACACTTACAATTCTGCCATTTATATTCACACCAACAAATTAAATCCAACAGGCTCAAAAACAAATTCTCTTTTATAAAATGTGTTTCTAAGTGGCCAATTATTGTATATTGACATATCCTTTCTAACAATTTCAGCATGCTGGGCCAGATGCTGGGAATTTAGAAAACTTAACAGTGCAGCACAGAAACAGGCCATTCGGCCCACCACGTCTATGCTGTCTAAGATACTATTCTAACACATATCATCTGCTGCACATGGTCCATATCCCTCTATTCTCTGCCTGTTCATGTTTCTGTCTAAATCCCACTTGAAACCTTTACTCACATTTCTGCTTCTACGACCTCTCTCAGTAAAATCCACTCTACGTTAAAAAAAACTTGCCTCACATATCTCGTTTAAACTTCCTCTTTCTCACCTTAAACCTATGCGCTCTAGTATTTGAAACTTACACACTGGAAAAGAGATTCTGATTATCTACATTATCTAACCCTGTTCCAAATGTTATATTACTGTACCTGGTCACCTGTCAGCCTCTTATACTCTCATTAAACAATCCAACTTTATTTAATTTCCTCTTACACCAAACACACTCTTAAAAACCCTAACACAGGCAACGTGCTGATAAACCCCTTTTGTCCCCTCTCCAAAGCCTCTACATCCTTCCTATTGTGTGGAGATGAGACCTGCACCCAGTACTCCAAATGTGGCCAAACGACCATTTGATACAAATATAACATCAGATGCAAACCACTATACCCAATGTTGTGACCGATGAAGGTCAGTGCTCCATTTGCTTTCTGTCCCATCTGAAACACTTCTGTTGCCATTTTCTGGGAGTTACTGACTTGCACCAAGATCCTTCTGTATATCAATATCCATTAGTATGATAACTTTCTTCTTGAATTTGACATCATCTCACACTTGTCCAGATTAAACTCAATTTGCCATTTCTGTCTATCTCTCCAACTGTTCTGTCACCTCCTGCAGATTTTAGTTAATCAGGGAAACAAGGGTTTTGTGGAAAAGGCAGGAAAGTAGAGTTGAACAGCCATGATCTGATTGAAGGACAGAGCATACTCAATGGGCCAAATGGCCTTATTCCCCTCCTAAATCTCATGAGATAGGAAGGCAATGGAGATTGCCAGGTTGCTGGGTGGGAGACAGTTACACAAATGGGGAGGGTTGCACAAACTGAAAGAGGTTCCTGTGGTCACGAGGGGTATGGTGTCGGGAATGACGATGAAATTTAACAAGATAAAGATCAAAGAATTGGAGAAGGATAAGGAGATTATAAATTTTTCACAGCTAAGGAGGGGTTGTAGGAGCTGGAGAAGATTACATAGGTAGGGACCGATGGAGAGGTTAAAGACAAATACATTGGCATGGAAGGTGGTATTGATAGGAGGAGCTTACAAGGATAGACAGGGCTGTCAGGGTTTACAGGGATAAAGGAATTTAGTATCTACTGGAGAAGTTTAGGAATTAGTGTTTTAGGGACTGGAGAACCTGACAGATACAAAGACAGAGGTGTGGTGTGGACTAGAGGAGATTCCAGACAGAGGTAGGATTATCGGGACTGGAGGATATTACAGAGATCACGAATACAGCATGGGTCAGGATTGATGCCTGCGATCTCCTGTGCTGTCGCATTGAGGACCAGTACAGCAGAGGTGAAAGCAGGACCCTCACAAGATGGTGGGAATGAAGCCTAGAATGTTGCTTGCCCAGCTCTGTATCGATGTCCGCTCTTCCAGGTCTGAATATAGAAGTCTACTCCCTCCACCCTGTGCTGTTTACTGTGAGTGATCTTACTGGCTGTATGATTTACTGAAGGCTCCAGATCTCCCTCTCTCTCTGGCTTACTAACCAGCTTCAATGAGGTGATGTATGAGACAGAAGTTAGGAACATCCTGATTACCTGCATGAGACGGAATGGGAAATTAGATTGATGCAATGAGGATAACACATGCAGAGTGGCACTGACTCCAGCAGAGATCTTAAAAATCCCAGTCTCCGTCCCTTGCCCGTGCTGCTGCGTCTCTCTGGAGTGGACAGTTCTGTTGACTCAGGATCTCAGACCATCTGTAAGAGGGAGAAATGCTGACAGGGGCAGAACATAGAACGACACAGCGAGGGATACCACATGGAGAGATACTGAGTGATATCACATTATTAGACACTTTATTAACAGGGAATTGTTTGAATTTGTAACAAAGGCACTGGGATAATTGTGAGGGGATTCAACCTTCCTATCACATCACATCAGAGGCTGACTCTCTCCCACTCTCGGTGGGGGGTGGGAGGCTGGAGTTGGCTGTACAAACCGATGTGGCCTTCCGCAGACTCTGTTCCACTTGTGGCAGAAGGTGGACATGAGAAGGGGGTGGGTGGGGCATTGATGTGACAGCACGCTCCTTGTGTTTTTTTCTCCTGGATTCCCATTTTCCCCACACCAAATCTCGAAGTGTTCGACACCTTCCCAATTCTGATTCCCCACTTCGGACGGTCTTGGCCCAGGACCTATCAGATTTGATTAAGTGATGAAAACAAATGATCAATCCTGAAGAAGCCAACGTTTAGAAATGGGAACACATTTATTAAAGAGATCGCTAGGGATTCTCCTAGCAGGAGGAGTGCAGTAGGAAGAAGAATCATTATCAACGTTTAATCAGATGATCAGAACAGGGAGAATTGAAGGTTCTGGAGTTAGTAAGAGTGTTACAGAGAGGGGCAAAGGCCTGAACAATGTTACAAAGCCAGTACGAATTGCTGCAACTAGAGCTGTATGCAAAGGTAGGGATGGATGTCTGTATTTTCATTGATTTTTAAATGGCCTGAGGATGTCATCGGTTAGACCAACATACATGACCCCACTGCTAATTGCCCAGAGGCAGCTCAGAGTCAGCCATATTGCTGTGGGACTGGAGTCACATGTGAGCCAGACCAAGTAAGAATGTCAGATGTCCCTCCCTAAAGGACATACGTGAACAAGTCGATTTTTTTTCCAGATAATCACCAATGCTTATACAGTGGCCTTACTAATATCCTGTACAGATACACCATGACATCCCAACTCCTACTCTCAATGCTCTGCCCAATGAAGGGGAACCAGCCCAAATGACTGCTTCACCAGCCTGTCTAACCATGACGCTACTTTTAAAAAAACTGTGTACCTGAGTCCCTGGGTCACTGATTGACAACAGTACCCAGGGCCCGAACATCAATTGTATAAGTCCAGCCTGGTCTGCTTGACCACAATACAACACTGTGGATTTCTCCACCATTCCTGATCTCACTGGTCCAGCAGTAGTGTTGATCCTATTGTACTCTTCGATAACCCACTTCACTGTCCACATTATCACCAATTTCAGTCTCACTCACAAACTTGCTAACCATGGCTCCTGTGTTATCATCCAAACTGTTTATATAAATGATGCACAACAGTGACCCAGCACTGAACCCAATGGCACACCGTTGGTCACAGGCCTGCAGTTTGAGCGGCAACCCTCTATGAACATGCTCTGTCTCCTAGCATCAATCCTGTTTTGTATCTAGTTAGTGAGCGCTCCCTGGTAATGTGTGATCGAAACTTACTAACTAGTCTGCCATGCAGAGCCTTGTCAAAGGCCTTGATAAAGTTCATGTGGACATCGTGTACTGCTCTGCTTTGATCTCTCACTTGTCTATCTCCACACTCACATTTGAGGCATGATTTCCCATGCACAAAGCCATGCTGACGATCGTTAATCTGTCCTTACATTTCCAAAGGCACGATGATCGTTTCCCTCAGAATCCACCCCTGCCATCAGTCTCACTGGTATGTAGTGGCTGTTGATGATGCAAATATCTCTGGGAGGGGCCCTGCAAATTTTCTCCCTCGCTTTGCACAAGGCGCTGGGATACATCTGATCATGTCCCAAGGTTTTATCTAACCTTTAACATTTTAAGACATCCAGCACCTCCAATGTGTTCTCCAATGTGAACTCTTTTCAAGACATCACGATGTATTTTCCTAACTTCCCGAGCTTCCATGTCTTTCTTCACAGTAAATCTGAACACAAAATATTTGTTCAGTATCTCACCCATCAGTAGTGATTCCACACAGACAGCCGCATTGACCTTTCAGGGGCCCCATTCTCTCACGAGCTAAGTTTTAGCCCTGGTTGAAACTTGTCAAAATGCTTCTGAAATTTCAAATATCCCTCTACCGCAACGAGCCTCCCCACCCTTATCTATTCTGCCATTTAAGGTCACACCAAAATATAGAATCCAACAGATTTAAAAATATTCCCCTTTTATAAAATCATACATCTCCCATCGTTTCTAAGTATCTAGTGATCATTTATTGTCATATTCTTTATAGCACATTCCAGCACGTTCCCGACTTACTGTCAGGCTAACACCATTTGGTTTCAGACTGACTGCACAAAGGGTTTTGGGAATCCTTGTGAATCAATCTGAAACAGGCAGCTTACAGGATCAGCAGGTGATCAGCAGGTCATAGAGAAGACAAATCAAATGTTGCCATTTATTACAAAGGAAATGGATTCTAAAAATAGGGAGGTCTTGCTAAAACGATGCAAGCTACAAGTCAGACCACACCTAGATTATAATGAATAGTATGCGTTCCCTCAGGAAAGACATTCTCGTGTTGGAGGCAGGCCAGGGAAGGTTCACTCGGCTGATCCTGGAGATGGCGGGATTTTCCAATGAGAAGAGGTGGAGTAGATTGCCCTTGAACCTATTGGGGTTTTGAAGAATGCGAGAGAAATTGAATGAAACATCCAGGATTCTGAGGGGCTTTCACAGAGTAGATGTCATTAAGTTAGAAAATCGAACAGTACAGCAGAGTAATAGGCCCTTCGGCCCATCATGGCTGTGCTGACCATGATGCTATTCTAAACTAATCCCAACTGCCTGCACATGGGCGATGTCCCTCTATTCTCTGCCTGTTCATGTTTCTGTCTAAATGCCCTTCAAATGTTTGCTCTTGTTGCCACCTCTTCCACTTCCTGAACAGCTTCTACCCTCTCGGTAACTGGCCTCATTCATCTTACTTTAAACTTCTCACACTCACCTTAAACCGATGCGCCCTAGTATTTGATATTTTTACATTGGAAGGAGGATTCCAACTATCCACACGATTCACGCCTCTCCTAATGCGATATACCTGTACCAGGTCACCCCTCAGTCTCCGATACTCACGCAAAACAATCCAACTGCGTCCAACCTCCTTACAGTAAACACATTCTCATCCAGGCAACATTCTGCCAACCCTCTGTTACACCCTCCCCAAAACCTCCACATCTTTCCTGTAGTATGTCGATGAGAACGACACGCAACCTTCCAAACATGGCCGAATGAAGTTTCATTCAGTCACAACATGACATGCAAACGTCTGTATTCAATACTGTGCCCAATGAAAGTAAGCATACCATACTCCCCCTCTACCACCACATCCTGTTGTGTTGTTATTTTTAGGGAGCTATGGATTTGCTTCCAATGTCTCTCTGTTTATCAATGATTCCAACTCGTCAATTAGTGTACTTCTCTCTTCCATTTGGCTTCATAAATGCATCACTTCACACCTGTCCTGATGAAATTCAATTTGCCACATCTCTGCCCAACGTTCCAGCTGATCTACACACTGCTGCAACCTTGAACACTCTTCCTCACTATCCACAATTCCCCTAACTATCCGTAATCATTACATGCCTTTCCAAATGTCGTCTGCAAAATTACCACTCAAACTGCTGACCTTTTCATCTGAATCACAGATATAAATGACACACAGACATCGCAGCACTGATCCTTGTGAAACAGCATTGGCCACAGACGTCCAATCAGAAATTGACCACCCCACATGCCTCTGTCTACTATCACCAAGAAAATATTGTATCCAACTTACCAACGAGCATGGATTGTGATTTGATCTTCCAGATCCCCCTTGCTATTTGGAAGCTGTCCATTCAAAATGACTCTATATTTTGATTCCCAGATTAAATTGGCTGTCTCACTAATGTACTGACTGCGTCCTTCCTTCACAATAAAAAGGGACCTTGTTTGGTTTTTTGCTGATCCTGCCTAAATCCCTACAACCCCTCAATAATCACATTGCTGTCATGATCATTCTGCAGCCACACCTCCACAATAACAGTTCGATCATATCTGTTCCCTTCAGTTAATGCTGTCATTCCAAATGCCTTGTTGCAAATGCATGGCGCGTGTCACCGAGAGAGGGCCTTTGAGGGATGGATAGAGGTCATAGAGTGGGAGAGATGTTTGAGGGCGTGACAATGTTCCAGGGTTAAGCAGAGCTACAGTTACTACAGAATGTTCGCAGGAGAAAACATTTTATTGTTTGGAGGACTTTAGAGAGATAAAGCGTCTTTGATTAGATTCCAGAGATAGGGATGTGTGTAGGGTTGTGGATCGTTACATGGACTATGTTGATCAGGGCGTAGAAACATTCACAGGATTCCAGGATGTCGTACATTTAACAAGAGTTGTGGGATCTGGAGAATATAACAGTGATAGGGAGGATGGTATGGACTGGAGAATGTTGCAACCACATGGAAGATGATATAAGCTGGGGAATGCTGCAGTAATGGAGAGGAGTATATGGACTGGAGGATGTTGCAGGGATAGGGAGGAAGTTGTAGACTGGATACAGTTAGAAGGAGAGATGAATTTATGCACTGGAAGGTATGTTAGAGAGAGTGAGTGGTGTGCATGCTGCAAGATACGACAGGGATAGGGAAGTTTGTCGAGACTGGAGGAGAGAGTGATCGAGAGTCTTGTGAGAGACCAGATTCACTTATGAGCATAGGATGTGCTACAGTGAGCAGAGCCTTTTGCAGATATATATGAGGATACAATGGCCACAAAGCAGTCACACCAATACATAGGTATCTAGGAACTGAAGGAATTGAAGAGATTACACAGGCTAGGAGTGTTGTATGCAGTGGAGGAGATTAACCTGAAAGGGATGGTTTTAGAGACTCAACAATGTTAGGAAATAATGGGAGTTGCAATGGTGATAGGAGTTTTCAACAATTCGGAGGATATAGACCTGAAGGAGCTTTAACAGATAGCGATGGTACAGTAAAGGGAATTGTAGTGGCTTCTGTTTCATAAGCAATCCATAAGCACTTAAAACAGCCTGTTTGACATGTGCATTATCTCTCGATCATTCATCAGACAACGCTGCAAATATTTCACTGGCTCTGCCTACCAGCTTAGACTGAACTAGCATTACCCAGAAGACCTCGGGCCACTCTACCTGTCTATGCAATTTTTCAAATGAAATACAGAGTTCCTTGACAGTAGAGTCACAGGTAGTTAGGATAGTGAAGAAGGCGCTTGGTATGCATTCCTTTATTGGTCAGAGTATTGAGTACAGGAGTTGGGAGGTCATGTTACGGCTGTACAAGACAGTGGTTAGGCCACTTTTGGAATGCTGCATGCAACTCTGTTCTACTTCCAATCAGAAGGATTTTGTGAACTTGAAAGGGTCCAGAAAAGGTTTACAACAACGTTGCCAGGGATGAGCTATAGGGAGAATTTGAACAGGTGATAGTTGTTTTTCCTGGAGAGTCGGAAGCTGAGGGTGACCTGAAAGAGGTTTATAAAATCAAGAGGGGCATGGATAGGGTAAAGAGACAAAGTCTTTCTCCTGGGGTGTGCGAATGCAGAATTATAGGGCGAGGTTTAGGGTGAGAGTAGAAAGATATAAAAGATAAAAAGGGGCAACTTTTTCACGCAGAACATAGTACATGTATAGAATGAGCTGCCAGAGGAAGTGGTGGAGGCTAGTACAACTGCAACAGTTAAAAGGCATCTGGATGGGGATATGAATAGGAAGGGTTTAGAGGCAGATGGGCAGGGTGCTAGCAGGTGGGACTACTTTGGGTTGGGATATCTGATCTGCAGGATGGGACCATGAATGGGTTGTGGAACCTGGAGGATGTTATGATTTGAACCACAGGTAATGTTTGATTGCATCTTTCATCCAATCTTACAGATGGTAAAATTGCAACATTTAAGAAGCATTTGGATGGATATATGAATAGAAAGGGTTTGGAGGGAGATAAGCCAGGTACTGGTAGGTGGGACTAGATTGGGTTGGAATATCCTGTCGGCATGGCTGGGTTGGAACGAAGGGTCTGTTTCCATGCCGTACATCTCTATGACTGGAAGATCGGCTGAATGGTCCAATCAAAAATTACCTGTGGTTCAAATCATAATATCCTCCAGGTTCCACAAGCCATCCCCTGTCCCATCCTGCAGGTTCAATGAATCCCAGAACCTCTAACCTTCTGCAAGTCCCACGTCCCTTCCAACATTTGTAACATCCTCCAGCTTCTGCAGCCCTTCATACCTCGTAACATGGCCCAGACTCTCCAACTCCTCCTTCCTCTGCAATGTTCCCCAGAAGGGCACTGGAGGATGGTGGGGGTTACAGAGATATGGAGGGACATCAGGACGGGAGGATTTTGCAGACATTAGGAATATATGGACTTGAGGAGGTTTCACAGTTTATGAGTGTTGTAGGGACTGGAGGAAATTACAAAGATAGGGATAGTTTTAGATTGGAGGATTCTGCAGAAAACCTTTGCGTGGTTAAAGCCAGGATTCTTAGCAGCGTGCAGGAACAAAGGGATCCTGTGTCCCTCAGGTTCCCACCCAAGTTGACAGGCTGTTAAGAAGGCGGATGGTGTGTTGGCTTTCATTAGCAGGGGGATTGAATTTAAGAGATGTGAGATTTTGCTGCAGCTCTACAGAACCCCAGTTAGACCACACTTCGAATATTGTGAACAGTTCTGTTCGCTTCATTATAGGAAAGACGTGGAAGCTTTAAAGACAGTGCAGAGGAGATTTAGCAGGATGCTGCCTGGACTGGAGGGCATGCCCATAGAAGGTAGGTTGTGGAAGCGAGGGCTTTTCTGATCACAGCAAAGGAGGAAGAATGGTGACTTGTTAGAGGTGGACAAGGGAATGAGAGGCATAGATAGAGTGGATAACCAGAGACTATTTCCCATGGCGAAATGGATATCACAAGGGGTCATAAGTTTAAGGTGACTGGCGGAAGGTTTAGCTTAGATATCAGAGGGATATGGGCCAGATGCTGGCTGGTAGGACTAGATTGGGTTGGGATATCCTGTCGGCATGGAAGGGACTGGTACGTTATTTACACAGACTCTGGTGGGTACGTGGAATGGACTGCCAGCCATGGTAGTAGATTCAGACACATTACAGACATCTAAGCAAATCTTGGATAGGCACATCAATGATAGTAATATGTAAGGTATGTAGGTTTGTTTCATCTTCAGAATAGGATCAAAGGTCAGCACAATATTGAGGGCGGAAGGGCTTGTACTGGAATGTGCTATTCCATGTTCTAAATAGCGAGAGTTACGATGTCAGCAAGAGGTTTCGGGAAGCGGAGAGGATGCGATCTGAATGAAGTGACACAAATAGGAGGCGTTGCTAAAGTTGTATGAGGTAACAGAGACAGCAATGGTCTGATCTGGAGCAGATGACCAGATTGAGAGAATTGTGGGGACTGGAGGTACTTTCACAGGGAGGGTGGGGCATAGAGCCACAGGAGGTTACACAAATGTGGAGAGCTACAGATCCTACAGGAGTTCATGGAGATGGGGAGGTTGGGAGGAATGGAGCAGTTTACAGGGATAAGGATGTTGGTAGGATGGGGTGTTTTACACAGACAGGAATGTTTCAGGTGAATGGAGCTGAGTACAGAGATAAAGTGGGTTGTACAGATTGGAAAAACAAATAGACATCTGGAGGGTAGTCGTGACTAAAGATGTTTATAGACACAGGAAGGCTTAGGTTCTGCAGGTTATTTAGATAAAGGGGGTGTGGAATCAGACAAATTCTCCAAGTGACAAAGACAGCAATTTTGGTTGGAGACAGTTTCACAGATTAGGGAGCATCAGTAACCTCCTCCAGTTTGGTCAGAGTGGGAAGGGTTGTAGGGGAGGATGATGTTTACACATGGAAGAGCTGGAGAAGATTGTGGAAATGAGTAGATGGATGGAGACACTGGAGGAGCTTACATTGACAGGGTGGGTGCTGGCAATGAAAAGATATCACATCGATAGTGGGTCTTGTAGGAACTGTATTGAAAGAGTCACAGGCATTGGAATGACTTCTGCAGATTGGGAGAATTACAGGGACTGAGAGGATTGTAGGGTCTCCACAGATTGATCGTGTCTTTAAGAATATGTAGATACGGAAATCTTAAACCCAATGCATGCAGTCTTCATTTCAAGACCAGAGCCTTATTATCCCTCATCAGCCAAGGATCCCTAACCCTGCCAGGTTTTCTCTTTACCCCAATGGGGCATACTGGTCCTGGATTCTTGAGATCATACTTTGAAAAGCCTCCCATTTGCCAGTTGTTCCTTTTCCTTCAAACAGACTCACCCAATCGATTAGAATCATAATGTGGAGGTGCCGGTGTCGGACTGGGGATGGACAAAGTTAAAAATCACCCGACACTCGGTTCCAGTCCAACCGGTTTATTTGAAAGCACTAGCTTTCAGAGCACTGCTTCTTCATCAGGTGGTTGTGGAGCACAATCCTAAGGTACAGAATTTATAGCAACAGGATGGCAGTGTCATGGAATATAAAATCAAACAAATTTAGTTGAAGTTTAGTTGAAATTTAGTTCATATGTTACAGTGATCACCAGCGCTTCCAAAGCGAGTTGGATTATAATTGGGCATTGTGCAATTTTAAATTCACTGCATTGACGCTGGCCAGATCCTGCAGAATGGCCCCAAACCTGGCCCTGTTCCAGTTTTCCTCTTCAATCTGTGGACCTGCTGATCTTTCTCCATAACTATGTTAAAACGAAGACAGCTGTGGGCACTGGACCCAAAGTGCTCTCTGAATGACACTTCAGTCACTTGCCCAACCTCGTTTTCTGAGGGGAGGTCCAGTGTTGCACCTGCCTGAGTAGAGTAGGGCCCTCTGCATATTGATTTAGGAACCTTCCTTGGACACATTTGAAAAATTGCCCTCCGTCCAGGTCTTTTTAAACTCTAGGTGGCCCAGTCAGTACAGGGAATATTAAAATCTCCAGCCTGCACTCCTCTATCATTCCTATAGTTATCTGCAATCTCTCTACACAGCTGCTCCTCTGGTATCTTTTGGGTCGACAACAGTCTACAAGACAGTCCCAACAAAGTGACCAACCCCTTCTTCTTTCTAACTTCTAACCATGTGGAATTTTAAATGAATATATGTTTTAAAAATTGAAATTAGCAATCCATAAATAAGTATTGATAAAAATCCAAACACTTGACCTTCAGAGAAAGACAACAGTTCACTCTCATGTGGTCTGCACGACATCCCCACAGCAAAGTGTCTGCCTCTCAATGACCCTGTGAAATGGGCGAGCCAGCTGCTTAGCTCAAGGGCAGCAAGGGATGGGAAATAAAGGCTAGTCAGACAGAGACACCCACATCCCATACCTGATTTTTAAATAAGATCCATTCAGATTGGTCCCAGCACAGTTCCAGTGGAACAATGTCCTGGCCAATCATGTTGGTAGATTTATGGACAGGGCTTTAAACTGACAGAGAGGATGCAGGGACAGGCTTCAGGTGAAAGGAGCTTTCCAAATCCAAAGAGAAAATGTGAAGCATCAGAGCAGCGTGGGAATGTGACTGAAGACAACGGAAAGGAACAGGATGGGACAAAGTTTAACTAAAACTGTAGATCAGCAAATCCATTTGTGACAGGAAATTGTGGGAACGAGTAAAGTATGTTTTTTATTAATGGACAAAGTCTCTGCAGCAAGGTAGATGGATTTGTGACCCAGAGATAAAAGGGATTTAGACACCAGGGAGATGTGGTTACAGGGTGAACAAAAGGGGGAACAGAAATATTCAATGGGTCACAATCTTGTGGAAATTCAGGCAAAATGGGCAACGCTAACAATAATGGGTAAGAAAGGCATTACAGAGAAAGCATTTGGCATCAGATCATGAAGTAGAGTCAGTCTGAATGTAAATTCTGGCTACTACTTGCCAAGGACACAAGCAGCAGAACAGTTTTCGACCACCCACCGAACAGCACTTCATGGCTCGTCACTGCAATAAATAGGAATTCATTGGAATTTTTAATACAGGCATGGGGAACATTTAGTGAAACGTCAATATTCGCAAAGTCTGGGACAATCACACGGACAACAGTGATATTGGAAGAGGAGTTCTGAGAATTTTTTTCAGTGTTTCTTAGAATAACACATTGTGCAACTGGCAAGGGACGTAACTGTCTCAGAGCGACTGTTGTGTGATAAAACTTAGTGAATGAGTGATGTCACCTGGAGAGATCCTCTGGGAAATTGTGATAAAGTGCAGTTTAAAGAAATATAAAGTTTTAAAGTGAATCACAGAAAGGACAACTAGAAACAAAAGTAGCCAATTACATGTGTGTGAGAGGTGAATGGGCCAAGGTAAACAGGCTAAACAGACTGAAACATGTGTCTGGAAATGAACAGTGGAAAACATTTGAAGGAACAGTGTAAAACACTCAACAAAAGGGCATTCCACTGAAACAGACAAAAACTCAGCAAGGAATCCCCACCGGTCCCTCACAGGACAAAATGGATCATATTAGATTATGAGGTTGAGAAGATCACCACAAAGTACTTAAAATCCTGAAGTGAGAGAGTGTTTTAGGAGTAAGTTATAAAGGGATTGCAATGTGTCTGCTAGCAGGAGGGGGGCAATGGGAAGGGGAATCGTTGTCAGGGTTTATTGACACGATGCGAACAGGGAGAGATGAAGGTGCTGGAGGTAGTGAGAGTGTTACAGAGTGTGGTCAGGGCCTGAACGGTGTTACAAAGCCAGTACGGATTGCTGCAGCTGGAGGGGTTTGCAGAGGTAGGGAGGGACATATGTATTTTTATTTATTCATTCATGGGATGTGGGGGTCACTGCCTGGACCAGCATTCTTTGACCCCATGCTAATTACCCAGAGATTGTTGGGGCCCTGGTGGATAAATATAATACTTTGCTGGCCACAGGTGAAGTGCTGAATGACTGGAGGATCACTAATGTGGTTCCTTTGTTCAAGAAGGGCAGCAGGGATAGGCCAGGTAATTACAGAGCAGATAGTCTGACAGCAGGGGGAGGGATATTATTGGAAACAATTCAGAGGATGAATCAACACTTGCAAAGGTAAGGATCAACTCAGTTTAGTCATCACAGATTTGTCAGAGGAAGATACTGTCTGAGGAATTCAATTCAGTGTTTTTGAAATGGTGCTTAAGTATATTAATGAGGGCTGTGTAGATAATGTGGTTTACATGGACTTGAATAAGTCCTTAAACAAGATCCAACATGGAAGGCTGGTCCAAAAGGACTGGGTTCCAAGGTATGTTGGCAGATTGGATGCAAAATTGGTGGATAGAATACTTTCACCACTGGGTGTACCACAGAGATCTGTGCAGGAACCATTGAACATTAATAACTCGGATGTGAAAGCAGAAGGTATCATTAGTCGGTTTGCAGATGACATGAAAGGTGAGGGTGCTGTTCACAGTGAGGAGGATGGTCGCCGTCTGCAGTACAATGTCGATCGGATGATAATCTAAGCCGAGTTTAATTCTGATTGAAGGGAGGTAATAGCTCTGTGGGAGGTATGATAAGCGAAGAACAGACATAATAAACGGTAGGTCCTTGCGGAGTACTGAGGAATACAGGGACCTTGGTGGACAAGTCCATAGATCCCTGAAGGTGTCAGCACAGGTTGACAGGGTGGGAAAGGCACCTCAACTGGGAGCGGGAGAGGGACCCATATCCTGGTGGGGTGAATTGCTAGAGCTGCTTGAGAGGATATAACCCAGTCTGGCAGGGTGTTGGATCTTAAATAAACGTAAGGCCAGAAAGAAGATTGAGGCTGGTACACGACTTAAAGACAGCAATTTCAGCAGACAAGGCAGGCAAGAACATAGCAGGGAATGGGGGAAATCTGATGATTAAACTGCATTTATTTCAATGCAAGGGGCCAGACAGCTAAGGAAGATGAACTCAGGGCATGGATTGGAACATGGGACTGGGATATTATCGTTATTACAGAAACACAGCTGAGGGAGGAGCAGGACTGGCAGTTCATTGTTTCAAGGTAGAGATGCTACAGGAAGGGGACGCAAGACAGGATGTGTGGTGGTGGGTTTTGATTGCATGAATCATCACAGCAGTAGTTAGGATATTCCTGTGGGATCGCCCAGTGAAGCTATGTTAGTGGAACTGAGAAATAAGAATGGGTCATCACTTTGATACGATCGGACTGCTGACCCCGAATAATCTGTGGCAGACTGAGGAACAAATATGTCGGGACATCTTAAATATCAACCATAATAGTAAGGCTGTTATGGTTGGGGTTTTTAAACTTTCCAAACCTAGACTGGGACTGCCAGTGTTCAGTGTTTGCAAGGGAGGAATTCGGTAATTGTGTTCCAGAAACTCCCAATCAATATGTAAATGGACTGAAAAGTGAAAGGGGCAAAACCTGACCTCCCCTTGGGAATTAAGGTAGGGAAAGGGACTGAGATGTGAGTGGGAAAGCATTTCGCCAAAGTGACCACAGTTCTAGGAGTTTGAAAATAGCTTTGGAAAAGGACAGGCCTGGTCCACAAGTGCAAGTTATAAAATGGAGCCTGACCAATCTTGATCGTATTAGCCAGGAACTTTCAAAATGTGATTGGGGAAGGGAATTATTTACATGGAAAGGGAAGTTTGGCAAGTGAGAATATTTTAAAAGTGAGATAAACTGATCGATCAGCGCCAGCATTTTCCTGTTTGTGTGCAGGTCAATGGTGACAGCATTCGGAAACACTGGCTGTCTATTGAGGGTCTGGTCAAGGAAAGGTGGCAACATGTCAGGTATAGCCAGCTGGATCAAGGGAATCCCTGAGGATATACAGGGGCTGTAGGAATACACTTTGAGTAGAAAACAGGAATGGAGAAAGGCTAAATGAAATAGCCTCAGCAGAGAAGGAAAGGGGAATCCAAAAGTGATTGTATCAGTATATTAAGAGTGCATAAGTAACTCAGGACAAAACAGTGTCCATTAAAGATCAATGAGGCCATCGATACGTGGAACTTCAGGATATTTATTAAGATCCTGAACAATTTTTTCACTCCAGAACTTACTGTGGAGAAAGACTGGGGAACTCAGGGAACAAGAGTAATACGTTAGACCACAATTGGAGTTCTCTGCAATTCCAGTCTCTCTGCTGCAGGAAGGATGTTGTGAAACTTGAAAGGGCTCAGAAAAAAATAACAAGATATTGCCCGGGTTGTTGCTGAATAAGCTGGGGTAACTGTCACTGGAGAATCGGAGACTTTTGGATGACCTTACAGAGGTTTATATGAACATGAGGGGCGTGGATAGGGTAAACATTCAAGGCCTTTTCCCAGAAGTTGGGGAGTCCAAAACTAGAGGGCATAAGTTTAAAGTTAGAGGTGAATGGTTTACAGAGGGACTGAAGGGACAGCTTCTTCACACACATGGTGATGGGTGTATGGAATGAGTTGAGAGAGATAGCAATAGAGACTGATACAATTACAATATTTAAAAGGTATCTGGGTGGGTATCTGAATAGTAAGGGTGTAGATGTATATGGGCCAAATGCTGGAAAAGGGAATGGATTTATTTAGATCTTCTGGTAAGCCTGGACGAGTTGGGGACCGAAGGGTCTGTTTCTATGCTGTATATGTCTATGACTTGAAAAGAGTGCATGTTATAGAAGAGGTGGTGCTGGAGGTTTTAAAACACAAAAGCTATGGCAATTTCCAGAACCTGATTAAGTGTATCACAGGACACTGGGGGATGCTAGGGAAGAAATTGTGGAGCCCCTAGCAAAGGTATGTGTACTACAGACAGCCATGCGTGATGGGCTGGCAGGCTGGAGGGTGGCATCATGGACAGTGAAGGATGTTTTCTGAGATTCCAAAGGGATCTTGATGGAGGGAGTGAATGGGCTGAAAAACTAGAGATGGAATTCAATCTGAATAAATACGAGGTAATGCATTTTTTAAAAAAACAAGGGTAGAGCTTATACAATTAATGTTAAGGATTCGGTTCGTGTTTTAGAGCAGAGGGCCCTCCGGGTTCAGGTACATAATCCTTGAAGTTTGCATCACAGGATGGATAAGACAGTGCTTGGCATGCCTGACTATTGCTCAGTCCATCGAGTGGAGGATTTGGGACGTCATGTTGAGATTGCACAGACATTTGTGAGGCCTGTTCTGCAATACTCTGTCCAGTTCTGGTCGCCCAGTTAACAGGGAGGATATTATTAAGCTGCAGGGCATTCAGAAGAGATCTACTAGGATATTGCTGGGTATGGAAGGCTTGAGTTCTGAAACATGGCTGGATAGGCTGAGTCTTTTTCCACTGGAGCCTGGAGGTTGAGACATGATGCAATAAAGGTTTATGAAAAAAAAGTGATTTATAGATCAATTCAATGGTAGTTGCCTTTTCCTTAGGATGGGGGAGTCTCAAGAGGAGGGGCCACATTTTTAAGGTTAGAGGAGAGAGATGTTCAAAACGAAGATATGGGGCAATTTGCTACAAGAGGGTGGTTTGAGTGTGGAATGAACTTCCTGAGAAAGGGTTGATGTGGGTACAATTACAACATTTAAAAGATATTTGGATAAACAGGTGAATAGGGAAGGGTTGGAGTGATATGGGCCAGCAACAGGCAGCTGGGAAGAGTTTAGTTTTAGATTATGGTGGGTATCGACTGAAGGGTCAGTTTCCATGCTGTATGGCTCTATGACAAGAATATGGTTTGATTCCATTATTGAAGAAAGGATCAGGGCTGGGTCCACTGATGTGCATCATCTACATAAACGATTTGGTTGAAAATATACGAGTGATTGTGTGAAAGTTTGTTGATGATTAAATGAATGGTGTTGTGGGCAGTAAATACGGTTATCAAAGGGGATACTGACCAACTGGGCCAGTGGACCAAGGAATGAAAGATGGAGTTTAATTCAGGGGTTGGATTTTGTTAAGACAAACCATGGAGGACTAATACAGTTAATGGAAGGGCTCTGGCCAGGGTTGTTGAACAGAGAGAGAGAGAGAGAGAGAGAGACCAGGGGTGCAAGTTACATTGTCCCTCGGAAGTGGCATCACAGGTGGACAGGGTGGGGAAAGCAACATTTGGCACATTTGCCGACCTTGGCCAGCACTTTGTTACATTCGTTGGAGATATTTGTAACATTGTCCTAAATATTTCCCTTGGGCAGAGGAGGCCACGGGGTGACCCTAAGAATAGTGACTAACCAAGGGTAGGTGAGTCCAAAACTAGAGGGTATAAACAGGAGGTGAGAGAGCAAGGATTTAAAATAGGGAGCTGAGGGGGAATATTATTCACAGAGGATGGTGCATAGACGGAATAGACTGCCTCAGGCACATGGGAGAAACAAGAACAATGACAACACGGAAAAGAATTTGGGCAGGTAGATGGAGAGGAGAAGGTTTGAAGAGATAAGGGCCAAATGCAGGCAAATGAGACTCATTCAGTTTAGGTAACATGGGCAGCATTGGGGAGTTGGACCACAGGTTCTGTTTCCGTGCTGTATCACTCTGTATCCAGTTAAAGAGGATTAGTGTACCAAAATAAGGCATGTTGTAGACACTGAAGCAAGTTTCAGCGATGGGGATGGTAATCTGGAATGCAGTACATTTCAAATATGTGGAGGGACTATCGGGATGGGAGGAGGTTCCAGGAACAGGGACTATTGTAGGAGTTAAAAATGACTGAAGACACTGGTGCACAAGCCATGCCACAGATACAGTGTTGCAGAGTAATGAGTCTTAGTACAGTGTTGGAGGGAGAACACAGAACAGAAAGATCCCAGGCAGCATTCCCAACCTCTCGTCGGAGGCCTACTCTCCCCTCTGTTGTACTAATGCTCACTAAGACAGCACAGGACTGGATTGATAACTATGAACTCCCGATGCTGTCTCAGTGCAACAAAAGTTAAAGTAGAGGTGGTGATTGAGTCTGGGGTTTGTCTATACTGTGCTCCCCATCCAGCACTGTATCTATGTCATGTCTTGTTAGCGATGTTTGGAGCCCTCTCATTGCTCTCTGCTCTGTGCACTGTGAGTGATCTTACCTCACTGCAGGATTTATTGAAGGCTCCATATCTCCCTTCCCTTTGTCTCTCTGGCTGACCAACCATCTTCAATGAGGTGATGGATGAGACACACAGCAGTTGGGAAGTCTATTAAGTCAGCAGCTTCCTGAGTACCTACAGGAGACAGAGAGATAGACAGAATGGGAAATTAGACTGATGCAGTGAGGGTTACACAAGGAGAATGGAAATGAACCCCACAGATATCTGGAAAATCCCAAACTCCATCCCTGGCCTGTGCTGTTGTGTCTCTCTGGAGTGGAGAATTCTGTTGGCTCAGGATCTGGAGCAGCTGCAAGAGTGAGAGACACTGACAGAGGCAGCAATTAGACCCACACAGTGAGGGATACCACATGGACAGCGACTAAGTGATATCACTGGAGTGCTGGAAGACTTCAGGATCACACAGTCATGTTGGAAGAATGGGTTTAGCTTCATGTATCAGTGCTCAGGGATGAGCAACCAGTGAGCAGGTGAAGTGATGGCCTAGTAACATTATTGTTAGGGCATTTATCCAAAACCTCAGCTAATGTTCAGGGGAGGCAGGTTTGAATCCCATCATAAGATATGGTGGAATTTAAAATCAATAATTTTAAAAATAGCAATTAACAATCCATAAACAAATATGAAACCATTGCTGGTGTACAAATAGCACAAACCCTTAGACTAGATTCCATACAGTTTGGAAACAGGCCTTTCGGCCCAACCAGTCCACGTCAACACTCCAAAGAGTAACCCACTCAGACCCATCTCCCTCGACCTAATACACCTAACATTATGAGCAATTTAGCATGGCCAATTCGCCTGACCTACGCGTCTTTGGACTTTGGGAGGAAACCGGAACATCTGGAGGCAACTCACGCAGACACGTGGAGAATGTGCAACCTCCACACAGTCGGCTGGAACCGAACCTGGGACCCTGGTGCTGTGAGGCAGGAGTGCTAATCACTGAGCCACCGTGCCGCCCACTTGTCCTTTCGACAACGAGATCTGATCATCCTCATGTGGTCTGCATGACATACCCACAGCAAAGTGTTTGCGTCTCAATAACCCTCTGAAATGGCCGAGCACGTTACTCAGCTCATGGGCAGCTAGGGCTGGGCAAGAAAGGCTGGTCAGCCAGAGACACCCACATCCCATACCTGATTTATAAAAAAACAAATCCAGTAGGATGGTCCCACTGGAATTGTGCTGGGACCAGTATCCTGGCTAATCATGTCAGTAGGTTTAAGGACAGGGCTTTAAATTGACAGAGAGGATGCAGGGACAGGGTTCAGGTCATAGGAGCTTTCCAAATCCAAAGAGAAAAGGTGGAGCACCGGAACAGCACGGGGATGTGGCCATTGACAAGCAGGAAGGAACAGAATGGGACAGCGATTCACCAAAACTGTGCATCAGTGAATAGGATTGTGACAGGAAATTGTGGGAAAGAGTAAGTTATGTTTTTTTTGAATGGACGAAGTCTCATCAATAAGGCAGATGGATTTCTGACACAGAGATAGAAGAAATTTAGACACCAGAGAGATATGGTTACAGGATGAACAATAGTTGGACATAAATATTCAATGGTTCACAACCTTGCAGAAACTTAGGCAAAATGGACGACGCTAACAATAATGGGTAACAAAGGCATTACAGAGAAAGTATTTGGCCTCAGATCATGAAGTAGAGTCAGTCTGAATATAAATTCTGGCTACTACTTGCCAAGGACACAAGCAGCAGAACAGTTTTAGTCACTGAACAGCATTCCATTGCTCATCACTGCATTACACAGGAACTCATTGGAATTTTTTGACAAACACATTGTGATAATTTTGTAAAACTTCAATATTTGTATAATCTGGGACAATCACACAGTCAACATTGATATTGGAAGACGAGTTCAGAGAATTTTTTTTTTCAGCGTTTCTTTGAAAAACACATTGTGCAACTGGCTAGGGACATAACTCTCGCAGAGCGACCATGTGATGAAACTTAGTGAATGAGTAATGTCACCTGGAGAGATCCTTCGGGAAATTGTGATAAAGTGCAGTTTAAAGAAATTTAAAGTTGTAAAGTGAATCAAAGAAAGGACAAGCTACAACTAGAAACAAAAATAGCCAATTACATGTGTGTGAGAGGAGAACTGACCAAGATAAACAGGCTGAACAGACTGAGACATGTGTCTGTAAATGAACAGTGGAAAACATTTGAAGGAACAATGTAAAACACTCAACAAAAGGACACTCCATTGAAACAGTAAACACCTCAGCAAGAGATTCCCACTGATCCCTCATTCAGGACAAAAGGGATTATACAAGATTATAAGGCTGAGAAGATCACTACAAAATGCTTAAAATCCTGAAGTGAGAGTGTGCTTTAGGAGTAAATGTTAATGGATTGCAATGGGTCTGCTCGCAGGAGGAGGGCTGTGGGAAGGGGAACCACGGTCAGGGTCCATTGACACGATAGGAACAGGGAGAGGTGAAGGTGCTGGAGGTGGTGAGAGCGTTACCGAGAGTGGTCAGGGTCTGAACGGTGTTACAAAGCCAGTACGGATTGCTGTAGCTGGAGGGGTTTGCAGAGGTTGGGAGGGACATATGTATTTGTATATTATTCATTATTCATTCATGGGATGTGGGTGTCACTGTCTAAACTAACATTCTTTGACCCCTCTGCTAATTACCCAGAGGGTAGCTCAGAGTCAGCCATATTGCTGTGGGTCTGGAGTCACATGTCGGCCAGACCAGGTTAGAATATTTGATGTCCTTCCCTAAAGGAGGTTAAGTGAGCTAGATGAGTTCTTCCTACTGATCAACAATGTTTTATGGTGGCCCCACCAATGTCTTTTACAGATATAACATGACATCCCAACTCTTACTCTTAATGCTCTCCCCAATGAAGGTAACCACCGCAAATGCCTGTTTCACCAGCCTGTCTACCTGTGACACCACTTTCAAAGAACTGTGTACCTGCATCCCTGGGTCACTGACTGATAACACTACCCAGTGCCCGAACATAAACTGTACAAGTCCCACCCTGGTTTGTTTCACCAAAATGGAACACCTCACCTTTATCTAATTAAACTCCATCTGCTATTCTTCAGCCCACTATCCCAGCAGTACTGTTCATCTTGTTGTATTATATATAATTTTCTCCACTAACCACTTTATCACGAATGTCAGTGTCACCCATGAAGCTTACTTACCAGGAAACCAATATTCCCATCCAAACCATTTATCCAAATAACAAACAACAGTGGACCCACTACACCGCTGGCCACATACCTCCAGTCAGAAAAACATGTCCCCCTTCACCCACTTGGCTCCTACCATCAAGTCAGAAAAACCACATGTCTCCCATCACCCTCTGTCTACAGCCATCAAGCAAATTTTGTATCCAGTTCACTAGCTCCTCCTGAATGCCATATTCTTTTTGCACTGATCTGAGCTTATTACCCAGTTTACCACACAGAACACAGAACGCAGAACAGTTCAGCCCAAGACCCTTCGGACATGATTTCATGCAAACCTTTTATCCAACTGTAATATCAAACTAACCTACATACCCTTCATTTTACTATTATCCATGTATCTGTCCAAGAGTCTATTAAATGTCCCGGATGTATCTAATTTTACTACCACCATTGGCAGTGCATTCCAACCACCTACCATTCTCTATCCTCTGATCCATCCTCCAAATCACCTTAAAATTACATCCCCTTGTAATAGCCATTTATGCCAGGCAGGCAGACACTCAGCAAGAGAGGGACACACACACACACTGTGAGTGACGGGGACACACACACAGCGAGGGAGGGACACACACACGCACTGAGGGATGGGGACACACACACACAGCAAGGGAGAGACGCGCACACACAGGAGGAAGGGACAAACACAATGCAGATACACAATGATGGGCATATGCACAAAGAGCAAGGGAGGTACACACACACACACACACACACACACACACACTGTGGGAGTGACACGCAGTGAGGGAGGGACACACACACATACACAGCGCGAGGGAAGGACACTCACATACACTGCAAGAGGGACACACATACTCACAGCAAGAGGGGGACACGTACACACAGCGAGGGAAGCACACGCACATGCGCAAGCATAAAATTACAGACACACAGCGAGAGATGGGCACGCACACACACAGCCAGTGAGGAACATGGACAAACACAAACACACACACACACACACAGAGCAAGAGAGGGACACGCGCACATACATCGAGGAGGATACACATGCACACACAGCGAGGGAGGGCCACACACACACACACACACACAGCAAAAGACACACACACACAGAGCAAGGGGGTAACTCACGCATACACAGTGAGGGAAGAACACGCACACACACACAGCAAGAGAGGGACACACACACACACACACACACACACAGACAGCGAGAGAGCAAAATGTGCATTAGGAAGCACACAAACACAGACACACACAGCGAGGGAGGGAGGGACAAACACACGCGCGCACACACACACACAGCAGGGGAGGGACACGTGCATGAGGAAGCAAACAAACACAGACACACACAGCGAGAGAGGGAGACACACACACAGTCAGGGAGGGACATGCATACACAGCGAGGGAGGGACACACACAGAGCAGGAGAGGGACATGCGCACACAAAGCCGGGGGGAGACATGCTCACACAACGAGGGAGGGCCAAGTACACACACGCACACCAAGAGGGGGAGACACACACACATACAGAGCAAGGGGGGAAACTCTCAAATACATAGCGAGAGAGAGACACACACACACACACACACAGAACAAGGGAGGGACACGTACACACCCACCAAGGGGACACACACACACACACACACACACACACACACAGCGAGGGAGACACACAAATGCACAGCAAGGAAGGGACACACACACAGAGAGGGAGGGACACGCAGCGAAGGGACACACACACAGACACAGTGAGGGAAGGACATGCACACACAGTGAGGGAAGGACATGCACGCGCACATACACAGAGAGCGAGGGATACACACACAGAGCGAGGGAGGGACACGCTGAGACACACAGCGAGGGAGGGAGCATGGACACACACAGCGAAGGAGGGACAAGCACACACACACACCGTGAGGGGGAGGGCATGTGCACACAAATTGAGAGGGGACACACACACAAGCAAAGCGAGGCAGGGACATGCACAAATACACACACATACACAGCGATAGAGGGACACGCACATGCACACAGTGACGGGGTTACATGCAGATACACGGTGAGGGAGGGACACACACAGCGAGGGACAGGGATAAACACACGCAAAGCGAAGGGGGGACACGCACGCATACACAAACACAGAGCAAGGGAGGGAGATATACACACACACACACACACACACACACACACACACACACGAGGGAGGGAGGGAGCGAGGGAGATATACACAAAGAGCAAGGGAGGGGGACACATAGACACACACACAGCGAGGGGAGAAGTGCACTCACAGTGAGGGGGATATACACAAAGTGCAATGGAGGGACACACATACACACACACACACACACACAGACAAGGGACGCACACACACACACACAAAGAGCGAGGGAGTGACATGCGCACACACTGCAAGAGGTACACACATACTCACAGCAAGAGGGACACACACACAGAGCAAGGGACGGACATGCATACACAGCGAGGGAGGGACACACACACAAAGAGCAAGAGAGGGACACTCACAAACACAGCAAGGGAGAGACACATGCACACATAGCAAGGGAGGGCCATGCACGCATGCACACAGCAAGATGGACACACACACACACTCACACACACACGGCGAGGTGGAGTCACATGCACACACAGCGATGGAGGGACACGCACATACACAGTGAGGGGGATACATGCAGATACACGGCGAGGGAGGGACACACACAGCGAGGGACTGGGACACACACACAAAGCAAAAGAGGGACACGCAAACACACACACAGTGAGGGGGATACACGCAGACACACAACAAGAGAGGGGCACACACACTGCGAGGGACGGGGACATACATGCAAAGCGAAGGATGGACACACAAACACAGAGCAAGGGAGAGACACGCACACACAGTGAGAAAGGGACAAATACACACACTTATAGTGAGGGAAATACACGCAGACACAGTGAGGGATGGACCCGCACATACACAGCGAGGGAAGGACACGCGCACACATGTCGAGGGGGAGGGCATGTGCACAGAAATTGAGAGGGGGCACACACACACAGCGAGAGAGGACACACACAGACACGGCAAAGGTGGGACACGCGCACACAGCAAGCTGGTCACACACTCACACACACACACAAGGGATGGACACACACACGCAAAGCGAGAAAGTGACACGCACAGATACATACACACACAAACACAGAGCAAGGGAGGGACATGCACACACACACACACAAGGGACAGACACACACACACGCAAAGCAAGGGAGAGACACACACAAACACATAAACATAGAGCAAGGGAGGGACGTGCACACACAAACACAAGGGATGGACACACGCGCAAAGCGAGGGAGGGACACGCACACATACACAAACACAGAGCAAGGAATGGAGATGCACACACGCACACAAGGGATGGAAACACACACGCAAAGCGAGGAAGGGACACGCGCGCACACACACAGACACACACACACACAAACATTCAGAGCGAGGGAGGGACATGCAATCACAGCGAGGGAAGGACATGCACACACAGCAAGGGAGGAACATACACAAACACACACAACGAGGGAGGGACAAGCACACACACGGCAAGGGGGAGGGCATGTGTACAGGAATTGAGAGGGGGCACGCACACACAGCGAGAGGGGACATGCACAGACACAGCGAGGGAGGGACACGCACACAGAGCGAGGGGGGACCATGCACTCACACAGCGAGGGGAGAAGTGCACACACAGTGAGGGGGATATACACAAAGTGCAATGGAGGGACACACACACACACAAAGAGCGAGGGAGTGACATGTGCACACACAGCTAGAGGGGCACACACACACAAAGTAAGAGTGGGACACGCACATACACTGCAAGAGGGACACACATACTCACAACAAGAGGGACACGCGCATGCACAAGCACACACACAGAAACACACACAGCGAGCGAGAGAGAGAGAGAGAGAGAGAGAGCAAGTAGGGGAAACTCACACATACACAGCGAGAGAGGGACACACACACACACACACACACACACACACACACACACACACACACACACACACACACACACACACACACACAGCTACAGCGAAGGGGGATACGCGCACACACACACACAGCGAGGAGGATCCGCTCACTCACAGCGTGGGAGAGAGACACACTTACACACACACACACACACACACACACACACACACACAGAGGGAGGGACATGCACGTAAACATAGGCCCAGAGCGAGGGAGGGATGCGCGCACACACAGCGAGGGAGGGACACACACATACACAGCAAGGGAGGGATACGCACACACAGGGAAGGAGGGACAAGCAGACACACAGCAAGGGGGAGGGCATGTGCACAGAAATTGAGAGGGACACACGCACACACAGCGAGATAGGACATGCACAGGCACAGCGAGGGAGGGACACACGCACACACAGCAAGGGGAAACATGCACTCACACACCGATGGGAGATGCACACATACAGTGAGGGGGATATATACAAAGAGCAAGGGAGGGACACACACACACAGCAACGGAGTGACACGTGCACACACAGTGAGAGAGGGACATGTGCACACAGCGAGGGAGGGACACACACATACACAGCAAAAGGAAGGACACGCGCACATACACACAGCGAGGGCGGACATGCATACTCACAGCAAGGAAGGGAGACGCACACACAGAGCGAGAGAGAGACACATACACACAACGCGAGGGAGTGACACACACGCAACCAGCGAGTGAGGGACACGCAGCGAAGGGACACACACACAAACACATACTGTGAGTGTGTGACCTGCACACACACACACTGAGCAAGGGACACACGCAGCAAGGGAGGGACTTGCTGAGACACGCAGAGAGGGAGGAACACGCACACGCAGAGCGAGGGAGGGACACGCGTACACACAGCGAGGTGGGACACGCGCACACACAGCGAGGTGGGACACGCGCACACACAGCGAGGTGGGACACGCGCACACACAGCGAGGTGGGACACGCGCACACACAGCGAGGTGGGACACGCGCACACACAGCGAGGTGGGACACGCAAGGGGGGAAACTCACACACACACAAAGCGAAGGAGAGACACGCACACATACAAAAAGTGAGGGTGGGACCACACACACACACACCCCGACAGCGAGGGAGCAACATGTGCATGAGAAAGCACACAAACACAGACACACACAGCAAGAGAGGGACATGCACACACACAGCTAGGGAGGGACACATACACATACACACACACACACACACACACACACACACACACACACACACACACACACACACACACACAGCTAGGGAGGGACACACACATGCAGTGGGGGAGCAACATGCGCATGAAGAAGCACACAAACACAGACATATACAGCGAGAGGGAGACAAACACACACAGCCAGGGAGGGACATGCATACACAGCGAGGGAGGGACACACACAAACACACACACAGAGCAAGAGAGGAACACACACACACACAGCGAGGGAGGGACACACACACACACACACACACACACTCACAGCGAGGGAGGGACACACACACACACACACACACACACACACACACACACACACACACTGCATGAGGGACACACACATCAAAAATGACATGCACACATTGAGAGAGGGACACGCGCACACACACACACGCACACACACACACTCACACAGCAAGGGAGGGACACACAGACACATACTGAGTGAGAGATACGCATACACACACATTCAGCGCGAGGGGAGGACACCCTCACACACAGCAAGAGCGACACACACACAGCGAGGGGACACACACACACACACACACACACAAAGTGAGGGAGGGAGACTCGCAGACATACGCACAAACACACACACACACACACAGTGAGGGAGGGACACGTACACACACAGTGAGGGAGGGACATGCTCACATACACAGTGAGGGAGGGACATGCTCACATACACAGTGAGGGAGGGACAAACACATACAGTGAGGAGAGTTACACACACACACACACACACACAGTGAGGGAAGGGGACACACACGCATACACACACACAAACACAGAACAATGGAGGGACACATGCACACACAGTGATGTCTCTCCTCGGACGTGTAATCGTCCAGCTCTCACTCCAGTCTGCTCCCTCACAGGGTCACCGTCTCTGTGACTCCCAGGTACAACTAGGCCTCGATCCTCAGTGCTGATTTAGATTCTCCCAGGTGTGAGTCAGCCTCAAGCTCCTGCTCCAAGTTGCTCCCTCACACGGTCACTCCCTCTGTGACTCGGTGCTGATTTCGAGCCTCCTGCTCTGCTTTTTATCCAAATCCAAGTCCCAGTCGGCCTTGACCCTCGCTGCTGATTTATATTCTCCCGCTTTGTGCTGCACTCGCTCAGGTTCTCTCCCTTTGTGACTCCCAGGTAATGGTAGGCCTCAAGCCTCAGCTGAGATTTATAGCAGCCCATTCCACACTGCTCTCTTACAGGATCGCCGTTGTGCCTGGAAGACAGTGGGAAAGAGGAGGATTAGACAGAACAGAGGGTGTTACAGTGATTGAGGGAGCTGTAGGGGATGGAACAGGTTATCGGGGAGCTAGGCAGACCTGCAGTAATTAAAGAACGTTACTGGAAGATACAGCGAGAGTTGCAGACACTAAAGAAGGCAAAGGAAATAGAGAGATGGTGGCTTGTTCATGACGGAGCTTTGTAGAGTCGAAAGGGCTTCAAAGTTTGGGAGGAGATTTGTAGCACGGGTGCTCGTTGTTGTGGTTCTGTTTGCCGAGTTGGGAATTTGTGTTGCAGACGTTTCGTCCCCTGTCTAGGTGACATCCTCAGTGCTTGGGAGCCTCCTGTGAAGCACTTCTGTGATGTTTCCTCCGGCATTAATAGTGGTTTGTATCTGCCGCTTCTGGTTGTCAGTTCGAGCTGTCCGCTGCAGTGGCCGGTATATTGGGTCCAGGTCGATGTGCTTATTGATTGAATCTGTGGATGAGTGCCATGCCTCAAGGAATTCCCTGGCTGTTCTCTATTTGGCTTGTCCTATAATAGTAGTGTTGTCCCAGTCGAATTCATGTTGCTTGTCATCTGCATGTGTGGCTACTAAGGATAGCTGGTTGTGTCGTTTCGTGGCTAGTTGGTGTTCATGGATGCGGATCGTTAGCTGTCTTCCTGTTTGTCCTATGTAGTGTTTTGTGCAGTCCTTGCATGAGATTTTTTTACACAACATTGGTTTTGCTCATGTTGGGTATCGGGTCCATCGTCTTGGTGAGTTGTTGTCTGAGAGTGGATGTTGGTTTGTGTGCTGTTATGAGTCCTAGTGATCGCAGTAGTCTGGCTGTCAGTTCCGAAATGTTCTTGATGTATGGTAGTGTGGCTAGTCCTTTGGGTCGTGGCATGTCTTCATTCAGTTGTCTTTCCCTGAGGCATCTGTGGATGCCTCAGGGAAAGTCTGACCCCACCCCGCAGCTCACCAATAGGATAAACAAGACACTGAGAAACCTACAAAAAAAACGGACAGATAACCAGGTTTGACGGACAGAGAATGAAACTGAAAGCAACAACACCCCCAGATTCTATGGACTACCTAAAGTGCACAAACCAGACATCCCACTCAGACCTATAGTATCACTACCAGGGACACCATCACACAAACTGGCCAAAGAACTACAGCAGAAACTGAAACACCTGATCAGCGGATCCAGACACTCTGTACAGTCAACACAGGAATTCTTGGACATCATCAGAATTATACACATAGACAAGGAAGAAACTATGGTCTCATTCGATGTCACGGCACTGTTCACCTCTATCGACAAAACTCTAGCCAGAGAAACAATAGCCAACCTGCTGGACATACAGAACAGACAACAGGACGGTGAACTTATCAACCAAGACGGCATACTCAAACTACTGGACCTGTGCCTCACAATACACTTCACATTCAACAACCAAATATATGAACAAATCAACAGCACCCCCATGGGCTCACGCATCACTGGACTCATAGCAGAAGTGGTAATGCAAAGGTTAGAACAAACAGTCTTACCACAAATTCAACCCAAACTCTGGGTCAGATATGTGGATGACACCTTTGTAATTATTAAAAACACAGAAATAGAGAACACACACCGGATCATCAACGCCACACTCACAGGAATCCGATTCACTAGAGAGGAAGAAAAGGACAACCAACTCCCATTCCTAGACGTGATGGTACAGAGAACACCGAACGGAGAATTCACCACAAAGGTATACAGGAAAGCCACACACACAGATCAAGTCCTAAACTACGAAAGAACCACCCCAACACACACAAAAGAAGTTGCATCAAGGCACTGTTCACAAGGGCCACAACACACCGCAGTACACCAGAACTGCAAAAAAGAGGAAGAAGAACACCTATACAATGTATTCACCAAAAACGGATACCCCTACAATTTCATTAGGGATTGTCTGTATGGATTTGCGAGACAACTGTCCTCTGATATTGATCAGGGCAGTGCAGATGATGTGGTTTATATGGAGTTCATTAAGGTCATAGACAAGGTCCCACACGGAAGGCTGGTCCAAAAGGGAAGAGCCCATGGGATCCAAGGTAAGTTGATGAATTGGCTCCACAATTGGTGGAGGGTTGGTTTTGTGATTGAAAGCTTTTGCCCAGCGGGTGTACCACAGGGATCTGTGCAGGAACCATTGCTGTTCATTATGGACATTAATCACTCGGATGTGAAAGCACAAGGTATCATTAGTAGGTTTGCAGATAACATGAAAGGTGAGGGTGTTGTCCATAGTGAGGGGGATGGGCTCAGGCTGCAGTCTGATATCGATCAGATGATAAACTGAGAAGAGTAATGGCAGATGGAGTTTACTTCTGATCACTGTGAGGTAATGCAGTGTGGGAAGTATAATCTGTGAATTATATAAATCATGAATGGTCGGTCCTCCTGGAGTACTGAGGAATACAGGGACCTTGGTGGGCAAGTCCCTGGATGTCTGAAGGTGTCAGCACAGATAGACAGGCTGGGGAATACACCTGAACTGGGAGCAGGAGGGGGACCCACATCCTGGTGGGGAACGTTGCTGGAGATGCTCGAGAGGATTTAAACCCCAAAGAGTCGTAAGGCCAGAAAGAAAATTGAAGCTGGTACAAATGTTTAAGAGAGCAATATAAGTAGACAAGGCAGGCAAGAACATAGCAGACAATTAGGGAAAACTGGTGGATTAAACTGCAGTTATTTCAATGTAAATGGCCAGACAGATAAGGCAGATGAACCCAGAGCATGGATGGGAACATGGGATTGGGATACCATAGGTATTACAGAAACACAGCTGAGGGAGCAACAGGAGCAGCAACTCAATGTTCCAGGGGACAGATGCTACAGGAAGGATAGAACAGGAGGCAAAACAGGAGAAGAGCTGGTGGGTTTGAGCCAGTACTCCCAGCAGTACCTGGAGGGAGTATTCATGCAGGATCGCCCAGTTAAGCGATATTCGTGGAACTGAGAAATAAAAATTGGTCATTAGTTTTCGACGGTCGGACTACAGCGATAGGCAATGGGAGATGAAGGAGCAAATATGTCAGGAGATTTCAGATAACTCTTAGAATAATAGGGTTGTAATGATAGGGGATCTTAACCGTCCCAAACCTGGACTGGGATTGCTACTAAGTTAAGCATTTGGATGGAAGGAATTTGTTAAGTGTGTTCTGAAAACTCCCAGTCATTATGTAAATGGCCCAACTGGAGAATGGGGCTAAACCTGACCTCCCCTTGGGAAAGAAGGTAGGGAACGGGACTGAGGTGTTAGTGGGGGGGCACTTTGGAAAGTTACCACAATTGTATTCGTTTGAAAATAGCGATGGAAAACGACAGGCCTGGTCCACAAGTTAAAGTTATTCAATGGAGCAAGATACTATTAGACATGAATTTTTAAAGTAGATCCGGGGAGGGTATTTGCAGATAAAGTGAAGACTGGCAAGTAGGATTATTTTAAAACCGAGATAAAAGGAGCGTTCAGCACCAGCATGTTCCTGTTAGTGTGCAGCTCAATGCTGACTGAATTAGGAAACACTGGCTGAGTTTCGAGGCTGTGGTCAAGAAAAAATGGGTCACATGTCAGATATAACTGGCTGACTCAAGGGAATCCCTTCAGGAGCATTGGGGCTGTCGAAATACACTTAGGATGGAAATCAGGAATGTAAAATGGGGACACGAGATCGCTTTGGCAGAGAATGTTCAGGAGAATCCAAAGAGACTCTACACGTGTATTAAGAGCAAAAGAAGAGCTCGGGACAAACCTGGTCTCCATAATGATCAATGAAGGCAACGATGTGTGAAACTACAAGGTCCAAAACAAATATTTCACTTTGGAACTTACTGTGGATAAAGACTGGGGCGCTCAGGGAACGAAACCGTGTTTGGCCTGACCACTGTTGGAATACTGTGTGCAATTCTGATCTCAATGCCATCGGAAGGATGTCGTGGAACATGAAAGGGTGCAGAAGAAATGAACAAGGATGTTGCCAGGGTTGGAGGGTTTGTGCTTCAGGGAAAAGCCTGAATAGGCTGGGGCTGTTTTCAGTTGGACATGGGAGGCTGAGGAGTTAACCGATAAAAGGTGTTTAAAATCATGATGGTCATCGACAGGGTCAATAGACAAGGTCATTTCCCCAGGCGAGGGAAACTTTTCAAAGGGATCTAAAGGACATCTGGCTCCCGCAGAGTGGATAGAATAAGCTGCCAGAGCAAATAGTAGAAAGTGATAGAAATACATTTAAAAGGCATGTGGATGGGTGTATGAATAGCAAAGGTTAAGAGGGATATTGGCAAAATTGTGGCAAATGCGACTAGAAACGTCATGCAGGAGTTGGTCCGAAGGGCCTGTTTCGTGCTGTACATCTCTATGACTCAACGTCTTGAAATGAGTCCACATTCTAGAAAAGGAGGTACTGGAGGTTTTTAAACACAAAGGTAGATAAATCCCCAGGACAAGATCAAATGGATCTCAAGACATTGTGGAAAGCTGGTGAAGAAATTGTAGGGCCCTGAGCAGAGATATTTGTACCATAGAGTGCTATGAGTGACATGCTGTTAGACTGGAGGGTGGCATTGTGGACAGTGAAGAAGGTTTTCTGAGATTACAAAGGGATCCTGATGAAATGTGTGAATGGGTGAAAAACTGTCGATGGAGTTCAATCTGAATAAATGCGACGTAATGCATTTGGTACAACAAACACGGGCAGGGCTTATATAATTAATGGCAAGACCTTCGGTAGTGTTGTAGAACAGAGGAACCTCAGGGTTCAGCTTCATAATTCTTTGAAGTTTGCAACATGGAGAGACAGGATAGTTTAAAAAAAGGTGCTTGCCTCACTTGCTTTCATTGCTCAGTCCTTTGGATATCGGAGTTGGAAGTCATATTGAGATTATACAGGTCATTGGTGAGTCCTCTTCTGGAATACTGTGTCCAGTTCTGGTCGCCCAGTTATAGGAAGGATGTTATTCAGCTGGAAAGTGTTGGGAGGAGATTTACTGGGATGTCGCTGGGTAGGAAAGGCTTCAGTATAAAGAAAGGCTGAATAGGTTGGTATTTTTCACTGAAACCTGAATGTTGACAGATGACCTCATAGAAGTTTATAAAATCATGAGGGGGATAGATAGAGTTAATGGGAGTTGTCTTTTCCCATGGACAGGGGAGTTTCAAGACAAGGCACTACATTTTTATGTTTAGTGGAGAGACATCTTTAAAAAAAAACATGAGGCGCATTGTTACACAGAGGGTGGGTTGTGTGTGAAATTAAATTCCCAAGGAAGGAGTGAACATGGGGACAATTACAATGTTCAAAAGACATTTGGATTAGTACAGGAAGAGGAAAGGTTTGAAGGGATATGATCCAGGAACAGGCAGGTGGGACGAGATCAGTTTTAGAGTATGGTTATCGTTAACTGAACAGTGCAGTATGACTCTCTGACTATGATTATAATGTTGTGTCATCAATTAAGAAAAACTGCAAGAGAATGCCAGGGAGCTACAGACTGATGAGCGAGACATCAGCGTGGGTCAGTTGTTGGAGGTTATTCTGAGAGGTAGGCCTTACATGCATTTGGAAAGATAAGGCCTGATTACGGACAGCCAGCATGGCTTTGTGCATGGGAAAACATGTCCCACAAACTTGACTGGAGTTTGCTCAAGATGTGACCAAAAAGATACACGAAGGCAGAGTAACAGACGTTGTTTCTGGCTTCCGAAAACCCTTATTCAGGGCGTAGCATGATACATTGTTTAGTAAGGGTAGATCACAAGGGATAAGGGAGAGCTAGCCAACTGGATACAAAATGGGATGACAGTGGGAGACAGAGGGTCGTTGTTCAGACTGGGGCCTCTGACCAGCATCGTGCTGTAAGGATTGGTGCTGGAGCCACTGTTGTGCACCATTTACATAAACAACCTGAGTGAAAATATAGGAGTCCCTGTTCGTATGTTTGTGGATACCAAGATTAGTGGAAGAGTGGGTAGGGAATATAGTTATCGAAGGGGATGGTAATCAACTGGGCCAGTGGGCGAAGGAATGAAAGATGGAGTTTAATTCAGGTGTTGGATTTAGATCAGACAAACCAGGGAGGACAAACACAGTTAATGGTCGGGCCCTGGGCAGTGTTGTCGAAAAGGGAGAGACCAAGGGGTGCAGTTACATTGTTTCTTGGACTGGCATCACAGGGTGACAGGGTGTTGAAAGCGGCAATTGGCACACTTGTCTTCATTGGTCAGAGCATTGAGGACATGAGTTGGAGATATTGGTAACATTGTCGTCAATATTTCTCCTGGCAGAGGAGGCACGTGGTGACGTTATAAAGGTTTATGAAACCATGTAGGGCCAAAGTAAGGTGAATTGCCAAGGGTAGGTGAGCCCATAGCAGGAGGCATAAACGTGAGGTGTGAGAGCAAGTATTTAAAGAGGGAGCTGAGGGGCAACATTATCCACAGAGGACAGTGCATAGACGGAATGGACTGCCAGAGGAAATGGTGAAAACAAGTACAATTACAACATGGAAAATACACTAGGGCAGGTACATGGAGAGGAGAAGGTTTGAAGGGATATGAGCCAAACACAGGCAAACGCGACTCATTCCATTTCGGAAACCTCGGCAGAAGAGTCATGCCACACAGAAACAGACCCTATTTCTTCCGTTATTGGAGGAGGAGACTATCGAGACAAGGCATGTTGTCGAGACTGAAGCAAGTTACAGCGATAAGGATGGTCATCTGGACTGGAGGTTTCAAATATGTGAAGTAATTGGTGAGAGGGGAGGAGATGACAGAGATAGGAACTGTTATAGGAGTTAGAATGATTGAAGACACTGGTCCTCAATACAAGCCATAAATACAGTGTTGGAGAGGGAACAAGGAACAGAAAGATCCCAGGCAGCATTACCACCCTCTCGTGGGAGACCTGCTTTCCCCTCAGTTGTTCTGATGCTCCCTAAGAGAGCACAGGCCTGGACTGATAGCTGGGAACTCCCGATGCTGTCTCATTACAACAAAACTTGCAGCAGGCGTAGTGATTGAGCCTGGGTTGTGTCTGTACTGTGCTCCCCCTCCAGCACTTTCTCTAATGTCATGTCTTGTTAGTTAATGTTGGGATCCCCCTTATTACTTTCTGCTCTGTGCACTGGAAAGATCTTACCTGGCAGCAGGATTTATTGAAGACTCCTGACCTCCCTGACTTTGTCTTTCTGGCTTACCAACCATCATCTCAACCAGCAGTTGGCAAGTCTATTGAGTCAGGAACTCCATGAGTACCTGTAGAAGAGACAGAAATAGGCAGAATGGGAAATTAGACTAATGCTTTGAGGGCTACACATATAGAATGGCACTGAGCCCCACAGAGATCCGGAAAATCACAGTCTCCATTCCTGACCTGTGCTGCCTCATCTCTCTGGAGTGGAGAATTCTGTTGGCTCATGGTGTGGAGTAGCTTCAGAAGTGAGAGATGCTGACAGAGGCAGCAATTAGACGCACACAGTGAGGGATACCACATGGAGAGTCACATCACCAGAGTGCTGGGTCAAACAAAGTGCAGGAAGAAAGGGTTTTGATTCATGTTGCACTGGGACGTACAAACTGTGAGCAGGCGAAGTGATGGCCTAGTGGCATTATTGTGTGACAATTTATCCAGAAACTCAGCAAGTGTTCTCTGGACACAGGTTCAAATCCCACCATTGTAAATGATTGAATGTGAAGTAAATGCTTCAAAAACGATGTAATTAAAAACCTGTAAGTGAGTATTAAACAATTGCTAATGTAAAGAAACATCCAACGGGTGCATTCATGTCTTTAGTGAAGTAATCTAAGATGGGACTGGGATATCACAGGAAATACAGAAACACAGCTGAGGGAGGGACAGGACAGGCAGCTCAATGTTCCAGGGGACAGATGCTGCAGGAAGGACAGAAGGGGAGCTGAGAGAGGAGGAGAGCTGCTGTTTCTGATTGGGTGAAACATCACAGCAGGACTGAGAGAGGATATTCCTGCAGGATCGCCCAGTGAAGCCGTGTTCGTGGAATTAATCAATAACAATGGGGCTTCCCTTTCCTCTGATTGTTCTACAGACCCCGATAGCCCCGCCCTCCTGCCCCTTGACCTTCTCAACATGGCGGCCGTTAGGCCCGCGCTCCCTCTTCCCTCAAACAAATGGCGGCCGTGACTCTGGGCCACTTCCCTGATCAGAGACAGCCGCCTTCTTACCCGGGCCTGGAGGGTATTTTTCGAGTTATTTTTAACCAGTATCCAGGACTTGTCGAATCTCTTCGCTCCTTTCTCCCAGTGAGGCTCCCACACACCGGCTCTGAGCGCCGCTCTCTGAAGCTGATCGCATCCGCTGCCGGAGAAATCAGCTCCATGTCTGTCTTTCTCCGTGACCTGATCAATGTGCGCATGCTCTGTATGGAAACCAAACTGCGCGTGCGTCTGAGGTTACCCGTGAGTTTATAGAGAATATTCATAACTACTCAGGATCATGGGTGAAATATTAGTCATTAACAATAGCTCTGTCGAGTTTCAGTCATTGAGATGATTAGATTGTTTGGTCCAACTTAACCATACTAGCCAGGTATGTAAATTACCAATCGTTCTGGAAGTTTGAAAATAAGTTTCTTACTCGAGTTGTGTCAACCGACCTGTGAATTATTCACGCCGACCTATGAATTATTCTCAGCTCGTCCCCCTACACTATTGCAAAATCACCCATGTGTTTATCTAAGGATTGTTTAAATCTCCCTAAATGTACGTTATCAGATTTACATCTCAACTATTTCTTTAAAATCTCACATCAAACCTCACCCATGAATCAATGGTCCACTATGTCGTGAGAATGATCAATCCTTAAGCGTTCACTCTCCGAGAATGCTTTGGCCCCGCTCCTCACTCACTCTGGTTAGACGACCGGGCGCTGCTCGGTCCTCCTGTTTCCGCCCCTTCCTCCCAATTGCGGAGTTGATTCAGGCGCGACTCAGCAGGCTAAGGGACAAGGGAAGTTAGAGTCGATGCCTTGTAATGTGGTGAAAATATCCCGAATCTTGGATCGAGAGGCCTGAGTTCATTTCACAGCTTGTGCAGGTGTGTGTAATAACGACTTTATTAAGAAAAAACAAGGGAAGGCAGGAACAGAGTAAAAACAATAGAACATGTAAACAATGTGGTGGGGCTCGCAACGCTCTGGTGATTTTAGTCTTTACCGTGTGTTTCAGGGCCCCAGTGCATCCCAGTACAGACTGTGACCCTCCTCCTTGTGCACAGCCAGAAACCACGATTGAGGGGCAAAGTGATGTGTTGGGGTATAGATAGTGGTGCTGGAAGGGCACAGCAGTTCAGGCAGCATCCGAGGAGCAGTAAAATCAACGTTTCGGGCACACACCCTTCATCAGGAATAAAGGCAGAGAGCCTGAAGCGTGGAGAGATAAGCTAGAGGACAGTGGGGTTGGGGAGAACAAAGCATAGGTGAGTGGGGGAGGGGATGAAGGTGTTCGGTCGGGAGCAGTCGGAGGATGGAGTGGATAGGTGGAAAAGAAGATAGGAAGGTAGGACAAGTCAGAACAAGTCACTGGGACAGTGCTGAGCTGGAAGTTTGGAACTGGGATGAGGTGGGGAAAGGGGAAATGAGGAAACTGTTGAAGGTTGCCCTCGGGTTGAAGTGTTGCGAGGCGGAAGATGAGGCATTCTTACTCCATGCGTCTGGTGGTGAGGGAGCGGCGGTGAAGGAGGCCAGGACCTCCATGTCCTCGGCAGAGTGGGAGAGAGAGTTGAAATGTTGGACCACGGCAGTGGGGTTGATTGGTGTAGGTGTCCCGGAGATGTTCCCTAAACTGCTCTGCTCGGAGGTGTCCAGTCTCCCCAATTGTAGAGGTGACCGCATCGGGAGCAACAGACACAATAAATGATATTACTGGATGTGCAGGTAAAACTTTGATGGAATTGGAAGGCTCCTTTAGGGCCTTGGATAGAGGTGAGAGAGGAGGTGTGGGCGCAGGTTTTGCAATTCCTGTGGTGGCAGGGGAAGGTGCCAGGTTGGGAGGGTGGGTTGTGGGGGGCGTGGACCTGACCACGTAGTCATGGAGGGAACGGTCTTTGCGGAAGTCAGAAACGGGTGGGGAGCGAAATATATCTCTGGTGGTGGAGTCTGTTTGGAGGTGGCAGAAATGTCAGCGGATGATTTGGTTTATGCGAAGGTTAGTGGGGTGGAAGGTGAACACTAGGGGCGTTCGGTCCTTGTTACGTTTGGAGGGGTGGGGTCTGAGTGCGGAGGTGCGGGTTGTGGACGAGGTGCATTGGAGGGCATCATTAACCACGTGGGAAGGGAAATTGCGGTCTCTAAAGAAGGAGGCCACCTGGTGTGTTCGGTGGTGGAACTGATCCTCCTGGGAGCAGATACGGCGGAGGCGGAGGAATTGGGAGTACGGGATGGCATTTTTGCAAGAGGTAGGGTGGGAAGAGGTGTAATCCAGGTAGCTGTGGGAGTCAGTGGGTTTGTAAAAAACATCAGTGTCAAGTTGATCATCATTAATGGAGATGGAGAGGTCCAGGAAGTGGAGGGTGGTGTCAGAGATGATCCAGGTAAATTTAAGGTCAGGGTGGAATGTGTTGGTGAAGTTGATGAATTGTTCAACCTCCTCGCGGGAGCACGAGGTGGCACCAGTGCGGTCATCAATGTAGCGGAGGAAGACGTGGGGAGTGGTGCCGGTGTAATTACAGAAGATCAACTGTTCTACGTAGCCAACAAAGAGACAGGCATAGTTGGGGCCCATATGTGTTCCCATGGCTACCCCTTTGGTCTGGAGGAATTGGGAGGATTCAAAGGAGAAATTGTTAAGGGTGAGGACCAGTTCGGCCAAACGAATGAGTGTCGGTGGAAGGGTACTTTTGGAGACGTTGGGAGAGGAAAAAGTGGAGGGCTTCGAGGCAATGGTCATGGCAGATGGAGGTGTAGAGGGATTGAATATCCATGGTGAAGATGAGGCGTTAGGGGCCGGGGAAACTGAAGTCTTGGAGGAGGTGGATGGTGTGGGTGGTGTCTTGAACGTATGTGGGGAGTTCCTGGACTGAGGTGATAGGACAGTGTCGTGGTAGGTAGAGATGAGTTCAGTGGGGCAGAAGCATGTTGAGACAATGGGTCGGCCAGGGTGGTCAGGCTTGTGGATCTTGGGAAGGAGGTAGAAACGGGCAGTGCGGGGTTCCCGGACTGTGAGGTTGGAAGCTGTGGGTGGGAGATCTCCTGAGGTGATAAGGTTCTGTATGGTCTGGGAGATGATGGTTTGGTGATGGGGGGTGGGGTCATGGTCGAGGGGGCAGGAGGAAAAGGTGTCCTCAAGTTGACGTTTGGCTTCAGCAGTGTAAAGGTTAGTGTGCCAGACTACCCCTGCGCCCCCTTTATCTGCTGGCTTTATGGTGAGGTTGGGATGAGAGCAGAGGGATTGGAGGGCTGTGTGTTGTGAGGGTGAGAGGTTGGGGGAGGAGGGGGGTAGACAGGTTGAGGCGGTTAATGTCCCGCCGGCAGTTGGAAATGAAGAGGTCGAGGGCAGGTAATAGGCCAGCGCGGGGTGTCCAGGTGGATGCAGTGTGTTGGACGTGGGCGAAGGGGTCCTCGGAAGGTGGGCAGGAGTCCTGATTGTGAAAGTAAGCTCGGAAACGGAGGCAACGGAAGAATTGTTCGACGTCACGGCGTGTATTAAGTTCATTGATGCGTGGACGGAGGGGGATGAAGGTGAGGCCTTTGCTGAGAACTGATCATTCGTCCTCAGTGAGGGGAAGGTCTGGAGGGATGGCGAAAACTCGGCAGGGCTGGGAGCTGGGATCTGTTGTGGGTGTGGAGCTGGGAGTGGGGGCGGAGCCTATAACTGGAGTGGGGGGAATGGAGTTGGAGTCATGAGCAGGGTTCCACCCCCTTTCCCCCCACGCTGACGTCATCATCCTAGGAAAAATACTTCCATTGTCTACCTTTCTAATCCTCTAATCATCTTGTACGTCTCTATCAAATCCCCTCTAGCCTTATTCTTGCCAATGAGAAGGGTTTCAAGTCTCTCAGCCTTTCCTCACAAGACCTTCTCTCCAGACCAGGCAATGTTCTGGTAAACCTCCTCTGCAGCTTTTCCAATGTTTCCAGATCCTTCCGGAAATATGGGCACCAGAATTGAACACAATATTCCAAGTGTGGCTGCACCAGCGTTTTGTATAGTTGCAGTTTGATATTTCAACTTTGGAACTCAATCCCTCCACGAATGAAACCTAACACACCGTTTGCCTTCTTAACAGCACTATCAACCTGGATGACAACTTTCAGGGATCTATGTACATGGACTCAAGGATTCCTCTGCACACCACACTACCAAGATTTTTTCCACTGACCCAGTATTCAGCCTTCCTGTTATTCTTCTCAAAGTGCATCACCTCACATTTAATTGCATTGAACTCTATTTGCCACCTCTCAGCCCAATTCTGCAGTTTATCCAAGTCCCCTTGCAACCTGTAACATTCTTCCACACTGTCCACTACTACACTGACTTTAGTGTCATCTGCAAATTTCCGAATCCATTCACCTATACCTGCAGTGGTCCCAAAACAGATCCTGGTGGCACATGACTAGTAACTGGACTCATCACGTTTGCTCATACGTGAAAGGTCCCCAGTTTGAAACTGGGGAGAAACTGCTTTGTTCTTCAACTGCAGCCTTTTACATGGACAAGAACGGAGCTTTCTTGCTTGCTTTCCCATCTGCAAATCTGACTTCAAATTTGCTTGAACAAATCTGCTCTCATCGTGTGGCTTGCTTCTATGCCTCTGCATTTTCTCCAACAGCGTACCATGTGGAACCTTGTCAAAGGCTTTACTTTTGCCCATGTGTACCACGTCAAATGCCCTACCGTCATCTACAAGCTTGGTGACCTTCTCAAAAAACTCAATGAGGTTTGTGAGACATGACCTCCCCTTGACAAAACCAAGTTGACTATCTGAAATCAAATTGATGTTTGCCAGATGATTATAAATCTTATCTCTTATAATCCTTTCATAAACCTTTCCTACAATCGAAGTAAGGCTCACTGGTCTATAATTACCTGGATCATCTCTACTGCCCTTCTTGAACAAGGACACAACATTTGCAATCTCCCAGTACTCTGGTACCAAATCTGCAGACAATGACAGCTCAAATATCCAAGCCAAAGGCTATGCTACCTTCTCCCTAGCTTCCCAGAGAATCCTCAGATAAATCCCATCCAGCCCAGGGGACTTGTCTATTTTCACTCCTTCCAGCAGCAATAACACCTGTTCATAACTAACCTTGATAATTTCTAGTCTAATATCTCATACCTCATTCTCCTCCTCTACAATATTCTCCTTTTCCTGAGTGAAAACCGATGAGAAATGTTCATTTAGCATCTCTCCGATCTCCACAGGGTCAACATTCATCTTCCCATTCTGTCTGTGATTGGCCCTATTCCTGCCCTAATCATCTTTTTATTCCTCACATACCTATAGAAAGCTTTAGGGTTCTCCTTTATTTTATGAGTTAAAGACTGGTCATGTCCTCTCTTTGCTCTTTTTAACTCTCTCTTTAAATCCTTCTTAGCTGATCTGTAATTCTCCATCGCCTCATCTGAACCACCTTGCCTCATTAACACCTAAGCATCTTTCTTCTTCGTAACAAGAGACGCAGTTTCCACAGTAAACCAAGGTTCCCTTACCTTATCACTTCCTCCTGCCTGATAGGGACAGACCTATCAAGGACACGCAATATATGTTCCTTAAACCAGCTCCACATTTCCATTGTCTGAATCCCCTGCATTTTGCTACCCCATTCTGTGCATCTAATTCTTGCCTAATAGCATTATAATTGCCCTTGCCCCATCAATAACTCTTGAACTGTGGCATGTACTTGTTCCTTTCCATCGCTAAACTAAACTTAACTGAATTATGGTCACTCTTTCCAAAGCGCTCACCTCCAACTAAATCAAACACCTAGTCTGGTTCATTACCAAGGATCAGATCCAATGTGACCTCCCCTCTTGTCGGCCCTTCAACATACTGTGTCAGGACACCTTCCTGTACACATTGGATAAAAACCGATTCACCCAACGTATAAGCGTTATAGCATTTCCAGTCAATTTTGGGGATGTTAAAGTCCCCATAATGACCCCCCTGTTACTTTCACTCCTATCCAGAATAATTTTGCTAATCCTCTCTTCCACCTCCCTGGAACTCTGCAGAGGCCTATTTAAAAAAAAACTCCAAGCAGTGTGACCTCTCCTCTTCAGTTTCTAACCTCAGCCCACACTACCTCAGGAGACCAGTCCTCATCAAAAGTTCTCTCAGCCACCGTTATACTCTCCTCGATTAACGTGACATGCATGGACCCATTGCAGAGCTTCAAACTGCATGAGGCAGCCATACTGTCTGACAGACAGACTCAGTCTGGAACCTCCTCTGTCCTTAAGACCTTATGCACTGCCTGTGCTCCTCCATTTTCCCTTTGCACGTTCCCTTTCCAACCCACCCCACCTGCATCACTCCACGAATGGTGCTGTCGAGGGCAGAAGTCTGTAGAATACCCTCCCTAAACTTCTCTATCCTCCTTTAAGATGTATTTTAACATCATTCTCTTTAATCAACTTTTTGATCATCCATGAAGCACCTTAGGAGATTTGCCATTGTAAAAGATTCCATTAAATGCAAGTAATTGTTGTTATTGCTGTTCATTAGGAGAAACAGGAATGATGCATTCAAAATTCTAACAAGAACGTCACTGACAGGTGTGGTGTGCAGGCTACCAAATAATTACATCACATTAGAATGGGCAATAAACAAAGAAATAACTATGCCTATAAAAATGGTATGGCTATTATCATGGGTGATTTTAATCTACATGTAGTTTGGTCGAACCAGCTCAGTCAGGGTAGCCTTGAGTTTATTAAGTGTATCCATGATAGTTTTCTTGAACAGTATGAAATGGAACTGACAAGGGAGCAATCTATCCAGCATCTGGCCCTGTGCAATGAGACAGGAATAATTAATGACTTCAGGGTTAGGGATCTTCTTGATAGAAGTGATCACTGTATGGTTGAATTTAGAATACATATGGAGAGTGTGAAGATAAAATCTAATACCTGGGTCCTGTGCTTCAACACAGGGAACTACAATAGAATAAGGGAGAACCTGGATAATGTAGACTGGAAACAAAGATTTTATGGTGGCACAGTTGATGTGCAGTGGAAGATTTTCAAAGGCACTTTACAAAGTGCTCAACAATGGCATATTCCAGTGAAAAGGAAGGACTCTAAGAAAAGGCATACTCTGCAATGGGTATCTAAGGAAAATGATCAAATTGAAAGAGAAGGCATACAAAGTGGCCAAAAACAGCCTGAAACTAGAACTGGGAAATATTTAAAGGTTAACAGAAAGCCACAGAAGGGCTATAAAGAAATGTAAGATAGAACATGAGAAAAATAAACTAGCACAGACCATAAAGACAGATAGCAAAATTTTATATTGAATGAGAAAAGAGTGGCTAAAGTAAATGCTGGTCCTTTGGAAAATGAGAAGGAACATTTAATTATGGGATATCACAGTGGAGGAAACTCATATCTTGCCAATAATTAGCAAAGAGACAAAGATAGGTGAGGATTTGGAAACCATTATTATTACGGAACAGCTAGTGTTGGACTGTTGGAGTTAATTGAGCTATTGACATAAAAGTCTTCTGACCCTGATGGAATGCATCCCAGGGTACTAAAGGAGATGCCAGGAGAAATGGCAAATACATTGGCAGTAATTTTCCAAAATTCACTGGACTCTGTGGCAGTCCTCCAGATTGGAAAGCAGCAAAAGTGATGCCACGTTTTTAAAAAGGAGGTGGGCAGAAGGTGGGGAATTATACACAAGTTAGCTTATTCTCTGTAGTGGGAAAGATGCTTGGGTTTATTATCACGGAAGAAATAGCAGCGAATCTTAATAGAAATTGTCCCATTGGACAGACAGAGCATGGGTTCATGTAGGGCAGGTCTTGCTTCACAAATCGTTTGGAATTCTATGAAACCATTTCGAGCAAGGTGGACAACGGGGACCCAGTGGATGCAGTGTACCCTGATTTCTAAAAGGCCTTCAACAATGTGCTGTGCAAGAGGCTGTGGTATAATATAAAGGTGCATGGTGTTAGGAGTAGAGTATTAGCATGGATAGAAGATTGGTTGACTAACAGGAAGCAAAGTGTGGGGATAAATCAGTACTATTCTGGCTGGCAATCAGTGACAAATAGTGTGCCTCAGGGATCAGTGTTGGGACTGCGATTATTTAGAATTGATACAGATGATTTGGAGTTGGCGACCACATGTAGGGTGTCAAAGTTTGCATATGACACTAAGATGAGTAGCAGCACAAAGTGTGCGGAGGACTGTGAAACTTTGCAGAGGAACATAGATACATTGAGTGAGTGGGCAATGGTCTGGCATTTGGAATAGAATGTTCATAAATGTAAAGTCCTACTGTTTGGTTGGAGTAACATTAAAAAAGGGATTATTACTTGAATTTTAAAAAGTTGCATCATTTGCTATGCAGGGGCACCTGAGTATCCTTGTGCATGAAGGTTGGTCACCAGGTACAACAATCAACTCAGAAAGCAAATGGAATTTTGGCATTCATTGCTGAAGGGACCGTGTTTAAAAGCAGAGGTTATGTTCCAGCTGTATTGGGTGGTGGTGAGGCCACACCTGGAGTACTGCATGCAGTTTCTGTCTCCTTACGTGCTCAAGGATGTACCGGCACTAGAGGGGGTGCAGAGGAGGTTAACGAGGTTGATTCCGGAGTTCAGGGGTTGGCTCAACAAAGACTGAGTAGATTGGGATTATATTCATTGGAAATCAGAAGAATGGGAAACATATAATATAATGAATGGAATGGATAAAACAGAAGTAGAGAGAATGTTTCCACTGGTAGATGAAGCCAGGACAAGAGGGCATCACCTCAAGATTAGAGGCAGCAAATTTAGGAGTGAATTGAGAAGGAACTTCTTGACCTCTTTGGAATTCATTGCTCAGGGAAGTAGTTGATGCTAGTTCAGTAAACGTTTTTAAAGCAAAGGTAACTTTTTAAAAAAGAAATAACTAATTAATTAAGGGATATGGTGAGAACATTGATAAATGGTTCTGTGTCCACGAAATGATCAGCCATGATCTTAATGAATGGCAGAGCAAGCTCAAAGTGCAGGACGGCCTTCTCCTGTTCCTAGTTCTTTTGTTGTTATATTTTGCATTCCTCCCGCACTCTTGACTTTCAGGTGCTGGTGTTGGATTAGGATGGACAAAATTAAAATTCACAGAACACCAGGTTATTGTCCAACAGGTTTATTTGGAAGCACTCGCTTTGCAGCTTCTTCATCAGGTAGTTGTGTGATTTTTAACTTTGTGTCTCACTCTTGTAACTGATAAACAGCAACAAAAGCCACGAAGCAGTGCGCATGCTCCAGGCAACAGTGGGCCCCTGGTGGTTGATGTCAGCTGAAGACCAATGGAAAGGCAGGACCACAGCTGGAGGACCTGGTGGGGCATTTGGTCCTCCGACCAATCAGAGTAAATGAGGGACGGGACTAGACTATACCACATGATCATCCTCACAGTGGGCGTGGATGTACGAGATGTGTGGATGGAGAGCTGTTGGTAAGGAAAGAAATAAACAGCAGGAAGTTGGACGGAAATGGTGTTGGTATGGGCTGAGAGGTTTTACAGACATTTGATGCACATCGGAAATACAAATTTGAAACTTACAGTCCTGTTTTTGCAGTCAACTGGAAAATAACCTCATCGTGTGTTCGCTGCCATCTTTATTCGGGGCAAAGATTCACTGGACACGTGCGCGGCCGGCAGCTTTGTCGGGGGCAAAGTTCAGACGTGTGTATGTGCAGACCTCTCTGGTAGAGAGTCAAAGGGCAGGATTTACACAGACCACATTCAAACACAGAGAAATGGATTTTTTTTCTGGATTTATTTCTTCATCCATTTAAATGATTTGGATGTGAATAGAGCCGGTACGGTTTGTAAGTTTGCAGATGACACCAAAATTGGAGGAATTGTGGATAGTGATAAATATTGTCTCAGAATACAATGGGATATTGATCAGATGGGCCAATGGGCTGCGGAGTGGCAGATAGGGTTTAATTTAGATAAAGGTGAGGTGCTGCACTTTAGAAAAGCAAATCAGAGCAAGACTCACACACTGAATTGTAAGGTGTTGGAGAGTCTTGCTGATCAAAGAGACTTTGGAATGCAGGTTCACAGTTCCTTGAAAGTCGAGTCACAGGTAGATAGGATAGTGAAGAAATTGTTTGGGATTCTTCCCTTCGTTGGTCAGAGCATTGAGTAAAGGAGCTGTACAGGACATTGGTTAAGCCACTTTTGGAATATTGTGTGCAATTCTGGTCTCCATCTTATCCGAAAGAGGCACTGAAACATGGAAGGTTTGAGAATTGATTTTTTAATGATGTTGCCAGGGTTGGAGGATTTGAGTTGCAGGGAGAGGCATAATAGGCTGGGGCCATTTTCCCTGGCGTGTCATAGGCTGAGGTGTGATGTTGAAGAGGTTTATAAAATCATGAGGGGCATGGATAACGTAAGTAGACAAGGGTTGGTGGAGCCCAGAACTAGAGGATTTAGATTTAGGGTGAGAGGGGAAAATTCAAAAGGAGCCTAAAGGGCAACCAAAATTGTAACATTTAAAAGGCATTTGAATAGGAATGGTTCAGAGGGATGTCGGTCAAGTGCTGGCAAATGGGAATAGTTTAGGTCAGAATATCTGGTTTGCATAGATGGGTTGGACTGAAGAGTCTGTTTCTGTGCTAGACATCTCTGACTGTGGGATCATAAAAGTGAACACTGCTCTGATTTACCTCTTGGCTCCTTGATGTCCACTTGTTCGTTATCTAGCTTCCTCAGTCTCACATGAGTGTACTTTTGCCATGTTTAGTATTTTACTACTATGTTCACAGACCTTTTTGTAAATGGATTGTCCACTGCTGCCCAATTCCTGACCGAATGCTGCTCCATTATCAAATCCTTATTTATTCCACAATATCTTTGACAGTCAAGAATTCTTTTTTCCAACACTGAGTGGATTTTTCTTCCATTTCTGACAGTCAAATTCTGCACCATTTTCATTCCCTATAATTCATATTGCACTCCCTGAAACATCATGTGTATTTCTCCTTCCACAGATACCAGTGATCATTGGCAAAGCCCTGTTGCCTGTGGAGAGGGTGATGTTTGACTTCCTTGCACAGCTGCAGTTTGAATGGTGAAAGCGCTCCCCAACGTGGTTGGGTAAGATACATTACAGGTTCTTCACTCAGCGATATCAGTACAAATCAACATGTTTTTAATTTCACAAAAATATTGAGAACTTTTGACATAAGGCCACAGCTGGAGAATATTATGTCCAGTGACCAAAACCATTGCCAAATAAGCAATTTTTCAGGAATGCCTTAAAGGAAGAAAGCAGATCTTAGAGGGTGGGAATTCCAGACCATGTTGCCTTGGAATCTATAGAAACAGTCACACAGCTGAAGTCAAAAATAAACACATCATTGGGAGTCTATACTAAAATGAGTTATTGATATATGAAAGGGTGTGTGGTGCAGGAAGATAGGAATGATTACAACCAGGAATTCAGTCAAGGGTGTGAAAGTAAATTGTTGTCGCTTATAAATGGGAGCGGTTTGATGGATCAGCAAGTTCTGGTACAAGTGAGCAATTGGGCGGTAGAGTTTTCAATATTCTGGAGATTATAGGGAGGGTGATTGTGGGATGCTGACCAGGAGTGGGTTTAGATAATGAAATTTAGAGTTAATAAAATGAATGAATGAGAGTTTCAGTAAATGAGCTGAGACTGTGGTGAGGTCAGGTGATATGACTGAAGTCGAAATAGTGGACTTGGAGGGGGTCTGAGCTGTCATACTCACCTCACCTCTGGCATTCAGCTGTTTGTCAGTTTGTGAATCAAGTCTGTAACAAGATCAGGAACTGAGTGGCCCTGGCAGAACCCAAACTGGGTGTCACAGAAGGTTATTGCTGAGCAGCTGCGTGACAGCACTGTTGATGACACCTTCCATCACTTCACTGCTGAACGAGTGTCGACTGATGGAGGGAAATTGGATGGGTTGGCTCTGTCCTGCGTTTTTGTGTTGAACATCCCTGGGAAATGTTCCACAATGTCAGTAGGTGCCAGTGCTGGTGCAGTAATTATCTTGGTGGGCAGCAATTTCTGGAGCACAGCCATCAGTATTATTGCCACAATGTTGGTAGGACTGACAGCCTTTACACTACTTCTCCATTTCTTGATCTGATTTGAAATAAGTTTTCAACCAAGTTGATTCACGTCTGTGATGTCAGGGACCAATGTAGAAGGCTCATCCACTTGACACTGCTGGCTGAAAATTGCTGCAAATGCTGTAGTCTTGTCTGTTGCATGGATGTGTGAGACCCCTCCATCAATAAAGGTGGGGATATCTGTGATGCTTCCTGCAGTGAGTTGTTTAATTGCCCATCACCATTCCTGACTAGGTGTGGCAGAACTGCAGAGCTCAGGTCTGATCCATTGGTTGTTGGATCACATAGTTCTATTTGGTGTTGCTCGTGCTGTTTGGCATGCAGGTTGGGTAGCTTCACCAGGTTGGCACCACATTTTTAGGTATGCCTGGTATTGCTCCTGGCATGCCCTGCGGAATTCTCCATTGAACTAGGATTGATTCCCCTGGCTTGATGTTAATGGTTGAGTGGGAGATATACCAGGCCATGAGATTTCAGATTGAGCTGGAGTACAGTTCTGCTGCTGCTATTGGCCCTCAGTGAGACAGAAGTTGCAGGGTCAAGAGGGCTGATTGTGTTGTAGTATTTTCCAGTGCATTGGTAGATGTAATGTGGTTCATCCAGTTTCATTCCTTTATTGAGACTGTGCAGTGATTAATACAATGAGTGATTTGATGGGCCACTGTCAGGAATGCAACTTTTAAAAAAAGGTTTTGTTATTTACACATAAAAGAAATGAAACTATCATGGTATTCGAACAGATGAAAGACTCAATAGACAATCAAGGTATTTTTTAATGGATAATTTCAGTTACATCACACTAAAGTTTTGCTATAAATTCTGTACCTTAGAATTGTGCCCTCCACAATCACCTGATGAAGGAGCGGTGCTCCAAAAGCAAGTGTGCTTCCAATTAAACCTGTTGGACTATAACCTGGTGTTGTGTGATTATTAACTGAGAATATGACCGCACTATTAACAGGGCTGCATGTAAACAGGCTCAGTCCAGTTAATCAATACATTCGGAAGGACTTCCTCAAAGTTTGATGACGCAATATTCGTCAAAACATTCAACTTCAAACCGCAATGTTGTTATTAACAAAAGTTCAGTCTGACACAAAGCTGCCCACCCCACTGCAAAGTGATAACTAGGCTCGGCCCAGGAATTGGAACTGGGACATTTGGGGACTGTGATCTCAAAGGAAGCGAGCAAACACAATTCTGACAGATTAGTTCTCAAAGATTAGTAGCAAGTTTGAGACAAGGCAGGTGGTATGCCTTCTTGTACTTAGCTTAATTGTATTTCTTATTTACAGTCGTGTTTTGCAAAGTATATAGAACTATGTTTATTTTTCCATAGTTGAGGAGTTTTATTCTCGTTGATCACAGTTGCTTCCTCTCGCTCCCCAAGTCAAATCATAGGATCAATAACAAAACAATAAACTGCAGGTGCTGGAGATCTGAACCTCAGAAACAAAGTGCTGGAGAATCTCAGCAGTTCTGAGGGCATCAGTGAAGAGAAAAATAACATTACATTTCAATTTCAGTGACTCTTCGTCTGAACGGACAAATAGTCATGAGACTTGGAGCTTCCAATGTTTTATACCCCTCAGAGATGCTGCTGGACCTGCGGTTCTCCAGCACTGTGCTTTCTATAGTGAACTTTATTTACAAAACAGATCGGAAAAATACTAATCTCCAAAAGTGAAAGGTTCAATGGAAACATGAGCATAGTTTCCACACTTGAGTTACACAAGCACGTCTCAGTTTAAAAACAAGATTTAACTCAAAATAATATTCCATCTCAAAATTAGCCAAGTTACACCAGTAGTAAAGCTCATCCACCCAATGAGGCACTTCAACACAACATCCTGCAGTGTTACACACAGCCACCCTTACCAAAAATGATCACATGTCACAAAATTGAAGGCCAAGAGCATGTCTCTTTAAAGGAGCTGAAGTCAAACTCAATTTTTGGAAGGAGTTTTATTAAACCTGATTTAACATTTAAATCTCAGAGCATAATCTTTGTTTCTTTAAACAAAGTGTGTGGGAAACATCCCAAATCTTGCTAAAGGTTCAGTTCGGTCTGATACATAGAACCAAAGGTCAAACAAACATCACACTTTCCATTCACTTCTACAAAGGGCTGACATCACATTTCTTCAGGATTTAAAGTATTTTATAAATTGTTTGTAAAATCATTTGTCACATGATAGAACTGGACAATAAATGTCATTGTATGCAATAAGAGTGAAGCCTGTGAGAGCAGAATTATCTTTGGAGGGCAGTGTGTGTGCTTTCTAAGTTCTGGGAGCACTTTGGGAGACTGCTCCCAGATGGTTATAGTGATCATATCTGGAATGCACTGTTTAGATTTGGGAATCCATGGGAGACAATCTGTGGTTTCACTAATACTTGGCTTGCAGTGTTGGTGTACAGTAAGCAATTCATAAAGTTACTTATGTATTGTTGTTGACTACCTGAATGGTATTCAAATCTGCCAGTTTGCCTTCAATAGTGTAAATGCATCTATTGTAAATGTTTGGGATATTCCAGAACTGCCCAGTGCTTGGCAAATTCAGGGGGGACAAAAAAATCACATTAAGTAATTTGAAATTCAGAATCCAAGAGGACGTAACCACTGAAGTATTTAATTCAAATAGTTAAATGGAGTGCTCACATTTTAAATACCTGTTATCCATAGGAATGGATGGACTGGCAGAATTGGGACCAATTTCCTAGCTGGGGCATGTGAAATGTGCTTTGATAAAGTCACCTGCATTTGCCAACCATAATTTGGCAAGCTCGGAAATTTAAAAAAACAATACAAGCTTCATTGCTGCCCCAGTCGGGTCACAAGCTCTGTGGAAAAAAAAAACAATGTTCAGGTTTATTGCATACACTCTGAAACACATGTTCCTTCGACAGATCCTGCAAGTTTCCCCAATGAGCAAAGCAAGTCAGGCAGCATCCGAGAAGCAGGAGAGTTGATGTTTTGGGCATAAGCCCTTCATCAGGAATCACAGGTTTCAGAAAAATTACTGGCATAGACTTATGCCAATACATATGTAGAAGGGTCAGAGCATGTTACTATCAGATTTGAGACTAATTTCAGATTTGGTACCTTTCAGTGCAACATTTCAGTATGATATGTACATATGTACCTTAAAGAGAAGTTGTCTAAAATTACAAGCTCTAGATGATTATAGAATTAAACCTGGAAATAAAATTGGTGAACAAGAATGGCAAAGTGAAGTCCCATCAGTATCGCCTTGGGCAGTGTCAAGTAAGAATTTGAGAGCAGAGTTGCCACTTTGGTGTAACCTGCAATCTGGCCAAATTGCAGCAAAAATCTGTTCAATTTTATCTGCAAACTATTGAATGCAAGATCCTCCTTGCATAATAATGAGGCAGCATTTTGGGATGTTATTTTAAAAATATATTATTTTCAAAGTTACTCACATTTAAGAGTGATCACTTGGTGCTGTCTGCATAACACAGAATGAAAAGGAATTTACAAAAAAAAACATTATAACCCAAATTCAGATTCATTAATTCATTGATATTGCATGGGTCCAGCATTTATAAGTAATCAATTATTAAAAATAAATAGATATATTTACTAACTATATTGGAGGACAGTCAAGTTTCTTACTGAACAGTGACAGGATTGGACAGAGTCCACATGCATTTAAGAGAGGGGAATCATTCTGAGCAAATGTACTGAAAGAATATACAGAGTCGAATATTAAAGAAAGAAATTGCAGGACCTTTAGAAAAGCTTATCATTAAACATGGTAGACTGGGTTTTGTGAAAGAGAAACTAGATTTGACAAATTTGCGACAGTTCATTGAGGAGATAACAAGCAGGGCTGATAAAGGACAATCCAATGATGTTCTGTATTTGGGATTTTAAAAATGCAAATGATACGGTGCTACATAAAAGTTAATTGCACAATTTAGGAGCTCATGGTATCGGGGTTATGTATTAGCATGGACTGAGGATTGGTTAACCACATTGGCTGTTGCTGAGTCCTCACTTGGAGTACTGTATACAATGTTAGCTCCCATATTTAATAAAGGATAAACTAACATCGGAGACCATTCAAAAAAGATTGACTTAGCTGCTTTGAGGACAAAAGGGTTGACCTATCAAGAATAGATAAGCAGGGGTGATCTTATGGAAACAAGATTCTGAGGAGCTTGACAGGGTAGATGTTGACTAGATCTTCTAGCACCAGTGAAGTCTCAAACCAGGGGACATTACATAAGGGAACATTCATTTTAGAAAAAGTAAAGATTTTTTTCCCTCAGTGAATGACTAGAATTTTCTCGCCCAAATAATTGTGAAAGTTAAATGTGGGAAGGGAATGGTTGGGTTATTCTTTGGAGGGTTGTTCTGGCTTGTTGGGCTGAAGGGCCTGTTTCCACATAGAATCACAGATTCCCTACTATCTCAAATTATTTTAAAAGAGGACAGAGAGATTTTTGAAATATTGAGCAGTTGAGGGCTATGCGGATCAAGCATAAAAGAGGTGTTGAGGTCTGGGCTGGCCAAGCCATGATGTGATAGAATGGGGGAACAAGCTGAAGGCGATGAATGCCCTACTCCGGATCCGATTCCTTGAGCCTCCATTTCATGATTTTTTGTTTCCAAAGAAGAGTGTGATACAATGTGCTAAAGATCTCAGATGTTGTGCAAAGCAGTGAAAATGGGGTGTTTATGTACTGATTCAGATGGCATTGATTCATCAATCCCAGCTATACAGTCATGACTAGGAAGGCAACTCCCTCCATGAATAAAGGAAATCTACTGCAGAGCTCACACGAAGGGAATTCTTACCCTCAATAAACTCTCCCATCACATTACCCAGCATATCAGCTAAAACAGGACGCACTGCGCATGCTCTAGCCAACAAAGTGACCCACGGGTGATTGATGTCAGCACCAGACCAATGAAAGGTCGGTGGGCGGATGTGGAGGACCGAGCGGGATGTTGGTCCTCCAACCAATCAAAGTAAATGAAGGGCGGAGCTAAACTCTCGTGCGGCGCAGAGTCGATGTAATGAATGTTTGGGAAAAAAATGGAGAGAAAGGATACGGTAAGGAAAGAAATAAACAAGGAAACGCGACAAAAACTGTGTTGCTATGAGCGGAGAGGTTTTACAAACAAATTGTGCCCGTCGGAAAACACAAATTTGAACGTCCCAGTCCCGTGTTTGCAGTAAATGGGGAATGGCCTCAGCGCGGCTGCAGGCCTGAGTGAGCGCCGCCATCTTTATTCGGGACAACGATTCACTGGACAAGTGCGGAGCCGCCATCTTTGTAGGGGGCAAGGTGCAGCCAGGCGCATGTGCAGCCTTTCTCTCGGATCGAGTCATTAAGACCAAAGCAGCCAATACTGTTCTGATTCACCTCTGGGTTCCCTCATGAACACTTTGTCAATATATAGCTTCCTCAGTCTCAGTCTCAGTCTGTATTTTTGGTCTGTTTACTACTGTATTATTACTTTTATAGACCCTTTGTAAATGAGTTTTTCACTGCGGCCCAGCCCCTGACCACGTACTGCTCTATTATCAGATTACTTTTTTCTTGAATATTTTTGACAGTTAAGAATTCTTTTTTCCAATAATCAAGTGTATTTTCCTTCCATTTCTGACTATCAAATTCTGCACCATTTCATTCCCTGTAATCGATTTTGCACTCCCTGAAACACCAATTGTGTTTCTCCTTCCACAGATACCAGTGATTAATGCCAAAGCCCTGTTGCTTGTGGAGAGGGTGATGTTTGACTTTCTTGTACAGCTGCAGTTTGTGTGGTGAAGGTACTCCCACAATGTGGTTGGGTAAGAGACATTACAAAGTATTCATTCAGCAACAGTGATGATTTGAAAATTATGTCCAAATCAACAACAGTTTGTATTTCTATTATCATGCTTATAATTTCACAAAAATACTATTGAGAACTTTAGACATAAGGCCAGAGATGGAGATATTAGGTCAGGTGACCAAAAGCATTGCCAAAAAGCAGGTTTTGAGGGATGTCTTAAAGGTGGAAAGCAGACCTGTGAAGTTTTGGCTGCGAATTTCAGACCATGCTGCTTCAGCAAGTGTACAAACAGCCACACAGGTGAACTAATGAATTAACAAATGGTTGGGAGTCTCGAAGAAAATGGGTTGTCGAGGTCTCAGTGTGTGTGGTGCAGGGAGCTAGGGATTATCACAGCCAGGAATTAAATCAAGTGTGAGAATTTTAAATTGAGGGATATTGGCCAGGTGCTGGCAGGTGAGACAAGATTGGGTTGGGGTATCTGGTCGGCATGGATGGGTTGGACGGAAGTGTCTGTTTCCTTGCTGTACATCTTTATGGCTGTATGCTGTTGATAATCCTTTTGATGAATCAACAAGCAGAGATTTAGACTTTCTTGAGATTACAGGGAGGTTGAATGTGGGAAGCTGGCCCTGAGTGTGTTTGGAAAATGAAGTCTGGAGATAACACACAACGGATGAGAGTATATGAGCTGAAAATCAGCTAGAATTAGTGATCTTGGAGTGGGACTGAGTTGTCACACTCAATTCACCTCTGGGATTCAGCTGGTTGCCAGATTGTGAATCAGGCGGTAATACAATCGGGAGCTGAGTGGCCCTGGTGGAGCCTAAAATGAGTGTCACTCAGCTGACTGTTGCTGAGTAGCTGCTGCTTGGTAGCCCTATTGATGACATCTTCCATCACTTTACTGCTGATCTGTTCCATTGGATGTAGGATCACTTAGCTCTGTTGCTTGCTGCTGATGCTGTTTGATATGCAGGTAGTTCTGTTTGGTAGCTTCACCAGGTTGGCATTTCATTAATAAGTCTGCCTGGTGCTGCTCATGGCATGCCCTCCTTTACTGTCAATTGTGATGGGTGAGAGCAGGATTTACAAACCCATAAGATTACAGATTGTGTTGGAGTACAGTTCTGCTGCTGTTGATGTCCCACAGTGCCTCAGAGATACCCAGTTTGAGATCCTACATCTCTTCAAAGTCTGTCCCATTTAGAACGGTGATAGTGTCACTCAACACAATGGAGGTTACACTCTTGTTGGTTCCCTCACCACCTGCTGCAGACTCAGTTGAGCAGCTGTACCCTTTAGGACCTGGCCAGCTCAGTCAGTAATTCTGTTGCAGAGCAAGTCTCGATCATGGACATTGAAATCCTGTACCCAGAGTACGTTTGACACCATTTTACTTCCTCAATGCTTCCTCAAAGTGTTGTTCAACATGAAGGAGAACTGATCCATCAGCCAAGGGAGGACGGTACGTGGTAATCAGCAGGAGCCATGAGACGTACTGGTCTCCGGAGCCAATGCTGTGTACTCTCAGGGCAAATCCTCCCTGTCTGTACACCACTGTGCCACCACCTCTGCCTGGTCTGTCCTGCCGGTGGGACGGGACATATCCAGAAATTTCAGGAGAAAGTGAAGACTGCAGATGCTGGAGATCAGAGTCAATGGTCTGGTGCTGGAAAAGCACAGCAGGTCAGGCTGATGAAGGGCTTAGGCTTGAAACGTCAGTTCTCCTGCTCCTCGATGCTGCCTGACTGTTGTGCTTTTCCAGCACCACACTCTCGATATCTAGGGATGGTGATGGTGGTGTCTGGTCATTGTTTGTTCCGTGAGTTTGACTATGTCAGGCTGTTCCTTGACTAGTCTGTGAGACAGCTCGCCACGTTTTGGCACCAAAAACCATATGTTAGTGAGGAGGACGTTGCACCATCGAGAGAGCTGATTCTGTGGTTGTAATTTCTGGTGCCTTGTTAGTTGCCAACTGGTCCATCCAGTTTTATTCCTCTGTTGAGACTTTGCAGTGATTAGTACAGTGAGTAGCTGGCTGGGCCACTGTCAGGTTGGCAGGATATTTTTCGCCATTGACAATGATTTCATGGAGTTCAGATTCCTAATACGTTGTTTTTTTTTCTTGAATTCAGATTCCACCAGCCGTTTGTTTTAATATTCTGGATAAAATCAGGTTTGTTCACTCATTTTAAACAAAACCCTGGTTTTGTTTCTTTGTAAAACACTGTCCATCATCCTGTCTCCTCCATCCTCCCCTCCAACAACGAGTGAGGAGCACATGGAGTTTCTCTCTCACTAAGACTGAGATAATCCGATCTGCTGCTTCTCTCCCTCCCACTAGCCCGCCAAGCCAAACTGCCTCATGTGGTGTTCCTGGTTTTTGTCCCAACTTACATCTCTCTCCAGTCTCTTGTCAAGCCTTATCAGAGCTCACCTTGACTCTTTACCCTAATCTCGCTAAACTCACTTTCCAACTCTCTTTCCTCTGCTGCCGCCTCTCACTCCCCTTCGCCAATTCATAGATATTGTTCCTTGTTCTGTCTGTTGGTCTTTTCTGGTTATGTCCTTCTCTCCCATTCTGTGAAAAACTAATATTTGACCTCACCGTGGTTGGAAAATCCTGCTCCATCTCCACTCTCCCTTTCCTTTCTGAATTCCTTGCATTTGCTGTCCCTTAACGATCTATCCTTGGTCTCTCCTGTATCTCACGTACATAGTGCCAGGAGGTGATATCATCCAAAAGCACCGTGTTAGGTTTGACATGTACACTGACGATGCCCAGCTCTCCCTCCCCATCATTCCTCTCCATTACTCCACTGTTACTCCGTTATCAATCTGCTTATCACATTCCCACTACTCAATTAGCTGCAATTTCAGCCAATGAAACATTGTCATGGTTTGAAACATTGTCATGGTTAAACCCATTGCCTTACCTTTACCTTACTGCTGAGCCCCTCCCTCTCACTGGGAACTCTGAGGCAGAACGACACTCTTCACAATATTGCTGTTATATCTGACCTCAAGGTGACCTTCTGATCAGACATCCACACAATCACAACACCAGGAATTCCAATCTCTTAAACGTTGCTTTTCTCCACCTAACCCCAGCTCTATTGCTACTGAAACCCCTTACCCGCATCTGTGTCACCTTAAACTTGAATGCAAACCAGAACCCTTGATTCCGTGACTCATAATCTGGTTTCAGACTCCCCTCTCAGTATTTACCCTCAGACACATCCTCTCAGTATTTATCCTGACAAACCCCTTAAGAATCCCATCTCTCTCAATGTGATCACCTCTCTTTCTCCAAAATCCAGTGAGTAGAGTCCCAACCTTTTCAGCCTTTATTTAAAAGATAATCCCTCCAAACCAGGGATCATCTCATTGAATCTTCCCTGAAATGCCCCCAATAAAGTGACACATTTCCTTACCTAAAGGGACCAAAACCGCTCTCATTACTACAGATATGGTGGTCTCACCAGCACTCCTACACGTTACTCTCAGGTAGAGACTCCAAACTCTAATACTGAAAACCTTTGAAACAAAACATTCGATTCCCCTTCCTGATTCCCTGTTGTAACTGTGTGGTAGCTTTCTGTGTTTCCTGAACAATTATCCTTGGTCCCTTTCTGGTGCAGCTTTCTACAGTTTCCACCATTTAAATAGTACTTTGTTCTTTCATTATCTCCTCCAAAATGAGCAACTTCCCATTTTCCCCAGTTACACCCAATCTGACAACTTGTTGCCCTCTTCTCCTGTGCATCTCTCTCTTTTCATAATCCTCTTAGACCTTTACAGTTATGCCTTTTCTAGGAGATATTCCCCCTTCCCATTCTTTCAAACATTTATTGGGAGCACTAGGCAGTGGGAAGCAGACAGTGTTACTATCTTTTTAGGGATACGCTATGGAGTGATTGGGAGGATCTTCCTACCCATTGGTCAGGATGGAGACAACTTGCCCATCGTTAGGCATTAGCCTTTCACACCATGTCTTATTGATGAGGCAGAGCGGCAGCACGGAATTAAAGACGAAGAAAGTAATTCTTGTTCCCCATATCTCACTGACACTTGGATCATTTTCTCCAATGTGTCAAAGAACAGCTGTGTTCAGTCACATGAGATCTCAAGTTGGAATCTCCTAGAAACCCACAGATTTCCCTTTGAGTTGACTGATGATGTCCTCAACGGTAATATGTACAGTAATCCTGGGCCACGAGGAGGGGATGGTTTGAGTTTCTAACTTGAACTGACAGTGACAGATTTTATATACTTGTATTATAGGATATTACAGGTTGACATTCAGATGGTAATCTCAGTAAATATTCTGCTAAACTCTGATTGAATTACTCAGTATATCAGGATCTGGAAATTTGCATTGTGTGTGTGAGTATTGTGTTCCAGATCAATCCCATTTGCTGCTTAAAAATTCTCCTTTGAATCATCGCATTCTCTCAAAAGGTCTCCCCAAACCTTCAATGCTTCATGTAATCCTTTTATGATGACCGAATGAGTGTAAGGTTTATTATTCAAATGTGTAATTTTTGTATAAGGATGTCTCAGAGAGGGAGCAGAATATTCTTAAAGGGGAGAATAACCATTTTGAGGGGAGGCTGTTGTATATTGGTATCAATGACATAGGAATAGAAGAGTTCACATTATTGGATCATTGGAATCTCTTGTGGGGTAGAATTGACCTCCATCAGAAGGATGGATTGTACTGGCACTGGAAGGGAACAGTTGCTAGTGCTATTCAGGAGGCATTAAACCAGTGAAGGAATGTGGGTAAACCCAGAGAGAGAGTGAGGGAAGAGCTCAGTCTGAGGCTGGTACAGTTCAGACGTCAAACAGTCAAGGCAGGCAAGGGCAAGGCACAGAATGAGCAGTTACTCTGCATTTATTTCAATGCAGGAGGCTCGATAGGTTGGGCAGAGGAACTCAGGGTATGGTTTTGAACATCGCACTGGGGTATTATAGCAATTACAGAGGCATGACTTAATGATGGATAGGACCAGCAGCTTAATGTTCCAGTGTATAGATGCTAAAGCAAAGATAGAAAGGGTGCAACAGAGCAGGGGGAGTGGTATTTTTGATAAGGGATAACATTACAGCTGGGCTTCAAGAAGGTATTCCTGGGAGTACATCCAGGCAGGTTATACAGGTGGAACTGAGAAATAAGAAAGGGACGATCTCCTTATTGGGATGGTACTATTGACCAAACCCCCCCCCCCCACCTTCCCCAATAGTCAGCAGGGAGTTGAGAAGCAAATTTACTAAGAGATCACTTATCTGTAAGGACAGTATGGTTGTGTACAAGACTTGACCTTCTTTGTTTTTCATTCACAGGATGAGGGTGTCACTGGCTGGGCTGAAAGGGCAGTAAAGAGTCAACTACATTGCTGTGGGTCTGGAGTCACATGTAGGCCAGACCAGGTAAGGATGGCAGATTCCTTCCCTGAAGGATATTATCGAATCTGATGAGGTTTTTTTTTCGCAATAATCAACAATGGATTCATGGTCTTTAATAGATTCTTTATTCCAAATTTTTATTGAATTCACATTCCACTGTCTGCCGTGACGGGATCCAACCCTGGGCCCCAGAACGTTATCTGGGTGTCTGGATTATCCATCTAGTGATAATCTCACTAGACCATTTGGCAGGGTGAGTGACTGAGGTATCCATGGGGCAGCTCATCAGCACCAAAGATCCCATGGTCTCTGCGGAAGATAGAAAGGGCTGGAGAGGGAGATATATCCCTAGTGGTGGGGTCTGACTGTAGGTAGCGGACATAGCAGAGGTTAATGGAGATTAGTGGGTGGTAGGTGAGGACCAGGGGATTATATTCTTATTGTGGTTGGAGAGGTGGGGGGAAGGCGGAGGTACAGGAAGTGGAGTTCGTTGTTGATCAAGTAAGAGAGAAATCCGGTCCTTGAAAGAGGAAACTTTCTTGGATATCCTGGAGTGGAATTGCTTCTCCTGGGAGCAGATATGGCAGAGGCGGAGGAATTGGGAGTACAGGATCACGTTTTTACAGGAATATACTTGAGGGTAATCAGGAGAGCAAAAAGGGGACTTGAAATATCCCTACGAAATAGTTTAAGGAGAATCCAAAGAGATTCTACAAATAAATTAAGGACAAAATAATAACCAGACAGAGAATAGGACCCCTTAAAGATCAACAAGGCCATCTATGGAACAATAGGAGGTGGGAAAAATACTATGCTATTCTATTCTAGAGAGTTTGGAGAAATAAATAGTGATAACTTGAAAAGTGTCTATATTACAGAGGAGTAAGTACTAGATGTCTTAAACAGTAGCAAGGTGGATAAATCCCTGGGACCTGATCAGGTGTATCCCAGAAACTTGTGAAAAGCTAGGAAGGTGATGGCAGTGCCCCTCCCTGAGGTATTTATATCATTGTTTGTGACAGGTGAGGTGCTGGAAGATGGGTGCCATTATTTAAAAAAAGGTGGTAAGGAAAGGCCAGGGAACAAGAGAACAGTCAACCTAATGTCAGTGGGAGGTAAGTTGTTGGAAGGGATTCTGAGGAACAGGATTTACGTGTATTTGGAAAGACAAGGATTGATTAGGGATAGTTAACATGGCTTTGTGTGTGGGAAATTCTCTGTCTCTAATTTGATTGAGTTTTTTTGAAGATCTGACAAAGATGATTGATGAAGGCAGACTGTGGACGTTGTCTATATGGACACTGAATGATGTTCCACAAAGCAGACTGGTTAGCAAGGTTAGATAACATGAAATGTTGGGAGAACTAGCCATTTGGATACAAAACTGGCTTGAAGGTAGGTGGCAGAGGGTGGTGATGGAGGGTTGCTTTGCGGACTGGAGGCCTGTGAGCAGCATTGTCCTGCTAGAATGGATATTGGGTCCTTAAATAAATGACTTGGATGTGAATATATGAGATATGGTCAGTGGGTTTACAGAAGACACCAAAATTGGAGGTGTAGTGGACAATGAAGAAGGTTAGTTCAGAATGCAACAGTATCTTGACCAGAAGGGCCTTTGGAGTGAGGAATAGCAGACTGGGTTCAATTTAGACAAATGTAAGCTGTTGGATTTTGGAAAGGCAAATCAGAGCAGGACTTGTACACTTAATGGTAAAGTCCTTGAGAATGTTGCTGAACATAGAGACCATGGAGTGCAGGTTCATTGTTCCTTGAAAGTAGAGTCGCAGGTAGTCAGACTAGTGAAGGTGGTGTTTGGTACGCTTATATTTATTGGTCAATGCATTGAGTACAGAAGCTGGGACATCTAATTGTGGTTGGACAGGACATTGATTAAGCCATTTCAGGAATTCTGTTTTAATATCCTATTAAATGAAATGAGGTTTTTTGATAGGCCCTGGGATATGGCCCCTCCTGTATCTCACCGACATACTGCCAGGAGGTGACATTGTGCAAAAGCACCATGTTGCGTTTCACATGTACACTGACGATGCCCAACTCTCCCTCCCCATCATCCCTCTCCATTACTCCACTGTTACTCAGTTATCAAACTACTTACCACATTCCCACTACCCAATTAGGTGCAGTTTCCTCCAATGAAACATTGTAATGGTTAAACCCGTTGCCTGACAAATTCCTTTATCTTACTGCTGAGCCTCTCCCTCTCACTGGGAACTATGCAGCAGAACTAGACTCTTCACAATACTGCTGGTATATCTGACGCGAAGCTGACCTTCTGATTGGACATCCACACAATCCCAAACACCAGGAATTCCAAACCGTTACTTATCTACTCTTCACCCTAGCTCCATTGCTACTGAAACCCCTTACCCATATCTGTGTTGCCTTAAACGTGACGAATCCGAAACAGAACCCTTGATTCTGTGACTGACTCAGAATCTGGTTTCAAACTCCCCCCTCAGTATTTACCCACAGACGCATTAGTATTTATTCTGTCAAACCCCTGAAGAATCTGGTGGTGCGGTCTGAATGTAGGTGGTGGAAAAGCCAGAGGATGATGTGTTGTATCTGGGTGGAAGGTAAGGACTTGGTGGGGGGGAGTTCTGTCCTTGTTGCAGTTGGAGGTGTGGGTTTCAAAGGCAGAGGTGCAGGAAGTGGAGGAGATACATTGGATGGTATTGACCACTTGGGAGGGGAAATTGCAGTCCTTGAAATACGGGGCCATTTGGTTTGTTCTGGCCTCACTGGAACACTGCAGTGAGCATGAGATAGAGATGTTGGCCAGGGAACAGGCTCATGTGTTAAAGTGGCAGGCAGCTGGAAGCTCAGGGTCTGTTTTTGCAGCAGAACGTAGATCATCAGTCGCCATTTCTGCCACCTCCACTGAGATGCTGCCAGACACAGGTTCCTGTCCCCTCCATTAACAGCTATGCACCCCCCCCCCCCCCCCCAGCCAGATCGTAATCCACTCCTTTGTCTTTCCAAATGTTCCAGTCTCTCTTTTGGGTTCTGTCCCTCCTATTTCCTGCAATACAAAGATCTGCAGGTTAGTTGAATTGGCCAAGCTAAATTTCCCATAATATTCAGGGATGTGTAGGTTAGGTGCATTCGTCAGGAGAAATGTAGAGTAACAGGGTAGGGGAATGGGTCTGGGTGGGATACCTTTCGGAGGGACGCTGTGGACATTTTGGGCCGAATAGCCTGTTTCCACACTGTCAAGATTCTAATTTTCCCAGCTCCCATCGGTTCTGAGGAAGGGACACTGGACAGATTTCTGTTCCCAGATGCTGCCAGACCTGCTGAACTTTCCCAGCACCTTCTGCTTGTTGTTCCTGATTGACACCATCCATACACCTTCCAGGTTTGATTCAGACAGGGAGAGGATCCCACCACTGACCTCACAATGGGGTCCAGCTGACTGATGGCAGCTTCGGACCAATAGGAAAAAATGATGGGACTGGCGGACAAAGTGGAACCAGCTGGTCATCCAAACAATGGGAGTGAATGAGGGGCGTGGCCAGTGGGATGACACGTCACCAGTAACTCAGCCGATGCAGTGCCACGTGACCCGGCAGTTGGTGAATGTGGGAGATGCAAACAGGGAAGGGGAGAGTGGCCTCAGAGACAGGGAGATAATGAGTCACTTTAGACTGGGAAATTTTAATTACACTCTGTGTGGTTCGTAAATCTGAATTATACACTCTTAATCCTGCGTTTGCAGCAGATGGGAAAATGGCTGCGGCCCTTAGGCGGTGATAGGCCCTGGGATATGGCCGCCATCTTTATTGGGGGCAAGGTACAGTGAGATGCATGTGCATGTCCCCTTCCTAGGATGGGGTGGTGCGATTTGAAGAGAGGCATTTACACATCAAGCACATACCAAGAGAAAAGTATGTCTTTATATTCTTCCTGCACTGACTGTGAGTTTTGTTTTGTGAATTCATTTCATAGGATATTAAATCAGAATGATTGAGGCTGGGATCTCAAAAGCAAGTTTTTACAGTCAATGATAACAAATCAGGATCAGAATATCATTGGCATTTAGCTGTGGAAGTAGAAAGGTTTGTCGGATCTGTTTGTGGGAAAATATCTGCAATATTTTTGTTAAGCAGAAAGATGTACAAATTTGTGGTTGGATCACCATTTGGGTATGTGCTCTGTTCCGGGCCCTGCAGCAGAGGAAGGAGATAGTGGCCTGAGAGGGAGCACAGATTTATCCAAATTACACCTCGTCTCTTTGTAAGAACTCTCCGATTTAGACCCAATCACCCACTTCATGATGTTAACCTGTAAACTTCATATTTTCAATTACCTGCAAACTTCCCATTAAAAGTCCTTTTGGACTCAAATTCCAGTACCTTTTCAGGTGGAATGTTCCAGCTTCTGACAACTGTCTGTTCATTCAGAAACTGCTGAGGTCCATGTTGACTCTGGGGTTACAAAGGGTTGAATTGAAAGATGAGGTGCTGTCCCTGAGCTCCCATTGAGATGCATTGGAACAGGACAGGAGGCTGAGGGCAGTGTAGGTGTGACAGACAATGAAAATGACAGGGCTGCACTGTGAGGGCTGCTTGGCTCAATGAGAATGTTTTGGAGTTGGGTGTAAACAGAGTGATGTGATACAGGGAGAAGGTGAACCTGAAACTTAGTATTAGTTCAGGCTGTTCAGAAATTCACAATCCCAATGGGAGCAGCCAGTTTTTAAGTGAAACCTGCGGAGTATTTGTTAACAGTTTTTAAAGTATTTTTTCCTGAGGGCAGTTGAGAGTTAACCACATTGCTGTGGGTCTGGAGTCACATGTAGGCCAGACCAGATGAGGAGGACAGTTTCCTTCCCTACAGGACATTAGTGAACCAGATGGGTTTCCAACAATCAACAATAGTTTCATGGTCATCATTCTCCTTTCCATTTTAGATTGTATTGAATTCCGATGCTGCCATCAGCCATGTTGGGATTCTAACCCTAATCCTCGGAACACTGTACATGTCACTCATCTGGCAGAAGTACCATTAAGCCATTGCCTCCCTTCTTAGCAATGTTTATTAGAAAGTTCCATCATTCTACGTGTACAATTTGAGATAAAATACTGCAACGTCCATGTGTCAGCCTCTCCAAAAGGTCAATCAACAGAAATTTGTTTGGGGGTGAAATATTTCACTTTTTTGGGCCAGTTTATGAAACAAAAATGAATCTAAATAAAAGTCTTGTGCCACGGATATGTAATTTCTGAAGCCGGAGGGGGCTTACAGAGACAGGGAGGGTTGTGGGGCCAGAGTCGGATTGTTGTCCAAACATCACTGTGGTGTACATGGACTTGAGCATTTCAGGGAGGGGTTAACCACCACTTTCTCCAAGACAAGTAAAGGTGGCCAATAAATACTGGTCTGGGCAGCAAGGGCAACCCCCAGTGAATAAAACCAAGCAGTGACCTCTCTGTGCTGACTTGCTGTGAAGTTAAAAACCTCTCTGGAAATGGAGTGGGCAGAGAAGAGAAACAGAGACATTTCACAGCTGCCCTCAGAGACTCAGAGACCTCACCCTTGGAAGTACTCAGAGCCGGGTATCAGCTCAGTGAGTTTCAGTCTCTTCAAATATCAATCTTAGTCGGTTTTATTTTATTAAATCTACAATCGTGAGTCAGGTGACGATTTCTTTTTAATGTCTTAGTGTCTCTTGATTAATTGTTTAAGATATTAACCGTAAGCATTAAGTTATTCTCGGGCAGTATTTTTCGAGCAGTAAGACTGTGCCTTTGTCTTGGTCTGTAGATTGTTAAGGCGGAGAGATGGCCTGTTGTAGAGTGACGTGCTGTACCTGTCGGATGTGGGAGATTAGGGAGAGTTTCAATGACCCTGATGATTATGTCTGCAGCAAGTGTGATTGCAAATCCTATTGGAACGCATGGTTTGGTGGAGCAGTGATTAAAGGCAGTGAGGAATTGACAGGAGCCGGGGGGTGTGATAGGTGTCAGTGTCAGGAATGCAGGATACTGCAGATACAGTCAGGTAGATGGGTTACCTCCAGGAAAGCTAGGAGGGGGAGGTCGGTACTGCAGGAGTCTCCTGTGGCTATCCCTATCTCAGACAAGTATACTGTTTTGGAAAATGTAGGTGGTAATAGACTTTCAGGGGAATGTAGCACTGACAGCCAAGTTACTGGTACTGAGACTGGCTTCGAACATATTGTGAGGTATATCCAGTTCCACAGGATCAATGGTGATCGGGGACTCTCTAGTCAGGGACACAGTCTGCTGTTTCTGCAGCTGACAGTGAGACATCAGAATGGGGTGGTGCTGCCCTGGTGCCAGTGTCAAGGATGTCTCACAGAGGGAGCAGAATATTCTCAAAAGGGAAAATAACCAGTGGGAGGTCATTGTACATTGGTACCAATGGCATAGGAAGGGGAAAGCATGGGGTCCTGACGAGCAGGGAGATTTGCTAGTGCCACTCAGGAGGCATTAAACTAGTGAGGGTGTCGGGGTAATCCTAAAGATATAGTGAGAAAAGAGGTGAGTCTGAGGCTGGTACTGTTCACCAGTCGGACAGTCAAGGCAGGCAAGAGCAAGTCACAGAATGAGGTGCGACGGACCAGTTGCACTGCATTTATTTCAGTGCAAGAGACCTGACAGGTCAGGCAGGTGGGCTCAGGGTATGGTTTTGAACATGGCACTGGGATATTACAGCAATTACAGAGGCATCACTCAGGGATGGTCAGGACTAACAGCTTAATGTTCCAGGGTATACATGCTATAGCAAGGATAGAAAGAGGCCAACAGAGCAGGGAGAGAGGTGTTTTTGATTATATTTCAAATATATCACAGACAAAAGATTAACTAGACCAGAGAATACGACCCCTTAAAGGTCAATAAGGCTGTCTATGGAACCACAGGGGGTGCAAAAGATATGCAAATATTTTACGTCATTATTACTGGTGAAGTATATGGAAGCTCGAGAGTTTGGAGAAATAAACAGTGATAACTTGAAAAGTGTCCATGTTACAGAGGAGGTGGTACTGGATGTCTTAAATTGCATCAAGGTGGATAAAGCCCTGGAACCTGACCAGGTGTATCCTGGAACTTTCTGGAAATCTAGGGAACTGATTGGGCCTCTCCTGAGGTATTTGTATCGTTGATCGCGACAGGTGAGGTGCCATTATTTTAAAAAGGTGGCCATGGAACAAGAAAACAGTGAGCCTGAAGTCAGTGGCAGGCAAGTTGCTGGAAGGGATTCTGAGGGAGAGGACATCCATCTGTTTGGAAAGGTAAGGAATGATCAGGAAGAGGCAATGTGGCTTTCTACATGCACAATTGTGTCTCACTAACTTGAGTGAGTGTTTTGAAGTGACAAAGAAAATTGATTAAGCATTGATTGAATGTTGTTTATATGGACATTAAACAAGGTTCCACAAAGCAGACTGGTTCGCAGGGTTAGATAACATAGAATGAAGGGAGAACAAGCCATTACAAAACTATCTTGAAGGTAGGAGACAGAGGATGATGGAGGGTTGCTTTGCGGACTGAAGGCCTGTGAGCAGCAATGTTCTGCAAGGATGGATATTGGGCCCTTAAATAAATGACTTAAATGTGAATATATGAGTTATGGTCAGTAGGTTTACAGAAGACACCAAAATTGGAGGTGTAGTGGACAGTGAAGAAGGTTAATTCAGAATACAACAGGATCTTGATCAGATGAGCCATTGGAGCAAGGAATGGCAGACGGAGTTCAATTTAGATAAATGTGAGCTGTTGTATTTTGGAAAGGCAAATAAGGGCAGGACTTATACACTTAATGGTAAGGTCCTGGGGAACATTGCTGAACAAAGAGACCTTGGAGTGCAGGTTCCTAGTTCCTTGAAAGTAGAGTCACAGGTTGGTGGGGTAGTGAATGCAGCATTTGGTACACTCACCGTTATTGGTCAATGCATTGAATGCAGCTGTTGTGATGTCATATTGTGGCTGGATAGGGCACTGATTACAGCTCTTCTGGAATTCTGTTTTCAGTTCCAATCTCCCTGTTCTTGGAATAACGTTGAGAAACTTGAAAGGGTTCAGAAAAAAATTGCAAGGACTTTGCCAGGGTTGGACAGTTTGAGCTTATTGGGCAAGGCTGAATAGGTTGGGACTATTTTCCCTGGAGAGTTGGAGGCTGAGAGGTGATCTCATAAAATCATGAAGGGCATGGATAAAGTGAGCAGTCAGGGACTTTTTCCCAAGTTCGGTGGGTCCAGAACTAGAGGGTACAGGCTTAAGGTGAGAGGGAAAAGATTTAAAAGGGATCTAAGGGGCATCTTATTCATGTTGAGGGCATTGCAAGTATGGAATGAACTGCCAGAGGAAGGGGTGGAGGCTAGTACAATTGCAGCATTTAAAAGGCATCTGATTGGGTACATGAAGAGGAAGGATTTAGAGGGATAAGGGTGAACCGCTGGCAAATGGGACTCCATTAATGCTCTCCGTTATTGGTCAATGCATTGAATACAGAAGCTGGAATGTCATATTGTGGCTGGACAGGACATTGATTAAGCCACTTCTGGAATTCTGTTTTCAGTTTGAATTACTCTGTTCTGGGAAGGATGTTATGAAACTTGAAAAGGTTTGGACAAGATTTACAAAAACGTTGCCAGGATTGGAGGATTTGGGCTACAGGGAGAGGCTGAATGGGCTGGGGCTATTTTCTCTGGTAAGTCAAAGACTGAGAGGTAACTTCATGGAGATTTATAAAATCACGAGGGGTGTGAATAAGGTGAGCAGCCGGGGTCCTATTTCCTCAGGTTAGGTGGGTCCAAAACTAGAGCACCTGGGTTTAAGTTGAGAGGGCAAACATTTAAAAGGGATCTAAATGGCAACATTTTGAAGCTGAGTGTGGTGTGTGTATAGGAGAGGCTACCAGATGAAGTAGTGGAGGCTGATAAAATCACAACATCTAAAAGGCTTCCAATTGGGTACTTGAATAGGAAGGGTTTTGATGGATACAGGCCAATAGCTGGTAAATGGGAATCCATTAGTTTAGGATTCCTCATTGCCACGGACGAGTTGGACCGAAGGTCTGTTTCTTTGATCTTAATAAATTAAGATGCATTCCTGTCTTTTGCGGAGAGCTAGCTGAAGCACAGATAATTATCCTTGGAGCTGAGAAGGTGAAGCAGTGATTTCGACCTGGTGCAGATTTGGTTCCAAGGTCTTAAATTTGCAGAGAGAGAGAGGAATTGTTCACACTGTCACAATTTTAATAACTACTTTCAAGTAATTGGCAAATAATACAAGGTGAAAATGTGAACACTATTTTATTCAGATAGTTCTGAGCATCTGCAACAGTCTGAACGACACAGATTCAGCAGGTATTCTGAAGCAGACTTAGAATTTTACTTTTTAAGGAAAGATTTGGGGGGCTATGGGCACATGGGAGGGGACTTGGGATTTATTTGCAGCATCTTCAGAGGGAGAGAGTACAGCCCCAATGGGCTGAATAGCCCCCAGGCCCTGTGCTCTTTGATACTGTCCCATTCACTGTGAATGATGAAGCTCATCCCAGGGCAGAGAGAGGGATAAGCCCTCCACTCTCATCACAATGGTGTCCGGCTGATTGACGGCAGCTCCAGACCAATGGAAGGAGAATCTGTGTGGTCCTGCAGCCAATGGGATTGAATGAGGGGTGTGGCCAGCATGACAACACATGTCCATGAGCTGTGCAGGTGCCGTGTCACTGGGTGGGGTTGGGAGAGACAGCAGAGACTGGGACAGAGGCTGTTGGACCTGAATTACAAACTCCTGGTAAATTAAAACCAAAAGAACTGCAGAAGATGTAAATCAGAAACAACAACCAGGAGGTTCTCCAAAAGCTCAGCAGGTCTGGCAGTATCTGTTAAGAGACATCAGAGTTAAAGTTTCAGACTCAGTGTCCCTTCCACAGAACAGATATTACTGTGATAAAAAGTCAGTTTATGTGCAGAAGTTAGTGTGGGGGGAGGATAAAAGGAATAAAGGATAGGTGGGGATAGAGTGAGAAGAACAGTTGGATAAAGGAGTGGATAACAATCTGGCTGGGGGAGGGTCTTTAGCTGTAAATGGAGACTGTTAGTGGCTAACCATAGGTAGGGTATAATGGCAGGCTGTGAGAACAAGGCCGGGTGTGTGGGGTAGGGGGCTACGACATGAGGTTGTTAACTTATGGTTAGCCACTAACAGTCTCCATTGTAAGCTGTTGCCCACCTATATCAGTCCACGATTGGAGCTGCCGAGGACACAAACTTTGGAATATCTTTCCTAAACCCCTCTGTCCGCCTTAAAGATGTATCTAAAAATCGTTCTCTTTCATCAACGTTTCCATCATTCGTGAAGCATTTTTGGAGATTTGTCAATGTGAAAGGCTCCATACAATGCAGGTAGTTGTTGTTATTGTCTGATATCAGGAGAAACAGGGATGAGCCCTCTCTCTCTCTCTCTCAGACCTGATGAACAACAAACGCAGGAAGCACTGAGCATGCTCCAGCCCACAATGGGCCTCGGATTATTGATGTCAGCACAGGACCAATAAGAGTTGGGGAACGGGGCTAGAGGTGCGAGTTGGTCCTTCAACCAATCGGAGTGAATGAGCGGCGCGGCAATACTCAACCATGTCATAAACTTCACTGGCAGCACAGTTTTGTTGTGACGAAGACATTGGAAATGTGTGAAGGTGAAGGGCAGGGGAAAGGAAAGACATATTGACCAGGAAGAGAAGGAAATTTTCATGCTATGGGATGAGAGGTTTTACAGAACTATGTGCACATTGTAAAACACAAATTTGAAAATCCCAACTTCTGCACCATTTTCCCTCCCTATAATGCATTTTGCACTCCCTGAAATATCAACTGTGTGTTTCTCTCTCCACGGATACCAGTGATCAGTGCCAAAGCCCCATTGCCTGTGCAGAAGGTGATGTTTGACTTCCTTGTACAGCTGCAGTTCGTGTGGTGAGGGTGCTCCCACAATGTGTTTGGGTAAGAGCTGTTATAGATTACTCACTCAGCGACAGCGAAGAGTTGACAATGTGTGTGCAAATCAACAACAGTTTGTTTTTTTTTTAATCATGTTTATAATTCTACAGAAATACTATTGAGAACTTCTGACATAAGGCCACAGATGGGGATATTAGGTCAGGTGATCAAAAGAATTGCCAAATAAGCAGGTTTTCAGGAATACCTGAAAGGAGCAAAGCAGGTCTGAGGCGGTAAGGGTAGGAATTCCAGACCGTGTTGCCTTGGCAACAGTAGAAACAGCCAGACCAGTGAAGCAATGAATAAACTCATCGTTGGAAGTCTGAAAGAAAATGAATTGTCGGGGTTTCACAGGTTGTGTGGTGCAGGGAGACAGGGATGTTCACAGCCAGGAATTACTTCAAGGGTGAGAATTTTAAATTGTTGCTTGTTAATAGGAGCCTTTTGATAGATCAACAAGTTTTGGTACAAGTGAGCACTTAAGCAGTAGGGTTTTAGATACTCTTGAGATTGCATGTAAGTTGAATGTGGGAGGCTGGCCAGGAGTGTGTTTGGATAATGAAGTCTGGAGATAACACAGGGATGGACGAGTATTTCAGTAAATGAGCCGATACTAGGGTGGAGTTGGGTGAAGTCACTAATGTAGGAATAGTGCTTTTGGAGTTGGGCTGCTCCTCCTCCTCATCACTCCCCCTCACCAATTCACAGATATTGTTCCTTGTTCTACCTGTCTCTCTTTTCTGGTTATGTCCTTCTCTCCCATTCTGCTACAAACTAATATTTGAACCCACCATTGTTTGAACAATCTGCTCCATCCTGACCCTCCCTTTCCTTTCTGAACTCCTTGTATTTGGTGTCCCTTAAGGATCTCTCCTTGGTCCCTCCTGTTTCTCACCTACATACTGCCAGGAGGTGACATTGTCCAAAAGCACCGTGTTAGGTTTGACATGTACACTGACAATGCCCAGCTCTCCCTTCCCATCATCCCTCTCCATTACTCAGTTATCAACCTGCTCATCGTACTCCCACTACGCGATTGGCTGCAATTTCCTGCAACGGAACGTTGCAATGGTTAAACCCATTGCCTTCAGTTGCTGTTACAAATTACTTTCCCTGACTGCTGAGCCCCTCCCTTTCCCTGGGAACTACCTGAGGCAGAACCACACTCTTGACAATATTGCTCTCATATCTGACCCCAAGGTGACCTTCTGATCAGACATCTACACAATCACAAACACCCAGGAATTACAATCTCTTAAAATGTTGCTTGTCTCCACCTCACCCCAGCTCCATTGCTACTGAAACCCCTGACCCGTGTCGGTGTTGCCTTAAACTTGACGAATCCAAAACTGAACCCGTGATTCCGTGACTGACCCAGAATCTGGTTCCAGACTCCCTCATGTTGGGAAACATCCTCTCAGTATTTACCCTGTCAAGATCCTTAAGAATCCTACATGTTACAATGAGACCACCTCTCAATCTTCCCAAATCCAGTGAGTAGAGTCCCAACCTCTTCAGCCTTTTCTTAAAAGATAATCCCTGCAAACCAGGGTTCATCCCAGTCAATTTTCTGTGAAATGCCTCTGATGGAATGATGTATTTCCTTAAATAAAGGGACCAAACCTTCTGTCATTACTCCAGATGTGGTCTCACTCGCACTTTATAAAGTTCCTCTCAGGTATGTACTCCAAACAACTCCCTTTAAACTTGCACAGATGTTGTTGGAAATGCACAGCAGGTCATGCAACATCTGTGAAGAAAGTTCAGTTCAAGTTTCGGGTCTGGTCACCCTTCCTCAGATATGTTAGCTCTAATTTCTTTTAACAGATGCTGCTAGACCTGCTGAGCTTTTCCTGAAACTTCTGTTTCTCTTTCTGGTTTACAGCATCTTCAGTTGGTTTGGTTTTCATATCCTTTAAACTTGCCATCTCTCTTCTAGAATTTGTCATTTCCACTTTGGAAAAAAGATTCACATTTGTTTGGTCTCCCCTACCCTGGGGAAAAAAGAAACCATGACTAGTCACCCTATCATTGCTCCTCATAATTTTATATAGTTCGATAAGGCACCTAAAATGTCCAGTGCCGCAGAGAAATAGCCTCAGCCTATTCAGCCGCTCCCTTTGGTTCAAATGTTCCAATACTGGCAACACCCTAGTAAAACTTTTCTGAACTCTTGCAAGTTTCCCAACATCGTTCCTGTAACAGGGAGACTGGAATTGAAAGCAGTCTGGGGATTCCAAAAGTGGCCGAGCCAATAAACTGTACAACCGAAACATGATCTCCCAACTCCTTTCCTCAATGCACTGCCCAATAACAGCTAGCATACCGCACACCATCTTCACCGACCTGTCTACCTTCAACCATACTTTCAAGGAACTATCAACCCACACTTCACGGTCTGTTTGTCTGTCAACACTTCCCAGGAACTTGTCATTAAGAGGTTGAGTCCTTTTCTGGTAAAATCTTTCTGAAATCAGGGAGAGCACAATTGAATATGGTATTCTAAAACTGGCCTCACCAATGCCCTACTCAGCCACAACGTGCCCTCCTAATCCCTATACTCAGTGACAGAATCCCTACAGTGTGGAAGCAGGCCTTTCGGCCCATGGGACCATACCAACCATCGGAACAGCATTCCACCCTAACTCTGTAACCTACCATTACCCAAAGCTAATCCAGCTAACCTGCATGTCTTTGGATTTGTGGGAGGAAATTAAGAGCACCCAGAGGAAGCCCACGCAGACACACAGGGAGAATGTGCAAGCACCACACAGACAGTGGAATCGAACCGGAGTACATGTATTGATCAGCACATTCCATTCAATGTTCATGTCCCAAAATGCCACGTTAAGCACCTGATCTCCCTGAAATTCTACTTTCCAAGAACGATACAGTTGTTCTGAGCCCTTCAGATGGAATTAAGGTGTGGAGAAAACAGGAACAGGGTTGAGTTTTAGATCTATAAAATAGCTCTTTATCTTCCCCCTCTCTTTCCCCCCCCCGTCTCCCCCCACTCTGTCCATCCCCCCCGTCAGCCTGTCCCTACCCCCCACCCTGTCGACCTGTTCCCCCTGCCACCGACCCGTTCCCCCTGCCTGTTCCTCTCCTCTCATCCCACTTTTTGTCCCCACCCGTCTCTGTGCCACCCCTCTCTGTCCCCCCTCTCTTTCCCCGCCCACTTCAGTCTCACCCCTCTCGATCCACCCACCCCCTGTCTGCCTACCCTCCCTCCCAGTCCCCTATTTCTGTACTCCTCCACTGCCGGGCAAATATCTTGTCTATTTACCCTATCCATGCCCAGCCTGATTTTAAAAATCTCTTTCAGGTCACCATTCAGCCTCTGACGCTCCAGGGAAAACAGCCTATCCAAACCTGGCAACATGCTATAATTCTTTAAAGTTTAAGAACATCCATCTGATAGGAAGGAGAACAGAATTAGTTGGAATATTGATTCAGCAACTTTTGCAATGTCCTGTACAGCCGCAATATGACCTCCCAACCCCTATACTCAGTGCTCGGACTGTTAAAGACAAGCAGACCACTGTGGCCTTCACTATCCTATCTACTTGCTACTCTACTGTCAAGGAACTATGAACCTGCACTCCAAGGACTCTTTGTTTTGCAGCACTCCCCAGAAACTTACCATTAACTGTATAAGTCCTGCTAAAGTTTGCTTTTCCAAAATGCAGCAGCTCACATTTTTCTAAACTGAACTCCTCAGCCCATTCACCCATCTGATCCATATCCTCTTGCACTCTGACGTAATCTTTTTCACTGTCTACTACCCCTCCCATTTTGGTGTCATCTGCAAACTTACTTACAATACCTCTTATGTTCACATCCAAATCATGGATATAAATGACGAAAAGTAGTGGATCCAGCACCGATCCTTGTGAGACTCCGCTGGTCACAGGCCTCCAGCCTGAAAAGCACCCTCTGCCTTCTACCTTCGAGCCAGTTTTGTACTCCATGTGATCTAACCTTGCTGACCAGTCTCCCATGAGGAACCTTGTCAAACACGTTACTGAAGTCCATGTAGATCATGTCCATGGTCTGACCTCAGCAATCCTCTTTGTTACTTCTTCAAAAAAACTGAGTCAAATTCATGAGATATGATTTCCCATGCACAAGGCTGTTATTAGTATCCAGGATTTAACTCTGTACATTGGGGTCTGCGTTGCCCAGTTATAGATGTTAACATTCTGGATGAAGTTCAAGTACGCCAGCATTTTGTCAGTGAGTTTGTATTGAGTCTTGTTCATGTCACCAATACAGGTGAGTTCCTTTTGAAAGGCAGTCCCTGTATCCCTTGCCCACCAGGAAATAGTGTAAGTGTCCTTACCTCTGGACTAGGAGGATCAGGCTCCGAGTTGAGAAACAGCATCTTTGAAGAGGCTGATTAGTAAACCTGCCCAAGCCACCAGGCCATACTGTCTCCCAACTGTCCCTGCCTGAGCCTCCAAACAGAACCTTCCTGTAGTTTCTCTCCTGTCAGACTCTCCCATTGCTCAGTTTGTCCAGGATCCCCTCCTGCTGCTGCACTGATCCTGTCCCTCACTGACCTGTCCATCCTCCAGTGTCTTCCACATTCATTCACTGTTCGCAATCCCATTGTCCCTGTCCTTCAGCCCCGCCCCCTCCCATCGACAGAGACGGCTCAGTGGTTAGCACTTCTGCCTCACAGCACGAGGTACCCGGGTTCGATTCCGGCCACGGGCGACTGTTTGTGTGGAGTTTGCGCATTCTCCCCGTGTCTGAGCGGGTTTCCTCCCACAATCCAAAGATGTGCAGGGGAGATGAATTGGCCATTCTAAATTGCCCAGAGTTTTATTGACATTAGTTAGGGGGCATGGGTCTGTGTAAGTTACTGTTAGGAGGGTCGGTATGGACTTATTTGGCCTAATGGCCTGTTTCCATACTGTAGGGATTCTGATATATTGGGCAGCAGCTGCTGTCAATCACCCGGACTCCTGTTCGATCGGGAGCACGTGCTGTCGGAGGGGAGACCAATGCTCGGGCGCAGTGCTGGCAACTGTGGGAGTATGCGCAGTTTGGTCAGTGCCTGGGAAGGAGGCTGTGGGTGTGAGGGGTTAATCTATCATTAGCAGCTTCATTCCTCTGGGAGCAGGACCCAGGGGAATGGCCCTTCTCTTGCTACCCTGACATGTGATCAGACTATCAGTGGTGTAGCGTTTTGCAGAAAGTTATCAGAACTCTTTTGTGAAGATTCAGGGTTGTTTTGGAAAGGGACAAGGATGGGCCTGCAATTAGAATTCTAATTTGGCTCATTTTAGTAAGATGGGTCGTGGCCAGAGTGTGCAGGAAGCAGTGTATGCAGGATGGTTCTCATCAGGAGCTCGGAAACTGAAATTGAAGAGAGAGTGTGTGAGAACTGGGTGTGAAGGAAAGGAGTGGGGGGGATTGGTTTGGATTTCAGTTCACAGAAGAGAGAAATTGTGAGACTGAGGTTTAAAGCTTTGGGGGAACAAGGAAACTACAGTTTAATACTACAATTGTCTTTTGAATTTCCATCCTGTATTAACAGTGGTAACTTGTGTGCTCTGTTGTATGGTCCTGAAAGGGTGGATTTGCGGATGAGAAATTCAAATTGAACTTCATGTTCAGATCTGATAGTTACTTGATCCGTGCAGATCTGAATATCATTGGCCTTTTCATCTGGAAGGAAAGGTGTGTATTCTGTCCGTGGGCGAATATTTCAAATCTCAGTGTGACTGCAAAAGTACTGAGACACAGCCAAGTCCATGTCAGCATGGTGAGTGTGGAGAGAGATTTCATTTGTTTTTGAAAGTTAGACAAATCATGGCACATTTCCCAGGAACAATTAAGCCACAACTTTGCTTTGTAGAAGGACAAGTCTTTAATTAACCATGCAACCAGAAAGACACAAGGATACCTGCACCATGGGAAACACTAAGAAAACTGGATTGTTGTAAAGGAGTTCATTCTCGATCATGGATTGTAATCCATTGGCATTGTCCCGTCGGTTCCAGCACCGCGGGGAAACACTGGAAATATGAGGAATGTAATGTAGGTTTCAGTTATTAAACTGGAAAAAGTGCAGAACAATTTACAAGGATGTTGCCAGGGCTCAGGGGTCTGAGTTATAGGGAGAGGTTGGACAAGTGAGGATTTTATGTTCAGAACAGAGGAAACTGAGGGGGTTCTTTTCTAGAAGTGTATAAGACCATGAGAGGCATGGATAAGGTGAATGCACTCAGTCTTTTTCCCAGGAACTCGAGGATTGGACGGCTTGATTGGATCAGTTTAAGGTTAGAGGAGAAAGAATAAAAGGGAAGCTGAGGGGCAACTGTTTTACAGAGGGTGGTATGTATATGGAATGAGCTGTCAGTGGAAGTGGTTCACGCAGGAACACTCAACAGGTAAAAGGCATTTGGACAAATACATGGATAAGAAAGGGTCAGAAGCAAATGGGCCAAGTGCCGGGAAATGGGGTTAGCGTGGATGAACATTCTGGTCGGCATGGGCCAGTTTGGGCCAAAAGGCCTGTCTCTGCTGTCAGATTCTATGACTCTAAGTGCATTTGCTATTTCTCCCACTAACTCTGTTGGTATCCTGGGATGTATTCCATCAGGGCAATGAGACTTGTTTACCTTTAGCTCCATTAGCTTGCCCAGTTCTAACTCTTTCACGATCATGGTTATTATCTAGGTCCTCACCTTCCTCAGTCTCCTTATCAATTACTGGCATGTTCTTCGTATCCTCCACTGTGAAGACTGACTGAAGTGTGCTCATATTCCTGAACCCTGCTGGATAGGAATTACAAGGCACAGAACTCTGAGAGGTCTTCTTTGAGTCTTTATTGATGAGACATGGCAGTTACCTGGATAGTGTACATGCAGAACACCTTCAGGCAGCATCAGGTAACTCCCTGCCTGTCCAATGTGCCGCTCCCACTCTTATAAATTTATGGTTTGGGACTTTGAATAGAGACTGTCTCTCAGTATTATCTCCATGGCAACGCGAGTTAGAAAGTCTAATTCAGTTCAGCACTTTGTGGTTAAACCACACACCCCTCTCCCACGCCCCCGTGGCTCCCTCAAGTATCTGACAGGCACTTCAGTTTCAGTGGGGCTGTCTGTCAAGATTCTGATGTGGAGGAGCCGGTGCTGGGGTGGACAAAGTTAAAAACCACACAACACCAGGTTATCGTCAACAGGATTTTTTGGAAGTACAAGCTTTTGGAGTGTGCTGTGATTTTTAACTTGATCAGGATTATCTCGATGGTAACAGTTAAGTGCTTCAACAATTAGAGGCCATATGTTCCCCAAACAATATGTTCCCCTCCAGCAGTATAAACTGTTATTCCAGCCCTGGGGATAGCTACTCATCACTTTTCTCCCCCAATCCCATCTAGCTTTCTGTTGATCTTTAAAGTTTTTCTCATCTCCATGGTCTTTGCCAATTTGTATGCATTCTATTTCAGTTTGATAGACTCTCTTATTTCCTGAGCCACCCATGGCAGATTATTCCTTTTCCTACAGTCCTTCCTTTTCACTGATATATACTTTTGCTGAGCACTTCAAAAAATGTCTTTGATATTCCCGCACTGTCCGTCAACTTTCCCACCATAAAGTCTTTGTTTCCAATCTACGTTAGCCAACTCCTGCCTCATCCTATTGTCGTCTCCTTTTGTTTAAGCACTGGATCTTGGGATTGGATTTAATCTTCCAACTTTCCATCTGTGTTCTAAGGTCAACCAGACTTATCAGAATTCTTTTATCAGAATACGAGGTGAGGCTATGTTTCCTGGGTGCTTTGGTTTTCATTGTCAGTGACCTTGGCTTTGTAATGAAGTACAGGATGGATATTCACAACAGCGTACTCTGGACACTGCGAATGTACTACACAATCTAAAAGCATAAATCACTGTCTCCCCTCAGTTTAAAATTGCAAAATCATTATCTCCTACACGCTTCCTCACTATCTAAGATTGGAATGCTAATCCACCTGACTATCTGTCATTTTCCGAAAATCTCCTTTGGTGAAGGTAATTTTTGGATTCAGCTTTCCAGTTATTACCGCCTCTCCAAGGACACCCTGCTTTATCCTCAATCATAGAATAGCCTTTATCCTCAATCATAGAATAGAATCCCAACAATGTGGCAGGAGAGCATTGGCCCATTAAACCCCACCAACCATCCAAAGAGCATCCCACCTGGAGCAGTCCATCCTTGTAACACTGCATTTTCCATGGCTGATCCACTGAGTCTGCACAATCATGGAGACTGTGGACAAGTCCACACCGACCCGCCAAAGCGCAATCTACCCATACCCCTACATTTACCCCTTACCTAACACTACGGGCACACACAGAAACACAAAGGAAGCATGTGTACCTGAGTTGAATGAAACTGGACTTAGGAAAATGTGACAACAATCACAACTAGTTAGAATTACATAATCCCTTAGGCGCACAAAGAGACTATTTGGTCCATCGAGTCTGCAATGACCTGCTGTCCCACCCTACCTCCATAACCCCACATTTAGCATGGCTAACCCAACCCACCTTACCTACACACTACAGGTCATGTTAGCACGACCAATCCATCAAACTGGCACATCTGTGGGAGGGTCACATATGATGTCTAAGTGCTCAGGATTGTGGATGAAGGCTCACAAATACTTGAGTCTGACGCAAATCCTCTTTTTTTTTCAAAATAAAATCTGGGGGAAATTGCAGCCAGACAGATTTCCAATTATCTCATGAAGAGAATTCAAAACTCGTGCCCCTGACCCAGGGTGCGCAGTGAAGTCACAGAGATCTGGGAACCATCAGAAATGTAACAAGTTGTGAGCAAGGTGGGGGTGAGACAAGGACAAAAAGACAGTCTTTCACACGGGGGAAGGCAGGAGAGATTAAATTGCAGAAATGGTAGTCCCTCAAGGCCATGGGGAATGGAGTTAGGGCTGGGAAAGAAACCAGGAAACAAGGTGAGTAGCTGTCCAAGTAATACGTTGAAAAAACACATTATAACAACATTGAGGGCAGAGTACACAGACTGAAATTGTTGCTCTCATTGGTGAGTTCAGAATGCTGTAAAGCCTGGGTCATACTATTACAGCCAACACATGCAGGATAGGCCAAGTGGCCTCGATCTGTGCTGTAACTTTCTGATAAATTTATTCTGACATTTGGAATTCAGGTCGGATAATGTTCATAAATTCTCAAATTGGACTTGACTTTAATATTCTGGAGAAATGTTAAATCAATCACAATGATCCCATTCTGCAGACTTTAGTCCGCAGCCCTGCATGTTCCAGCATCTCAGTTACATCCATGTCCTTTTATTCTAATGTGATGCTGGTTACTGCCTCTGCCACCCCATCAATGAGTTCCTGCTCCCCACCATCTCAGAGCGAAATGAATTCTCCCCTCCCCTTCTTTCTGAGAATTAGTTTCAATCTAAATCCTCCAGTTTCTGATCTCTCAGTTAATGAATAGCTCCTTCCTATCCACTCGAACTGGATTCCTCAGCATTTTATCACTTCAATTAAATCTCAGGTCATCCTCCTTGGAAATCATCCCCAGCCTATCCAACCTTTCTTCAGGGCAGAAATTTTCCAATTGTAGAAACATTCTGATCAATCTCCTCTATACCCTGTCTGGTGTGATCACATCAACCCTGGAATGTGGGGATCAGAAGTGTGTGCAGTACTTTAACTGTGGTCAAACGAGTGTTCCTGACATTTCCCGTGTCACCTCCGTGTTCTTGTGGTTGTCACTCACACAAGAAGTGTCCTAGTTTTCCCACATGGAATTGGATGTGCACTCCATGGGGCTAGGATTCCCTCCCATGTGTTTATTTGTTAACTAATCCTAAATTAACTTCAGATTAAACCAAGATTATCAGCTACCCACCAATCAACTTCTTCCATTATACTCAAGCCACCATACTTTTTTAAAATCTCTTTAAAATTATTACTATCTAAATGCAACAGGCTTTAATTTGCTGATCAAGTATTCAGATGTCTCCACTGTTAGAGTCACTTTAAGATTATCTTTACTTTCAGCGACGTTTGGTGAATTGAACACTGATTGTGAATATATGAATATCAAACGGACTTGAGTTTTATAATGATTAATCCAGTCTGACATTCTTGTTGGTTAATATCTTGAAGAGAACTGTCCTCAGAACTCCAGCTGTGCTCTGACTTCATTCACAACTGGATGTGGCTGGGCTGCAGATTTAAGATCTGTTCTGTTGTTTCCTGGATTGCTTCACTCTGTCTATCACTTGCTGCTTATGCTGTTAGGCACATAAGTAGTCCTCTTTGGGAACTTCATCAGGTTATCACCTCATTTTTAGGTATTCATGCTGATGTTACTGACATGCCCTCCTGAATTCTCTCAGTTGAATGAGGATTGATACTCTGGTTTGATGGGCAGAGGTAGGTTGGGGGATATGCTGGGCCGTGATTCTGTAAGTTTTGTTGGAGTACAATTCGTCTGCTGTTGTTGGAAGGAAAGAGCTAAACTGTTACACTGTTGGCCCCATATACTACATGCAGTTTCATGAATACTGATAGGCCAAGACATGAAATACGAGCAACACTGTACAATGATGCAGGATCACAACTGCAGTAAGGGGAGTTTAAGATCCAACCTGACATAGGAGTAGGGAAAGAAGCAGCTGATCAGATTGTCTCACTCATAATCATAAAGAGACTCTATGAGATTATTGTACTGTTGGAGGTGAGGATGGAGGAGGTTGGGGAGAAGGAGTGTTCTTCTGCAAAAACTAATCTGCCTGAGAGTTGAGAGATAGAATTGATTGCCATGCATTTAACAGAAAGCTAATTGAAACTGGTTTTATCCCCAAAAGATGACAAGACTGATGATGCTTCTAATCATCATCAGAAACAAACCCCAGAATACATGGTTCGGAGATGGATGTCAAAAGCCAATCAACATCCAACTCCTGCAATCATTGAGCAAACGTATGTGTGATTACCCAGTTCTGATGAACCAGACAATCACTGTTCACTCTGTGCAGATGGACAGCGATGTGGGGAAGTCTTGGCCGAGTGGTATTGTCGTGAGACAGTTAATCTAAAACGCCAGATAGTGTTCTGGAGACCTGGGTTCAAAGCCTGCTGCAGCAGATGGGGGGGGGGGGGGAGGGGGGAGGAGATCTGAATTCAATAAAAAACAACTTATGAATTCAGAGTCTAATGATGACCATTAATCGATTGTCAGAAAAACCCATCTGGTTCACTAATGCCCTTTCAGGAAGGAAGCTGCCATCCTTACCTGGTCTGGCCTACATTGTGACCTCAGACCCACAGCAATGTGGTTGACTCGTATCTGCCCTCTGGGCATTTAGGGATGGGCAGTAAATGCTGCCGGGCCAGCGACACCCTCATCCTGTGAATGAATAAAGGAAAATAAAAATCTGTACCCAGTGTGAATCTGTGCATGTTCAACAATGTTGTGAAAATGTTGTAGACAATGATGACTCAAATATCAAAGCCAAAAGCTCTGCAATCTCCTCCCTAGCTTCCCAGAGAATCCACGGATAAACCCCATCAGTCCTGGGGACTTGTCTACTTTCACTCCTTCTAGAATTGATAGCACCTGTGCGTAACTAACCTCAATCCTTTCTAGTCTAATATCTCGCACCTCATTTTTGTCCTCTACAATATTTTCCTTTTCCTGTGTAAACACCGATGAGAAATATTCATTTAGCACTTCTCTGATCTCTGCAGGCTCCACACTCAACTTCCCACTTCTCTCTTTGATTAGCCCTATTCCTACCCTAATCACCCTTTTATTCTTCACATACCTATAGAAAATTTCAGGGCTATCCTTTATTCTGTTTGCTGAAGACTGCTTGTGTCTTCCCTTTGCTTTTCTTAACTCTCTCTTTAAATCCTTCCTAGCTGATCTGTAACTCTCTATTGCTTCATCTGTATCATTTTGCCTCATCAACATAAAAGCCTCTTTCTTCTTCTTAACAGGAGATACAATTTCTGAAGTAAACCATGGTTTACAAACTCTCTCTGTGCCAGTTGGGTCACCCCACAGCCATTGACTTTCCAAAGAGAACAATCCAAGATTTTCGAACCTCTCCCAATCCAGGCAACATCCTGGTAAACCTGTTTCCACCTTCCCAAAAGCCTTCACATTCTTCCTATAATGTGGTGATCAAAACGGCACACAATACCCCAAAGGTGGCCTGATCATAGTTTTATATTCACTCCCCTGACAGAAGGAGGCAAGCCTGCCATTCACCTCCTTCACCACTTTCAGGGATCTTTCAGCTTGCAACTGAAGATCCCTCTGTATATCATGGCTGCTCAATACCCTTCCGTTTATTGTATACATTCCTCTTGCTTTGTGTCTTCCAAAATGCATCACCTCACACTTGTCTGAATTAAAATGTACCTGCAATTTCTCCATAAAACTTTCTGACTCATCTCTTTCTTGCTGTACCCTTTGCCATCATTCTTCACGATTCACAACTTCAACAGTTTGTGCCATCTACAAACTTGCTAATTAAAACGTTTACATTTTCAAACTTTTCATTTATGTACATTACAAGCAACAGATGTCCCAGTTCTGATCCTTGTGGAACAGCACTAGCCATAGACTTCCAGCCAGCAACATGCTCCTGCACAACTGTTGCTGGGAGAAATATCAAAGAGGAGCCTTGAGTTCTGTGTTGAGCAGCATGACCAACGTTTATTCAGAGCTTCTTACTAATATATGATGGGAGAGGTCCCTCTCTGTCTCCCCCAGGTAAGTCCAGCATTTTGATGTGTTTACTTCATATGTTCCAGTAATATTTTTCCCCCTGACCTGAACTCCAGGGTTTGGAATGTCAGCTCGGATATTTCCATGTTTACTTTCCCAGTCTCTGATTCTCTCAGCTCATGCAGCTGCTTTGCCAGTTCTTTCACAAATGGTTTAACCCTCTCCTTGTCATTGCACATCTTCAGCCCTCCCACTACCACACATCTCCGGCCCTCCCACGACCATACCCTGTGGCATCTGCATAGTCCATCCAGTCACTAATTCAAAGGGGGACAGTCCCGTCCGCTTTGCTGGGGTTGTCCTCAGTTTCATTAGGCTGCTAGATAGTACTCTAACCCATCGCTGTCCTGTCTCTGAGAGCCTTATTCAGACTAGCTTTCAGTGTCTGCGTCATTCCTTCTACTGTCCCAGAGCTCTGGGGGTGTTATGGGGGATGGGATTTCTGTTCAGTACCAAACAGGGCACATAGCTCTTTAGCTATGTACCCTGTAACATTTGTCCCTTGTTCAGAATCTGCAGGGGAATGCTTCCACCCACTGAGTAAACCTATTTATTAAAACCCAGCAGGACTTCCTTCCCTGGGATTGGGATGGGTGTGTGTGTAAAATCCATCTGTAATTGTTCCCATGGGCCCCTGGGTCCCTGCTGCTGCCTCCATTTTATTGCTTTCCCTGGCTCACACTGTGAACAGACTACGAACCTTCATCAAAACCTTGCTGTATTTCTCCCTGTTCCAGGCAAGGTTTGTCGTGGATCATCTGATATTGCATTTTATCCACCCCAATATGGGCCAGCCCATGATATGTTTTTAATAATGTTTGTCTTATATAGTGTCGTGGCACTGCTGTGTCATCCAGACTCTGACGTGTCCTATTACTGCCCCACCCTTTTCCCATTCCTGTTTCTCCTGTTGTGGGACTGTTTCTGGGAATATCTTTCAACCTTCTTCTCTCACTTCTGTAGCTATGGCCATTGCCATCCCCTCAAATGTCTGCACTGTTTCAGTCAGTATTTCACATATAAGATTATTAAAGGAATAGACACTCTGGAGGCAGGAAGCATGTTTCCGCTGATGGGTGAGTCCTGAACCAGAGGACACAGTTTAAAAATAAGAGCTAGGCCACTTAGAACAGAGTTGAGGAGAAACTTCTTCACCCAGAGATTGGTGGGTGTATGGAATGCTCTGCCCCAGAAGGCTGTGGAGGCCAAGTCTCTGGATGCTTTCAAGAAAGAATTGGATTGAGTTTTTAAGGATAGTGGAATCAAGAGATGTGGGGAGGATACTGATTGAGGATGATCAGTCATCATCATAATGAATGGTGGTGCTGTCTCGAAGGGCAGAAGGGCCTACTCCTGCACCTATTGTCTATTGTCTATTCGCCTGCCTTACCCACATACTCACTGCTCCGTTGGTGTGAGGTTTCTACTTTCCTGTGAGCTATAATCTTCATTATTGCTGCTTCACTGGGAAAGTTAGCTGCTTCCACTAACTCTCTGACCTGTCCTTCTGCTCTATGTGCCCTAGACAGGGTGATGTACCCTCACCGAGCCCAGGCCATCAAAAGGTCATGAACTATACCAAAGGCATGCTGTCTGTCTGTGTATATGCTGACTGCCTGACCACTGGCTAATGTCCGCGCTTCTGTCAGGGCTCGTGATGGTTCTACCATTTCTGGGTAATTCTCCAAAACGTCGTCCAATAATTAAACAATCCTAAAGTTTGCCTTATCCCCTTCACAATGTGCGGGTAGATAGTTTTGAAATCATGGTCTTTCGTTCCACTGGGATTCTCCCCCTCCCTTCCTGATTTGATCTTCCTGATGTGATGTCCCAGGTACATCTCTCCCGAACTTCCCACGCTCTGTGGGTTAATGTTAAGCCTGGCCTGCCTGACCTGACCCAATACACTGTGTAATATCCGGATATGTTCTTTCTCTCCAACTGAGGTAATGAGGTGTTGGTAAGATTAAATCGACGCACTCCATCAGCCATGTATCGGTGGGATATACTGGAATATTATGAGGTCCCTGAGGTAACTGGATCCAGGTCTACTGCTTTCCTCAGACAGTAAATACTAGCTTATTCTGACCGTTCTAGGTCCACCGGAACCCATTCACAATATCAAGGGCTGAGACTGTATCCTGTTGCAATTTTAATCCATGAATTAAAGTGGTGTGGTTCACTACTGTAGGATACTCTTTTGTGGCGGATTTACTGAGGGAGGTCTAATCAATAGTGAGGTGGGATGAGCCGTTAGGCTTCTATGAGTTAGTCTGGGATACTGTTGGTCTGACTATTCCCTGCTTCTCTCAATCTGTTACTGTCACAATTATTGCCTCCTCAGCCCCAGCTTTAATGTGGTTTGTGTGGGGAGTGAGAGGTCCCTCGATCTTTACAGGATCTACAGATATTAACCCACATTCCTGTTTGAGTTACCCGCTCTGCTGTTTGGGTCCTAGCTATAAATCCCCAGATTCTCTGACTGTTCCAGTCTCCCTGCAAGGTAACTACTCTGGAGATGTCGCCTCTCCTTTGCTTCCTGTCCCAGGCCTGGCCAGATTCTTCCCATATTAGAGTTTGTGCCTCTACATCAATAGTTGCTCTGAACTGTTCTAAAATGGCAACTCCCAGAGTGGTCCCTTCCTCAGTTTCAAACTCCCATATCTGAATATATTTTGCCGTCTCCATGATCTGCATTGGGACAGATTTATTTCATCCAGCTTCCTTGATTCCCTCTCCAACTGCTCTCATTTTAGTAATTGAGGGGTGAGGGGCAAATCCGTGTCGGTAACTGATATAGATGCTCCTTTTACTAATATTTGTTCTGCTGGTTCCCAAACACAGCGTCAATGAATATTCATTGTCCTACGTGAACAGATGCACACACACAATGTGAACATCTATCTCCCTCTCTCTGCCTACGTTCCTATTCTATGTGCCCTTTCCTGCTTCCCTTGTAACATTGTGGGTCTGGTTACCCTCCCTGTACTGCAGCTATTCCCCTGTGTTTCTGAGTTTGCCTCAGCTCCCATGGCCCAATTCAGAATGTGGTTGGAATGATCTCCCACTGGGAGTCCCATGTTTATGATTACAGTTAAAGAGGGTCCCATGTCATCTTTAAAATACATCAAACCTATTTCATCATCACAGGTTGGGGTTTGGTAAAACCCCGTGGTCCTTACACACCTCAGGCTTCCTCTCTGTATGACCCTCGATAATACCCTTGGGTCCCTGAGTCAGCAAGGTTATTTTAGCCCATTCAGTCTGTCCCCTCCCCAGAGTGTCCCTGCAATATCTGTAAATGCCTGGAGGCACTCATCGGCTGTGACTGGGGGGTTCGGCTCACACCCTCACCCTCTCATTGCAGAGACAGGTTCTGCTGTACACGTCCGGGCATCTTGGCTTAACACCATCATCGGTGAGACAGTACCTCAACTAATTCATCCATATTCTCCTAATAAGGCCCATTATTACCATTTCTCTATCAGGCTGGTATTCATTCACCAACATCTATCGTACAACCAGATAAGCGGTTCAGTTTGGTTTCTGTCTATTCCCTTTCTTTCCCCCCTCCTGTCTGTCCAAGTTTGAGCGTTGATGCACAGCGGTGCCGTAGACACAGCCTTCTGGACCTTATAGGGCGGTGGGTCATCCCACCCATTGCCGTTCCTCTGTCCATACGTGGGCGCTTTGTCATCTAACCCGTTCCAGTCAGTGTCACCATCCTCACTGCCTTCTGAGGAGAGCGGGGCACTAGGTAGCTCCCCCCACTGTAACTACCACCTGGTCCTTTGGCTTTAAGGCCTCACGTCTGAGAGCCACCACCTTCACTTGTTCCTGTTTCCCATAATAATGTAACATATTCCGTCATTCCTGGAATAAAACAGAACAAAATGTGAATTTGGTTTGACTTGAAACATTAATAATTTGACATTCACTTTACATATCTTCAAATGTGAAAATTCTACTGTGATTATTTAAGTGAATTTAACGTGAATACAGTGAAAATAACCCTCATAATCAACGATAATGAATGAACTGAATAATATGTGATTATTTGTACAAGTTCTTGCATTGAAAATTCAATTTTATTTAATGCTTGTCACCCATTACACCATGGGCATTGTTATTAGGGAATGAAGTAATGGAAGGATATCAGAGAAAATCAATAGATTTTAATTTTAGCTTCACTGCAATAATGGACCAAAACAAGATTTGGAAATATGGGTAAACTACATAACAAAGTTTCCAGTGCCATTATTGACATGAATATTATTTTAGTTTGCAAGTTGTTTTGCACTAAGAATAATTGGAAATGAATTGTGATTATGAATTAACCATTTAAAATATATTTTGAAGAGAATAATCAGATTTTTTGGAGGAACTTAGGAAACGAAATAAATATGTATCCATTGGTATTAATAGTTTTAAAATGTTTAGAAGTTGACTGGGAATATTTGATTGAGAGAGGCTGCATGATTATAAAGTCTAATTCACCTTTTTCATTGCATTGTTAATTTCACTAGAATCAGTTGTGGTCTAAACTCTTGTTGTGTGCAATGGACTCGCAGGTTAATTAAGCTATTAGTGAGAGTCTCCGATCAGGTTTCCTTTGTCTGTAAGTCAGTCTGTAAGTGCGCAACACACCTGCTTTTCTGAGGGGAAACAGAGATTCTTTTCAAAGGAAATAAGTGGCAGTTCACACTGAGAATGGTTTCTACCACACACCATAAGCAGGGAAGTGTTTTTCTGAAGAATTTCATTGTCTATCTATAAATCTGATGGTATCTGTGTTTGTCAGTTTGTGGAGGATTCAGCCACTTTGTTCTGAGCTGTTTTTATACAAGCAGTTGGTTCATTCTTTCTTTGCCAAGAATGTTGTTTACTTTCCCCTTTTACTGTGATTCTGCAGGTTAGAATATTCTGAGAGTCAATAATGTTCAATAACTGAACATTAAATGATTTTGACCCTAACAGAGCAGTGGCTTTGTTTTCAGCTCATTATTCACTTTCCATTTCCTGGTTGTGATGAATGTTACAGAAACAGCCTCTGAGCAATGTTTCCATTCCCTTGTGTTGGAGTCACTGACAGCCACGTGGTCAGTCAGTTTCAGGCTGATGGATCAGTTTCTCTGTCCTATTAGATGGTGGTCACTTGCTCAGTTTCCGATGGCTCACCTGAGCGTCAGTCCATCAGCTGCTGAAACCCTGCATCCGGCATTTGTTCCCTCTCACCATGACTAATCCAATACAGTCCCAGCTTGTCTCCCACATTCACCTCCACATACTCATGATCACCTCAGATTCTACTGTTGTGTCCTTGCAGCAAGTTGTGTAAGACACCTACTTCAGTTTTAACCTGATCGATATTATGTTCAGGAAGATCATTTCAAAATGTGGTTCACTGCTTTTAAACCTACCCGTGCCTTCAGCCTGTCCTCCCAGCGTAGTTCCACACCTCCCTGAGGTATCTGCATTTATCCAATTCCAGCTGTGTGGGTGTTTCTTCTTTTATTCTCCTCCCTGTTGGTGGCTTTAGTTTCAGTTGCCTTGAACCTAAACTTGGTCATTCTCTTCCCCCATTCCCTTCAATTCTCCTCCATTCTATCAGCTCTCCTAATTTCTACCTGTTTGATCAAGGATTTGGTTTCCACCCTTATCGTTGCTGAACTGTTAATCCAGTGACCCAGGTAATATTCTGGGGACCCTGATTCGAATCCCATCACAGCAGATGTGGAATTTGATTTCAATGCAAATCTAGAATTATAAGCCTTTTGATGAAATTATTCTCAATTGTGGGGCTGTATTTGCGAAGGTCTTTAAACGTCCCTTACTCACTTCTGCAGTTACTGCCACTGCCTCTTCCCCAAATGTCTGCCCTGTTTCAGTCAGTATTTCACTAGTCTTACCCACATACTTACTGCCCCGTTGGTGTGGGGTTTCTACTTCCCTGTGAGCTCTAATCTTCATTATTGCTGCTTCACTGGGAAAGTTAGCTGCTCCCACTAACTCTCTGACCTGTACTTCATGCTCTATGTGGGCCCCAGACAGGGTGATGAACCATTACCGAGCCCAGGCCAACACATGGTCATGATCAATACCAAAGGCATGCTGACTGTCCATGTGTACATGTTGACTCCCTGACCACTGGCTAATGTCTGTGCTTCTGTCAGGGCTTGTGATGGTTCTGCCAATTCTGGAGAATTCTCCACAAAATTCCCACAGTAATTAAACAATCCTAAAGTTTGCCTTACCCGCTTCATGGTGTGGGGGTGAATAGTTTTGAAATCATGGTCTGTCGTTCTGCTGGGATTGTCCCCTCTCCCTTCCTGATTTGACCTCCCTGATGTGATGTCCCAGGTACATCTCTCCCTACCTTCCCACTCTCTATGGGTTAATTTTAAGACCGGCCTGCCTGACCTGACCCTATATTCTGTTTAATATCTGGATATGTTCTTTCTCACCAACTGAGGTAATGAGGTGTTGGTAAGATCAATGTGACTAACTCCATCAGCCATATATCGGTGGGATATAGTGGAATATTGTGGGATCCCTGAGGTAACTGGATCCAGATGTACTGCTTTCCTCAGCCAGGAAACGCCAGCTTATTCTGGGATTCCAGGTGCACAGGTATGGACCAGAACCCATTCACAATATCAAGGGCTGAGACTATATCCTTTTGCGATTTCAATCCATTAAATACAGTGGTATGATTCGCTAATGTCGGATACTCTTTAGTGGCGGATTTACTGAGGGAGGTATACTCAATAATGAGGTGGGATGAGCCGTCCAGTTTCTGTGAGTTAGTCCAGGATAGTGTCGGTCTGACTATTCACTGCTTCTGTCAATCTGTTACTGTCACAATTACTGCCTCCTGGCCCCAGCTTTGATGGGATTCTGTTTGTGTGGGGAGTGAGAGGGCCCTTGATCTTTACAGGATCTACAGGTAATAAACCGCATTCCTGGTTGTGTTACCCACACTACTGTTTGGGTCCTAGCTATACCTCCCCAGATTCCCTGACTGTTCCAGTCTCTCTGCAAGGTAACTACTCTGGAGATGTCGCCTCTCCTTTGATTCCTGTCCCGGGCCTGACTAGGTTGTTCCCATGTTACAGTTTGTGTCTCTGCATCAATAGTTGGTCCTAACTGTTCGAAACTGACAACTCCCAGAGTGGTCCCTTCCTCAGTGTCCCACCCCCATATCTGAATATATTTTGCCATATCCGTCACCTGCGTCAGGAGAGGTTCATTGCATCCAGCTTCCTCGATTCCCTCTCCAACTGCTCTCATTTTAGTAATTGAGGGGTGAGGGGCAAATCCGTGTTGGTAACTGATATAGATGCTCCTGTATTAATATTTGTTCTGCTGGTTCCCAAACACAGCGTCAATGAATATTCATGTTCCATAAGTGAACAGATGCACACACACAATGTGAACATCTATCTCCCTCTCTCTGCCTACGTTCCTTGTCTATGTGCCCTTTCCTGCTTCCCTTGTAACATTGTGGGTCTGGTTACCCTCCCTGTACTGCAGCTATTCCCCTGTGTTTCTGAGTTTGCCTCAGCTCTCATGGCCCAATTCAGAATGTGGTTAGAATGATCTCCCACTGGGAGTCCCATGTTTATAATTACAGTTAAATGGGGTCCCAGTTTAAAAACAACAAACTGATATCATCTCAGGATGGGGTTTGGTAATCCCCCATGGTCCTCGCACACCTCAGGCTTCCTCTCTGTGTGATCCTCAATATTGACCTTGGGTCCCTGAGTCACCAAGGTTATTTTAGCCCATAAAGCCTGTCCCCTCCCCAGTGTTTTACTGTAATATCTGTAAATGGTTGGAGACACTGATCGGCCGTGCACTGGGAAGATCCGGCTCACACCCCCATATTATCATTGCAGGGACAGGTTCTGATATACACGTCAGGGTATCTTGGCCTGAGAGATTTTGGCCTAACACCATCATCAGTGAGACTGTACCTCAACTAATTCATCCATATTGTCCCAATAATGCCCATTACTACCATTTCTCTATCAGGCTGGGTGTTAACACACCAACATCTGTCATTCAGCAGGTGAACTGTTCATGTTTGGTTTCTGTCAGTTCCCTTCGTTGCTCCCTACTGTCTGTCCAAGTTGACCTTTGATGCCCAGTCGTGCCATGGACCTGGCCTTCTGGGCATTACAGGATGGTGGGTGATCGCACCCATTGCCGTCCCTCTGTCCATACATGGGCACTTCACCATCTAACCCGTTCCAGTCAGTGTCACCATCCTCACTGCCTTCTGAGGACAGCAGAGCACTGGGTACCTCCCCACCCCCTCCCCACTGTAACTACCACCTGGCCCTTCAGCTTTAAGGCCTCACGTCTGAGAGCCACCACCTTCACTTGTTCCTGTTTCCCATAATAATGTAACACATCCTGTGATTCCTGGAATAAAACAGAGCAAAATGTAAATTTGGTTTAACTTAAAATAAGAATAGTTTGACATTCACTCGACATATCTATAGAGGTGAGAATTGTACTGTGATTATTTAAGTGAATTTAATGTGATCATATAGTGAAAATAAACCTGATAATCAACGACAATGAATGAACTCAATAATATTTGATTATTTGTTCCAGTTCTTGCATTGAAAATTCAATTTTATTTTAATGCTTCTCCCCCATTACACCATAAGCATTCTTATTAGGGAATAAAGTAATGGAAGGATATCAGAGAAAATAAATAGACTTTAATATTAGCTTAACTGCAATAATGGACCAAAACAAGATTTGGAAATATGGGTAAACTACGTAACAAAGTTTCCAGTGTCATTATTGACATGAAAACTATTTTAGTTTGCAAGTTGTTTTGCACTAAGAATAATTGGAAATGAATTGTGATGATGAATTGACCATTTAAAATATATTTTAAAGAGAATAGTCAGATACATTTTTTGGAGGAAATTAGGAAAGTAAATAAATATGTATACATTGGTATTAATAGGTTTAAAATGTTTGGAAGTTGACTGGGATTATTTGATTGAGAGAGGCTGCATGATTATAAAGACGAATTCACCTTTTTCATTGCATTGTTGGTTTCACTAGAATCTGTTGTGGTCTAAGCTCTTGTTGTGTGCAATGGACTGTCATTAATAGCTTCATTAACTTGCGAGTCTCAGATTAGGTTTCCTTTGTCTGTAATTCAGTCTGTAAGTGCGCGACATACCTGCTTTTCTGAGGGAAAACAGAGATTCCTTTCAAAGGAAGTAAGTGGCAGTTCTCACTGGGAATGGTGTCTACCACACACCATCAGCAGGGAAGGGATTTTCTGACGAATTCCAATCTCTATCTATAAATCTGATAGTACCTGTGTTTGTCAGTTTGTGAAGGATTCAGCCCCTTTGTTCTGAGCTGTTTTTATACAAGCAGTTGCTTCATTCTGTCTTTGCCAAGAATATTGTTTACTTTCCCCTTTTACTGTGATTCTGCAGGTTAGAATATTCTGAGAGTCAATAATGTTCAATAACTGAACATTGAAATGTTTAGACTCTAACAGAGCAGTGGCCTTCTTTTCAGCTCATTATTCACTTTCCATTTCCTAGAATGTGTTGAATGTTACAGAAACAGCCTCTGAGCAATGTTTCCATTCCCTTTTGTTGGAGTCACTGACAGCCACGTGGTCAGTCAGTTTCAGGCTGATGGATCAGTTTCTCTGTCCTATTAGATGGTGGTCACTTGCTCAGTTTCCGATGGCTCACCTGAGCATCAGTCCATCAGCTGCTGAAACCCTCCATCCAGCATTTGTTCCCTCTCACCATGACTAATCCAATACAGTCCCAGCTTGTCTCCCACATTCACCTCCACATACTCATGATCACCTCAGATTCTACTGTCTGTGATCTTGCAGCAAGTTGTGTAAGACACCTACTTCAGTTTTAACCTGATCTATATTATGTTCAGAAAGATCATTTCAAAATGTGGTTCACTGCTTCTTCAGGACCTTCCTGAAGAAGGGCTTATACCCGAAACGTCGATTCACCTGCTCCTTTGATGCTGCCTGACCTGTGCTTTGCCAGCAACACATTTTCAGTTGTAATTGTAGTAACCAGTTAATTACAAGTTACTGACAAAATATTTTAAGAGAAGCTGCTATTGGTGGTGGAAATGCTGCTGGTTGGTCTAAATGTGGGGTGAATACTGTATTCCATTTTGATGAGAAAGTTGAGCAATGTAAGATTCTTTTATCTTTGTTAATAAGAAGAGGCAGAGATTGTAGCTTGGACATCCACAATCATCCACCCTCACCATCACTGATGCTCAGTAGCTGCAGTGCCAATCAAGCGGGCTGCTTTATTCCGGATGGTATCAAGTTTCTTGAGTGTTGTTCGGGCTGCACTCATCCAGGCAAGTGGGGAGTATTCCATCACACTCCTGACTTGTGCCTGGTAGCGTTTGGACAGGATTTCAGAAGCCAGGAGTTGAATTACTCTTGTAGCCACTATGTTTATGTGCTGAGACCAATTCAGTTCCTGATCAATGATTATCCACAGGATAATGTTGATAGTGGGTGTTCAGTCATGATAACACCATCGAATGTCGAGGGATGGTGGTTAATTTATGTCTTATATGTGATAGCCTGCATTTGTGTGGCATGTATGTTACTTGCCACCTGTAAGCCCAAGCCTGGATATTGTCCAGATCTTGTTGTACTTGGACTTGGACTGCTTCAGTACCTGAGAAGTAAATTATTTATTAACACTAAATAATCACGAGATTAGGCAAATTCCTTTTTCTATCAAATGTCATGGACTTTATCTTGTGGTCACTCTCATATTCACTTTCATTATCTTTCTATTTTCTTCTTAATTCAGACACAAATGTTTGAACATCGATCAGTATAAAATTACATAAATTGAAATCACATCACATGTTTCTACAAGTAAACTAATTGAATGAAATACATTACTTCTGTATTGTCTGCATTTTGACAAAAAAGAATTCTCTTCAATAACTATTGAATGGCTCATTTATTGTCCTCAATCCATCAATCGAGGTATTATATTTCAGTCTTTAGTTTACCGATCTTAATGTACATCCAATCAACATCAGAGCAAAGTGTTTTTAAAATATTGAGTCAATTTATTTGTTCAGAATACAACATTTATTAGGAATTCACTATCCTTATAATAATTGCAGAATAATTTGTTTGTCTTTCTAACGTGTATCGTCAGATCCATATATTATTTTAATCCATATTTTAATTTAATGCATTGAAACAATGCTATTGTTTTCAGGTTAACTATCCCACAATGGAACCAATCATTTTGCATGCAACACGCTTTGTAAACTTACTTTTGCTCATTTGAATAATCACAGTAATCTCAGCCTTATGAATTAAGAAAACTGTAACGACTTTTCACTGCAATAATTCCTGTTCATGTCTGCACATTGCACAGTCATGTAGCAAAATTAAATTTCTCCTTCTTACAAGTGTACTGATAGATTTTCGAAAATCTAAGTGTTGCTAATATCTAATTAATGTTCAGTTCAGTAGGGGGTATAATGGCTCAGTACATGAAGTAATGTGAACATATTGCAATGTACAATCTCACAATGATTGTGAACATCAATTTTTATTTTAACCATGGAAACACAGTTGAATTGATTAAATTATATTTCACTTCAATGCTCACATTCATTGTATTTCTAATCACAATGAGAGCAAACTATTTCATGTGACAAAATTATTTAAAATTCATGTCACTTTTTTATGGATACAAAATAGAATTAACACCCGTTTGTTCTTTCCTTTACCAATCACAGTGAAGTTTAAATTGTAGAATGCTAGATTGATACAGCACGGAAACAGGCCATTCAGCCTAACTTGGCATTCCAGCCAGGTTTCCTAAACGAAACTAGTCCCATTTCACTGTGTTTGTCCCATATCCCTTTGGACGTTTTCTATCCAGTAAACTGTCCAAAAGTCTTTTAGATGTTGTAATTGTACCAGCCATTGCCCTTCCTCTCACAGCTCATCCCAATATGTGAAACACACTGTGTGGAAAAGTTACCCCTCAAACCCCTTTTAAATCTTTCCCCCTCACTTTAAATATTATTTACACCGTAGAATCTTTAAGACTGCAAAGTTATTAAAAGTTGAGAGGTATTTAGAAGCAGCGTAATAACATTCATACTTTAATCAGTGATGTGAAGCAAATAAATTGAAGATGTTGTGATCATTATAATGAACAACAGTTACAAGTTGAGACAATGTTGGTTGAAAAGCAATTCAGTCGACACTTTGATATTTTCTCATCAACTCTGAGGTGTTTTGACACATCTCTGTTGAAGGTGGGAATTGAACACATGGCTCCTGGTCTACTCGTACACACATTACCAGAGCCCTCCATAATATTCCCATGCAGGAAGTGCAGGACTATAATCACATACTTACTGTGTTTATTCACAAGGAAAACTGCTCAGATATTTATTGTTATAATTGGACTAGGATTGTATTAGTTCCAGTGTGTAATGGACCAATAAAAAGAATTAGTAATTTCTAATAATGATGGAACGAAGCAACAATGGTGTTAAATAAACATAAATCTCATGATAATCAAGTAAGTCAATTTGTTTGAAGCAGTTATTCATCTACATAAATTAAAATTAACCTGCTTTTTAATGCACATGAATTGGAAAAAAAGCATTCGTCATTCAATGCGACTACTCAGCGAAAAACAACTTCACTCATTTTCAAAAAAATGTGATTTCTAAGAATTCACGATTTATTGTAAAAGCATAGAACAAACACTTGTTAATTCTGGTTTATTTACACAAGGAACACGTGAAATTTAAATAATGCTTAAAATGAAATATACTTAGCTCTTATTGTAATAATCAGAAATGTAGCAATGTTAGAATTGAAATGAAATACAGTCAATACAAGAATGTAAACAAAACTGTGGATGCTGGAAATCACAAACAAACTCAGTAATTGCTGGAAAATAACTCAGCAGGTCTGGCAGCATCTGTGGAGAGAGTTAATACTTGGGCCCAGTGACCTTTCTTCAGACTGCACTTTTTCTTACAACCAATTCAATCCAGCTAAGATTCCACACTTAAAATTATTTTTGCTAAGATTAAGAGATTGTAGAGTGCAATATTGTTTGTATCAGTTGATGTACTGAGACATAGTTCCACATATACAGCTGGAGATATTGGATTTCAACAATGATTACCGGTTAGATTTTGGTAATAATTAGTTTTAAAATGGCTGATAACAAATTTAAGAATGATGAGAAAACTCTTATTGCGATGTAATTGTGCAATATGTTGGAAAAAAAATGAAATATTTATGTAAAAAAAGTTAGCAATCTCTTCATTCATAAGACTGATTAATGATCCTTCCATTACTACGAGAATTCAAATGAAAGAGAATGAGAGAGTTAGAATGAGTGTTGGGTGAGAGAACTTTGGTTGATTGCAGGTGTGTTGATCTGAAAAGAATGTCAATATTTCATTATGATACTGGCTCTAATAAATAATGGATTAAACGAAAATATAAATCTCATGATGGTGTGATAATTGAAATAACAATTAAATAATTTTTAATGTGAGAACGCAACACTTAAAATGATACAATATTTTCAAAGCAGTTTGTACTGGATATTCATTAAGATCAATAAACTCAGAATTAAAATATTGGGTTAATTTTTTAAAAAATCGCACTTTAGAAGATTATTCATCAGAATTATTCTGTCATTGAAAAAACCTCATTTCTTCAAGAATTCTGCATTTCCCTCATTTTCTGTCTTTTTTCCACAGGGATCTGTACTGGAACCCTTCTGTTTGCGATGCAATTATATAGAAGTGACATGGATTAAAATCTAATTGGGTGACTTAATAAGTTTGCAGATGATATAACTTTCAGTGCAGTTGGGGACAATGTAGAGTGTTGTCAAATAATGCAGCAGGAAAAAGATAAATTGCAGATATGGGCAGAGTCATTAAAGGTGAAGTTTAATCCATACAAGTGTGAGGTGTTTCACTTTGGAAGCTCAAATGTTAAAAAGTAGACAGTTAATGGCAGGACCCTAACAGCTTTATTATTCAAAAGGATCATGGCGTTCAAGACCGTGGCTCCCTGAAAGTGACCATGCAAGTAATTAGGTGGTAAGGAAGGCAAATGGCATGCTTGCCCTTATTGGTCAGGGAGCTAGTAACAAGAGTCAGGAAGTCATGTTGTAACATTTTAACACTTTGGTTAAGGCATACTTAAAGTATTGTATTCACTTTTGTTCGCCATGTTCCAGGAAGGGTATGGAGGCTTTGGAGAGGGTACAGAGGGCGTTTACCAGGATGCTGCCTGGATTTGGAGAGGTGAAAAAAACTCAGATTGCTTTTTTGTGAAGTGGCGAAGACTGGGGGAAGACTTGATGGAAGTCTGTACAATCATTAGATACGTAGATAGGGTTGACGGTCAGAAAGTTTTTCCCAGAGTTGAAGCGTCAAAAACTATGTGACATGTGTTTAAGGTTAGGAGGGAAAGTTCAAGGGGCATGTAAGGGGCAATTTGTTTTGTACACAGTGAGTGATTGGTGTCTGGAATGAACTTCCAGGGTTGGTGGTGGAAGCAGATACATTAAGGCTCTTTAATGTTCATTTCGATAATTTGGAAGGATATGGACCAAGGGTAGGCAGAAGGGATGAGTTTTTTTTTGCATTATGTTCAGCACAACGTTATGGGCCAAATGGCCCATTCCTGTGCTGCACAGATTTTTGAGAGAAAGCTAATGTCTATCTCATATGACTATCTAATGAGAGATAGCTAATGTCTATCTAATCAATATTTCGCCACTGGTGTCAGAAATAGGAAGGAAATAAGTAGATAACGAACTTGACTACAATCTAAAAATATAGTCAATTAAATTTACAGACGTAATTTTTTGATATTCTGAATTATCAGATTAGCAACTTTGATGGAGATGTGTTTAAAATGTTTGCAGTTATTGATGTTCTGACCCAGAATTATCCTTGTTAAACTGAAGATTGGACCAGAAACCTGTTAGAAAACTTGAAAATATTCATTAAGGTGAGATGCACATCATAATTTCTTACTGCCTATACTACAATAACAAAATCTTTCAGGTCTACACCAAAAAGCATTGATTTCCAGCCAATGCTCATTATAAATATCTGAATGCTACTCGTTTCAACAATCAAAGTAATCTCAGCCTCATCAATGAAGAGATATCTTAGACATTTCACTAATAATTACTGTTTATGTTGACACATTGCTCGTTCAAACATTAATGAGATTTCTCATTAATATTCAGTTCAATGATAGCATATTAATAATTTAGTTATTGTTAATATCTAATAATTGATCAATCCAGTAAGGGATATAACAGTGGAATTATGGCTCAGTACATTAACTGATGGAAAGATATTGTTGTGTTCACTCTCCCAATTATTGTGAATATCGATGTGTATTTTGATTTGATTTGATTAGATTTTTCTTCAACATGAAGATTTATTGTATTTCTGAACCAAGTAATAGTTAAATATTTTAAAGCTAAAAAAAATTAAAATTTGTGACTTTTTTGTCAACAAGTAAAAAGAATTTACATGCGTATGTTTTCTTTATCAGAGTAAATTTTGAATTGTTGGAAGTTATACATGTGTGTAAGGAAGGGGAGCTACCTGCAGCTGAATAGTCACATTGAATGATTTCTTTTTTGCGATTACATCCTGCTGCTAATCATTCTAGTTATCTTTTCATTATCGGAAAAAAACTGCTTTAAACATATTCCGCAGTTGTATTTTGCATGAATTTACAATAAGCGCATGGTTTGTGTATTTATCTTTCGTTCAATTGCCATGATTTTAATTTTTTAAGTAAGAGCATATGTGCTTAGTACCATATCGCAGCAAACCCATTTGGAAATATTGAATCAATTAATGTGTCAGTGTTCTAAAATAGATTACTAATTCATTGTTATTCCAACAATCACACAGTAATTCAATTTAGGTTTTGTAACAAATATCGTGAGATTCACATTTCAATTTAAATCATTATTTCGTAGTGCAAATTTTACAAAGAAAAAATGATCTTTTATTCCAGTTCAACGCAACCACAAACCAAGCAATGATTCCTCATCCAACACTGACAGGAAACATCTGATATCTTCTCATTTGAATGTTCACAGAAAGCATTGGATTCAGATTCGGCCTTACAATAAAGATACGTCTGATTGTTTTAGACTCCAATTCTACATGTTGCGGATTGTACTATGACATTTCTAATCATTTTAAGTTTACAGTGACTAGTTTTAACACTAATTGTTACTTATATCTAATATGTATTCATTGATTAAATCAGTATAGTCGGCTTTAAGTGTGAAATTAAGTCTCAGTGACGTAAGCATATTGCATGGTACGGTTTCCTAATGGTAGCGAATGCTGATTTTTATTGTAATGCTGAAATCCTTGTTGATTTGCTGCTGTAGGGAAGCCCCGAGCAGCCTGCCTTGGAATTAAAATACAAAATGGTGGAGGAGAGATAAATAAGACGAACAGTTTGTTTCAGTCTGAAGTTAAAAAAATAACATTGTGCACAATCCTACTCCAAGTCCATAAGTATGCCATTCCAGACAGTCATATTCCAGATAGTGATAAGAGAATGCAGGCACACAGAAAAATGACCAACCCTGACTTTCATTAATGAAAGAATAATTGTCCCAGTGAATGAATAAACACCAACTGCAGGATAGAGCCCAGCTAACTTCCACAGCGGCTGTCAGGGAAACAGACAGGGTTTGATTGTCAGAAATAGTTACTATTTTTAAGTTGCTCAGAACATTTAAAAAGTTTCTAATTACATATTCTTGAGAATCGTAAATAAGGCATAGTGAGAGGCCCAAACGACTGCAGTAATTAATTTTGTAATGTGAGGAAATAAAATGCACAGAGATCCCAAGGCCTGGAGATTATAGCACCTGTAAAACATGAAGCAATAGGAAGCTCGGGCTATCCATAGCGATGTTCATCCAAGATTAGGTGTTCTACAGGACTGGGTGTCTGTATCATGAGGGAAGGACTGTAACCACATTGCATGTGGACATTGTAATACAGAAGGTGTGTCAGAATACTGTTTTTTACTATACACGTTACAGTGTGTCATGGACCTCCCTTCCTAGATTGGCCTCGAGGGATGATCCCTGCATTAACTGATTGCAGCATGAGTAAACATCTTCCACTTGCCTGAGTTTGGCCTATCTCCTCAGTCTTCATTCCCTGTCAGGGGAAATCACTCCTACAGCTATGGTGACATTTAAATTCAATACAAACACTTATTATCTGTGAAATTATTCCTTGCAGAGCGATATCATTTCATGTTAATTTTTTTAATTTTTGTTTTCAAGAAAACAATGGAGGAACATCCATTTGTTATTTAATTCAACTTATACTAAAATTTAAATTATTGAAAGGACGACGCATTGGGGTGGCAGGGGGAAGAACGATTCTTCAGCTCAAATGTCACATTAAGTGACAATTTCCATTTTTCAAATCATGTGACCTCCAAAATGATGTTTATTTTAATTTCATTTTGAGATAGACTTATTTTCTTCCAACATTAGTTGTCAATGAACAATAATCTCACAATTATTAGTTTTTTGCTACAAAATGACTTCCTGTACCAAATGTCATTAACTCGATGTTTAGTTCATAATAATACTCACTTTCCCATCCTCATTATTTTCTTCCTAGTTCTGACATTTATCTAAACACTTATCATGATAAAAGTTACATTAATAAAATAGACATGAACCGACCAAATAAAAGTTGAACGATGTTCAATTGTTGCTGAGATTTTTTAATTATTAAAGCCACGTTTTATATTTTAATTTTCAGTTTAATTTTCTTAATGAATGTACAATCGACATCAGAGCAAAGTGCATTCAAAATATTAAGTCAATTTATCTATCAGGATTTTAGAAATTATTATCAATTACAATAATTACGCAATACTTTAACTTAGGCTTTATAACAAGTACAATGTGCTTTTAATATCTTCCATATTTCTTATGCGGGTGCTACAACATTAAAACTTGTTTGATAAGGCCAATACACCCACAAAAGACCAATAATTGCCATTGCAACATCATTTGTAAATATCTGACTTTTGCTCATTTGAATGATCACAGTCTTCTCAGCCATTGAAATTCAGAGAACACCAGTTAATTTACACTGCAATATTTCTCTTCGTTTCTTAACATTACTCAGTGGAATATTAAGAGGAGATACCCCATTATTCTTAAATTCATTAATAAAATATTTCAAATCGATTTGTTGCCAAAACCTAATAATTGTTCAATTCGGTAAGGGGTGTACATGTGGAACTATGTTTTCATACAATAACTAATGCAAGGACATTGCAATGCGCAATCACTCAATCATTCTGAATATTGCTTTTCATTTTAAACTTGGAAACACTTTTGAATTGATTTGATTGGAAATCACTTCAATGTTAACATTTATTGTGTTTTTAATCACAATAACAATTGAATATTTTTCATGTGCAAAATCATTGAAATCCCCATGAATTTTTTGAAGCACACAAAAAAGGGTTGGCATCTCTCTTCTTTCATTAAACAACCACAGGAAATGGTGACCTCTTAAAAATCGTATATTTCAGAAAGAATGAAAGTTGTCTTCAGCTGAATAGGCACATTGATTGACCAATTCATCATTTTGTTCCAATTTACGTGTAGATCAAAAACATTGTAATTTGCAATTCAGAAAATGTGGAACTTATGAACATATAGAATAATTATATTCATTTTTATTTATAATGCACATTAATCACACAATTCTGTCAAGTTGTCGTTCCACAAGTGATCATAAAAATCATGTTAAATTAAGACATTTGTTAACTCCCAACATTATTGTAAATTACTACTGAATTTTCAGAAGATTGCACACAGTATCCAACCATTTCATTCCAATACAATTATCGCAATAAACATCTGATTAGTTTTCAGCCCTGCCCAGGCCTGGTTGGGAATGTTATGAAGGAATCTTGTGCAACTCTGGTCGTGTCTCTGTTACCAGACCAGAGGATACAATTTCAATTCCCACCTTACACAGAGCTGTGCCAGAGCAGCTCTGAATGTTGAGAAGAAAATATCTAAGAATCGAATGAATTGCCTTTCAATTCAACATTAGATATGTTTTCATTTGTTGTTCATTCCAATAATCACAGTATCTGCTATATATTTTCTTCAGTCCGCTAATAACAGAATGGATCTAATTCCACTCAATCAATATTCTTTGCAAAATATTTGATAATGTTGCACTCACAAAGATGAAATATGCAAAGTAAAGATATTCCTTGATTTTCTTTTGTTCTGAAGAACTGAGTTCAGACTGCACATATAACTTGATGCTTCAAAGGGATAAATACGAGAAAAAAATTAAGTTCTTCATCAGTTAAATAAACAAATGCCACTTCCTACTATATATCAATTTTTAGTTATTGATCTGTTTGAGTTGTCTGAAATTTGTTTTTAGTTTTCCATTCATCTATTTATATTGAATGTAAGATTGAAATGTTGTGGAAATATCCGAGTGCATTCATTTGAAAATTGAATTTGCATATTTCTCTCTAATCCAGTTTATTGCATGATGAATTAACAGTGTTTTGTTCAGCAAGCCTAGTGAATACATTAAAATTATCTCATCTTAAATAAGAGCTTTCACACCCAGTTATCAGTCTGTTCCTAATTCATGTAAATATCTAAATTTATTGAAATCAATGTTCATACAAAACAATGCACATAAAGCGACACAAAGATATTCATCATCAGCTGATTACTATTCAGTGGAATAACCTGAGTGAGTATCTTATTGTTCCTGGGACAAATGACAACAGTAAGCATTTATTTACTATTCTATGCAGTTAATGCAATTGATGTGTTATGATTCAGCTCAGTCGTTAATGTTGATTTACATTGTTTAAACCAATAATTCTACTTTATCTCGGATATTGACGATACTACAATAACGTTGGGAAGCAAATTTTTGTCAATCTAACAATCTTTAAGCTCCTTTTTTGTTGTGTGTGTACAAGAGACAATTCAAATTATAACCATTTTTATTACAAATTGAACAAATACTGCATTTTAAATTTGTGAAGTTCCCACATTTTTGCAAAAGGGTTAGCCTTCTCTGTATATGTCACATTTAAAAAACTGCTATTTCAAATCATGCGTGCTACAAAATGATTGTTGTTTTCATTTCATTGGAAGAAAAGAACTGCTTTGACCATGTTTATTTTTTTGTCATTTCTATTCCAACATTATTCATCATTGTACAAAAATGACAATCTTATTAAAATCGCATATATGCCACATTGACTACATTGTTCGGTTTCAAGCTCAGTTTCATGACTTATTAATTCTCTTCCTAATTCTGACAGAAGTCTTTAAACATTGATCATAATATTGATCATATAAATTGATGTAACATATCTCTTCAAGGAATCCGGTGTATGGAAATTCACAATTCTTATATTACGTACATTTTCTACTTAAAAAAAGAATTTTCCTCAATAATTACTGAATGGCACATTTTTCTTCAATTCATAAAGCTAGGTACTATGTTTTATGCCACAGTTTACAGATCTTAATAAATATCCAATCAACATAACAGCAAAGTGCTTTTGAAATATTGAATCATTTTAATTCTTCAAAAGACAGCATTCATTATCAAGTCATTGCCATTACAATAATGGCACAATTATTTATTTTAAAAAAGTCTTTTGAAAAAGTATAGTGAGATTCACATTTAGATTTAATTCATTATGTCTTAGTACTAATAGTACAGTATGAAAATACCTTTATTTTTCAGGTCACCTACCCCACAAAGGAACCAATGACTTCCCATCCAACGTCATTGCAAATATCTGATGTTTGCTCATTTGAATGATCACGGTAATCTCAGCCTTAAAATTCAGGAAAATGTAATTACTTTTCACTGAATTAATTCCAGTTCATTTCCAGACATTGCTCAATGACTTGCAAAAAGAGATTTTTCATTATTCATTAATGCATTGACAGACTTTGATAATTCAATTGTTGCTGATTTATAATAAAAATAATACTTATTCAATCTAGTCGGTTGCGCAAATGTGGATTTACGGCACAGTACATGAACCACTGTAAAGATATTGCAGTGCACAATCTCTCAATCATTGTAAGTATCAATTTTTACTTTACCTGTTGAAACATAGTTGAATTCAATTAATTATATTTGACTTCAATGGTCACATTTATTATGTTTGTAATCATAATACGACTTACGGATGTTTCATGCAACAAAATCAAATGAAAACGAATTAGCATCTCTTTATTCTTTCATTCAACAATGGCAATAAATTTTAATTTTTTAAATTTTGAACATTTTTAGAAAGAAGGGATATTGTCTTCAGTTGAATTCTTGCATTGACTCACGAATTCACAGCGTCCGCTACTTATTCTCTTTGGATTCCTATGAAAAGGAATTAACTAGTTCTTCTGATTGTAATTTCCTGGAAAATATTTGAGAATGTTGTGGTTTTAAAGGTGACAAGGCTAAGTGATCGTAATTCATCAGCCATTTTGTTAGAAAGAGCTTGATTCAAGCATTTCGAACACACACACACACACATTGTTATTCTGCTGTGTAACAAGGGGAAAAACAAGTCGCTTTCTTCAGCGTTAAGTAAATATATGCCACTTCCAAGTGTTCATTAGTCAGCTAATTACCTACATTTGTTATTAAAAATTGCAATTCGTCTAAATATTGTTCTGACCTTTGATCAAATTAAATTTTTAATTATTGTTTATACATGAATTGCCGGGATTTTGTTTTCCAAACACCTATTCATATTGAATGTATGATTGACATGCTTTGACAATATCGGAGAGTGTTCATTTGAAACTTATTTTTTCGTATCTTTCACTGATTTTACTTATTGCACAAGATTACATGGTACCTCAGTGGTTAGTAATGCTGCCTCACAGCGCCAGAGACATTGGTTTGATTCCCTGCTCGGGTGACTGTGGGGACTTTGCACGTTCTCCCCAAGTCCATGTGACTTTGCTGTAGTGTCCTCCCACAATCCAAACATATGCAGGTTAGGTGAGCTGGCCATGCTCAACCACACATGGTGTTCAGGGATATGTGTATCAGTCAGAAATAAATGTGAAGAAATGTGATCGGGAAAAGTGTTTGGGTGGGTTACTCTTTAGAGGGTCATTTTTTTCAAACAAATGGTCTGTTACCACACTGAGGTAACAGGGGTGCTTTCATAGCGTTGCTAGTATTAAGGTGCGCCCCGAGATCTAAGCCAGGTTGGAACTGAAACGGAGGAATCGACAGAGAGGCTACAGAATGACATCGCATCCATTTGGTTTTCTTTAACTTACTGAAGAGAAGGGAAATGTAAACGGGGAGGAAGAGTGGGGAAGTGAGGCAGTTGCAGCTCTGGTGAAGTCCAAAGGTTCCTTTGAGAGTGTATGTTGTTTTCATTGCTGTTGCTGATTGAATGAGCCACAAACATGCGAACTGCTCCAAAACATGATTCAGGACCTCTGATGCCAACTCTCGCGCGTTGGATAACGACAGACAGCTTCCAAATGAGGCCTTACAGAGACGACTTTGGGGTACGTTTGACAGACAGACAAGTTCAGGAATCCGTGGTGCGCTGTGAAACAAGCGCATCAGCTTCTTCCCTGCCTTTGAACCGGGCCGCCTGCGCAAGGAATGCAAATGCGGTACTGCTTTTCGTGGAAGGATCAGAACGCGGTATGTGGAAGGCTGCAGTTGAAGAACAAAGCAGTTTCTGCCCAGTTTCGATCTGGGGACTTTTCGCGTGTTAGGCGAACGTGATGACCACTACACTACAGAAACCAGCCGACGCCGCCGTACTGCAGCTCAGTGGCATCCAGCACTGAAAGTTGAAGCAATTCTACGTTTCACCTTTCTGTTTCCAATGGCTTGTTGTTGTCCAGCGTAATTAACATCTTGAAAACGTAAAAAAAACACGTGAAATTGATGACAATATATAGACAAGGATGTCGTCAATGTTTGGACCGTAGGGCGAGATGGAATAAGCTGGGACGACTTTGCCTGCAGCGTAACGGCTGCGACATGATCTTATGGAAGGGTTGGAAACTGAGTATTTACGTGTTTTACCCAAGTTGGAGTGAGTTGAAAACTCGAGAGCATAGGTTTAAGGTGAGTGGGCTGAAATTGACAAAGGACCTGAGGCACATTTCCCACACAGAAGGTTGTGCGTGTATGGAATGAGCTCCCAGAGGAAGTGGAGGAGGCTATTACACTCAGAAAATTGCAAAGGTAATCGGATGAGTTTCTGGATAGGATGGGTTTAGCGGGATTGGGGCCAAATGCTGGGGAACGGGACTTGTTTAATTTTTGCTATGTGGTGAGCATGGACGAGATACACCGAAGTATCTGTTTCCACGCGGTCTACCCCAATCCCGTCGTGTTGGTTACACCGGCTTTAAAGGATTACTTTTGAGCAGAGCTTGCCGTCGCAGTCTGTGGCACAATCGTTTAGTATATTCGACTGCTCACGGGAAAGGTAGTATTGTGAAACACTGCAGAAACGAACGACTTCCTTACTTTTGCTCCGACTGACCATACTCCGTGAAATTTTCCCAGACCCTCAGTTGAGGATTTTTGCTGCTGGAAGTTACCTCAGAAACCCTGTTAACTCGTAATGTACTGAGCGAATCGCAAAACAGTAAGCATTTAACACGGAACACAAACAAAACTGGCATGCCGAATGCATTTTCAGACACAGAGATGCATGAATGCTAAATGTGAGACAGTCCGAGGGCATGAGTCATAAAGTAATCTCACAACTAACAACAGGGGAATTCCAATCTACTCTTTCAAACATACTGCAGCCTTCGTGCACCAACCCTTCCCAGACAATGCTGAAAAGAGAGAAAGAAAGAACATAATAAGAACGGGCCATAAAAAGTGAATTTCACCAATCACAGTCTCGATTAGATTGCCTTTCCCTTCCGATGTCTCCAGGACGGAAATAAAGGAAATGGGAGAAATTCAATAAAATATGACATCGAAATTCATTGGATCGATTTTCCCATTGGCCAGAAAATCAAACAACGGCGAGTCGAGTCACCACATTACGAGTTAACAGGGTTTCTGAGGTAACTTCCAGCAGCAAAAATCCTCAACTGAGGGTCTGGGAAAATTTCACGGAGTATGGTCAGTCGGAGCAAAAGTAAGGAAGTCGTTCGTTTCTGCAGTGTCTCATCACAACAGCGATGAAATAACCATCTCCATTCGGTTCCAGTAAACGCACAAATTACCTGGAACAGCAGAGCTGTTTGCGATTTTCCGCGTGGCACTATTCCGCGGGGATAACTTCAAAATGCCCAAAGAGGCAAAACACACAAATGAGGTAAACAACAAAGTAACCACAAAATTTGGTGTTACATCATGGGGTAAATTTCCCTGCTCAAATTTCGTTCTAAATCAATCTCTGTCTAATTCCTAAGACCGATATTCGAACAGTGAATGGTATGTCAATAAAAACTGCTCTGGTCTCACAACTTCACCATTCCATACCCACCCCGTTATGTATGTCTGGCAATAGTAATTGATCCCTCACTGTGTTACTTCAGCACACGGACGGAACAAATAACTATAAGAACAACAGTCAAGTATGTGAGTAGGATTTGACCCGATTCTGTTGGACCCAATCGATTCAGCTGTAATTGAAATTGCTTCCACCTTTCCTGTGTCGCTCATAAGATTGCACAGCTTCGTGGTGAGTTTTGATGCATTGAATTGGACCTAGCATCCTTTCTCAGGTTGAAATATACAGGGATATAAAGACATGATGAAAGACACGGGCAGTGTTTACTGGACTACAAAGGCATTAGGAATGACACAGCCATGATACCCTGTCGTTAGAAATGCTGGAAATGAGGTTTACTGGGAAATAAAGCCACTAGAAACGAAAAGAGGGGGTTTACTGGGATGGTGGCATAGATAAGGAATAATGCGGGAGAAATCAGGAAAGACTTAGTTGTGTCCGAAAAGAAGTTATCGAGCTGATGTGAAGTTGTTAAGAGTAAGTATGAGGGAAATTTCCTTGTTTAGGTGAGCGGAAACTAGAGGTTAGAACTTCAAACCCATCGGGGCATGATAAAGAAATTTGGAGTACTAATACTAGTACAATCTAATACTTTCGATTGGTTTAATGAGCTGTGCAGCTTACATGAAATTGAATGATATGAAACGATTTATACAGACTTTCCCAGGATGTAATCCAGTGCTGGGTCAGCGATTTGAGGAAGGTCATCAAGCTAAAACTTCGCCTCTGTTTCTCTATCCACAGATGGATATTCACGTGGGGAATATTTGCAGATTTTCTGTTAATACTTGGCATGTTTAACAAAGGCAAAACTTTTCCCCATGTCAGAAACTGCAGTTTTCAAATAAATGCTATTTTACTCAACATTGTTTTCAACTGCGCTTCAGTCTGATGGTCCAATAATCCCTGGTCAATGTCAGTAACAGCATCTTTAGATAAGCATTGAAGTTACAGCCTTGGCATGTTATGCACTTTTAACTATTCAGCGCTGACCAACTGCGTGACTCGAGCCGCAGACAGCAAACCTGTCACGTGACCTACACGTACCTTGGGAACTTTAACTCAACTGCTCGACTTTTGCTGTGATTATTAGTTGCCCTACGAAATGGAAACAGACCCTTCGGACCAAAACGTCCACACCAACCCTCCGAAGAATAACCCAACCAGCACCATTTCCCCTCTGACAAATGCAATATGGGCAATTTAGAATGACCAACTCACCTGACCAGCACAATCTTTGGACTGTGGCAGGAAACTGGAACACCCGGAGAAAACCCACGCAGACACGGGGAGAATGTGCAAACTCTACACAGACAGTCCACCGAGGCTGGAATCGAACTTTTGACCCTGTTGAAGCAGCCTGAGAGAAAACATCACTATCTGATTTAAATCAGCAATATGAGCTGTCTGTTCTGGCTGTGAGAGCGGTGGGGTAAAGGGGAGGACATTCATATTCCGTAGTGTAGATTCACATTGCCCTCATCATGTTAATTTTAAAAACCCTCTGTAAGAAACAGCACAGAAAGAGAGGAACAGTAGGAAGCTATTCCAAGTACCTGTACTACCCGCCATTTGATATAATCATTGCTGACCAAACACGTCAATGTCTTTCCCCAGCTCATCCACAACAACCTGTCACAGAACGGGATAAAGACAATTAAGCAATCGAACAATTCTGTGCAACTTTGGGAGGGAAATGCGTTTAGAGACAATGGGTTTCTGCACGAAATTTGCAGGTTTTGCGAGTGAGCATCTGGTTCTGGTGTGATCATGATTCCGTAAAAAGTCACAACCAAGAAGGTAAGGAATTTCCTCTGGTCAGTAGCAGGAATCAGAACTCCAGACGACAGGAATTGGTGATGAATCAGCACAACAGTCAATGATTCAACTGAAAACGGAACTAAACTCCAATTCTGATGCGGTTCAAACTCACAAACTTTGAACAGCAAAGTTACCAAATTTGATGAAATCTAACACGCTTTTCATTGCGCCACAGAGCTGCACTTGCCACAATTTTACTGCACCCAAAGTTGCGGTTGTCATGGAGAAAATGTCAGCAATCACCAGGAGATGCGGCGAGTTTTTCAAGGAGTAGATCTTTTATTTGCAAACAAAAACAGTGACATTCAGAAAATAAATTCTTGGATCCCCAAAACGTGAGTTTATTGGCATAGAGTCACAGAGTCATTGAGATATGCAGCATGGAAACAGAACCTGCTGTCCAACTTGTCCATGCCGACCAGATATCACAACCCAATCTAGTCCGACCTGCCAGCAACTGGCCCATATTCCTCTAAACCCTTCCTATTCACATGCATCCTAAATGTTGCAATTGTACCAGCCTCCACAACATCATCTGGCAACTCATTCCATTCACATACCACCCATTGTGTGAAAAAGTTGCCCCATCTGTTCTTTTCTATCTTTCCCCTCTCAAACTAAACCTATGCCCTCTAGTTCTGAACTCCCCTACCCAGGGAAAAGACTTTGCCTATTTATAATGTCCATGCTCCTCATAATTTTGTAAACCTCAGCCTCCGACGCTCCAGGGAAAACAGCCCCAGCCTGTTCAGCCTCTTCCTATAGCTCAAATCCTCCAACCCTGGAAACATTCTTGTAAAGCTTTCTGAGCCCTTTCAAGTTTCACAACATCTTTCCGGTAGGAAGGAGACCAGAATTGCATGCAATATTCCAATAGTGGCATAACCAATGTCCTGTACAGCCACGACATGACCAACCAACTCCTGTACTCAACACTCTTAACAAAAAAGAAAAGCATACAAAACGCCTTCTTCACTATCTTATCTACCCGCGGCTCCACTTTCAAGGAGCTATGAACCTGCACTCCAAGGTCTCTTTGTTCAGCAATACTCCCTCGTACTTTACCATTAAGTGTATTAGTCCTGCTAAGATTTGCTTTCCCAAAGTGCCGCACCTCACATGTATCTGAACTAAACTCCATCATTTCATACCCTTTCTTTAATCATGTTTGTTTAGCTTATCAGAATGCCCAACTGCGTTAGTCAGAATTACCTCACTCCAGCTGTGCAATAAACCAATAGTGTTAGTTTCTATTATCGTTCTACTTCTGCCACTATGGTTTTTCATAAATCTACTTAATATTATTCGACTGTCATCATTAGGTATTCTACTGCCACCTCTGCTACAATGAACTTCCTTCCCATATTAACCTTTCATGATTAGATATTTAACTACCCCATCTACCACAATGTTTTCCTGTCCCAAGCTGACTCTCTTAACTACTGATTAGATATTTAATGTCATATCTTTCCGTCTACAAGCGTCTTAAGCAGGCTGACTGAACTATCAATTAATTATTTAATGTCATGTCCTTAGTATGTACCTTCACGACTTGTTCCAAACTGCCATGTTGGTATTAGGTAGGCAGGGCTGACTTTACTAATTGTTATTCTCTCAGCCTGCCATTTTACCATTTCAGCCCAGTCTGACTCTGCTAGCTGGTGTAGGAGCATTCCACAATTCTTATCCTATCCTGCCACACTGGCCCCATCCTGCAGCAGTGACCTTTTGACGAATGTAGCATTCCGCAGACCCCTTGTACCAGATCGCCAGTAGTTTCCATGTCTTTACCCTTCCCATGCTTTCATGCTCTGTATTTTCTTTATAGTGTTCGGTTCTTTCATCAGGCGTCTGTTTTACTTCACCCCAATTTCCAGTACCTGGTCCTTATCCATGTGTGCTCTAAGTTCTCAAGTATTCGGCTAAATACTCCTGACGCTTAGCTTTACCACACGTTCAAACAGTAAATTCGAAATAAACAACACTCTCAGAGTGAAAACGTTCTTCCTATCTCTCCTCTGAACATCCTCTCCCTTGCGTTTGACGGAGATCCCTGGTTGTTAACTCTTCCCATAAGAAGTTTATTCCTATCACACATATCTATCCCTTTAATGTGCATCTTAATCACTTCCTCACTCAGCCTTCTTCGCTCTCAGATAACAATCCTGAGCTGAGCTCGTCTATCTTCGACATGGTGATACTGTCGTGCTGGAAAAGAACAGCAGGTCAGGCAGCATCCGAGGACCGGGAGAATCGACATTTCTGGCATAAGTCTTTCATCAGGAATGAGTCTTCTTGGTGGGGGCTGGGAGATAAATGGGAGGGGGTTGGAGTTGGGTGCAAGGTAGCTGGGAAAGCGAATGGTGGTTCAAGGCAGGAGAGGAGGTGATATGTTAGAGGGGGAGGGATGTCTGGGTCCGGAGGGCGGTGCTGTGTTGGATTCTTCAGACTCTAATAATGTTGGGGGGGGGGGAGGAGAAATGAGGAAACCGTTGAAATCCACATTTACCACGTGTGGTTGCAGGGTCTCAAGGTAGAATATGAGGCGTTCATCTTCCAGGCGTCAGGTGGTAACGGTTTAGTGGTGGCTTATGCCCGAAACGTCGATTGTCCTGTTCTGCAATTCACATGACAGGAGAGATGTGAAAACCAAGGACTGAAAAAAGGACAAATACTTATAGATACAGAGTTAATGGAATTAGACAAAGTGCATTCACACTGCCCCCAATCTATCTTTCTAAATCCGCATTTATTATCCACCTATAAAAATAGAAATTGTTCTAAAAGCTCAGTGAGTCAGGCAGCATCAGTGGAGAGAAGTCAGAGTTAACATTGCGAATTAAAAAGAGTTCCGAAGAAGCGTCTGTTGACCCGAAATGGTCATTCTGTTTTCCCCGAGCAGCAATTCTGACTTTTGTCTCTGATTTACAGCACTTACAGTCCATTCAGATTTTGTTTTCATTGACCTGAATTGCACACCTTTGCATTGTGGGAAGGAATTGGAGCAGCCAGAGGAGACTCACAAGGGAGAGAGAGAGCATGAGAGTGCAAATTCTACAGTCAGTCACACAAGTCTGGAATCGCAAATGGGTTTCTGGAGGGGAAAGGTTCAGTTCTACCCACTGGGTCCTCCCAATATGCAAGCAATCATCCTGGAAGCGAATTGAACCGGATCTCACGCAGCAACAGGCGATGGTACTATCCAGGAAGTTTATGCAAAAAGAAGCCTATTTGGTATTACTGGAAATTAACATTCGCTTAACTATCCGAACACTTTTTAAAACCACTTGGCCTATAGCCTCGTCTGTCTTCGCATCACAAAATTCACATCTGAATTTTTCTGAAAGTTATGAGGATTTCTGCCTCTCCAACCTTTGCATGCACTGAGTTCCAGATTTCAACCAACCGCTGTTTCAAAACATTTTTCTGTGCATTCACTCAAATCTATCCTAAACTCTATGCCACCCTCCCCTCCCCCCTTGATCGATCTCATCATCAAAGACAAACGTTTATTTCAGTCTACGCCATCCATATTCCTGATTATTTTGTACATCTCTATCACGTCTCCTCTCAATTTCTTCTGCTGTAGAAAAAACACCTCCAGACTATCCAATTTCTCTTCATAATTGAAACTCTTCTACCCAGACAATATCCTGGTAAAACTCTCCTGCATCATTTCCAGTGCTATCATATCCGTGGTATCATGTGAATTGCAGAACTGATATAGATGTGAATGGACAAGATAGAACCAAATGAGCGAGTGAAATAAATGATGTAGAAGTCCACAGAATGAGGTACTTCCAAATAAATCTTCTTTTCCTCACTGCTACACTGTGTCCTTTTCCTGAGCCTGATGTTCCAATAATCTATGGTCCATGTTGTAAAAGCGGCTCCATGAGAAATGATCTCACAACCACGGTGTCAAAATGGAATGATTGGTTTGAAAGTGAGGACGTGGTTCTTCTATGATGATACAGAGGCCCATGAAATGCCAAAGCTGGGAGTGCTCCTGGTCAAAGCCGGGGAGGAAGGGCATATCTGTCTCCGTTCATTAGATTATTAAGATACAACAGCAGCATTAACCCGCACTGCAGATTGGCTCAGCTGAAGCGTGCTGGAGTCTTAAGTGAGAGGTCTATTAATTGAAAACATTCTCTGAAATGTTCCTTAACAATGCGCTGTTTTGTTATTTTGACAGTAAAAGCTGTTTTTGAATACATCGTCGTCAAATCAGCCTCTTGCTCCCAGTAAACATTCCAATCCAGTGTACATCACTTTCTTTCCGACACAGCCACATGTCATATTCGAATTCCCTCTGTGATAATTGGAATTGACAATGTAATTCTCTGAGATGTAGCAATGAAGCATTAGGTTGATGGTGTGGTGAACACAGACGAACAGAGAACAGAGAAAATTTACAGCCCAAGAACAGACCCTTTGAATGTCGAAGCCTGAGCTGATCCACTGTCTAAACCTATCACCAAATTCCAAACCAACTGTATCCTTCTGCACACCATCTACTCATGCATCTGTCCAGACGCACCTGAAATGAATCTACCGTGCTTGCCTCTACTACCTCTGCTGGCAACACTATCCAAGTACCTACCACCCTCTGTGTAAAATGATTCCAACGTCGAACTCTCTTAAACTTTTCACCTCTCACCTTGAACGCGTGACATCTCATTATTGAATCCATCACCTTGGGAAAAAGCTTTTCTCTATCCACCCTGGCTATAATCTTCATGATTTTGTAGACGTCAATCAGGTCCCCTCCAATCTCGTTTTCTTTAATGAAAACAAACAGTACCTACTCAACCTCTCTTCAGAGCTAGCACATTCCATACCAGACAACATCCTCATAGACGTTCTCTGCACTCTTTCATAAACGTGCACATCGTTTTGGTAATTTGGAGACTAGAACAGTACATAGCATTCTAAATGCGGTTGAACCAAAATCCTGTATAATTTTAGCATGCCAGCTCTTATACTCAATGCCCCGTCTGGTGAAGGCAAGCACGCCAGATGCCTTCTTCTCCACTCGATCTACCTGTGCAGCTATATTCAGGGTGCAAAGGATCTGAACTCCCAGATCCCTCTGCTCATCAACTTTACCCAAGGCTGTTCCTTTCACAGAATATTTGGCTCGAGAATTAGACTTCCCAAAATACATTACCTCATATTTGCCTGGATTCAACTCCATCTGCCAATTCTCCGCTCAAATCTCCTGTCTATCTATATTCTCTTTCATTCTTTGACAATCCCCTTTGCTTTCTGCTATTCCACCAATCTTCGTGTCATCTGCAAATGTAATGGCGATATTTGGGTCAGCAACCCTTGGAAAATGGAGCATGGCAGCTGGTAGTAATTAGATTTGATGAATAAAATATGGAATATAAACCCGCTCAGAGGAAGAGTGACAAAAAGTTTTAATTTGCTGAAAACCCATTCTTTCATTTCCCTTCAAAAGGGAAATCTGCCATCCTTAACGAGACCTGTCAATATATGACTCTAGCCGGACAATAGTACGGTTCACCCATAAATTCCCTTTGACTCACGTCAAGGAGAGTTAAGGATGAACAACAAGTGCTGTACAGACTATGATGGTCACACTCCATGGGAGAATAAGGAAGGATAAAAAAGATACATGGATGACGGGGATAATTGGGAGCCATCTCAGCGTGGACTCAAATTCGAATGCTTATCCAAACTAAACAGACACAAGGATACCCACGCCGCAATGAAGTCAGGACCATGTGGGCGGGGTGTTCAGGAAGGGATTCAATTACCTGCTGAAGTGTAAACTCACTTGCTCAGTCACAACTTGGGCAGTTCATTCACCACTCCCACATGTGAGAAGGAATCAGTCAGGACACCAACCTGCAGAGTCACCATTTGGTTTACAAATGACAGCAAGGGTCCGATTCTGCTGTTTTTTCAGGTGTTCATCCCATCCAAAAATGAACCATGTTTGGATGCCTATTTCCAGTGGAGTACCACTGTTTCCTGATGTAGATCGATAATTCAAACTTAGTTGTAGGAGTCATGGTTTAGAAGTTAACAGAAGATACAACAATTGGTTGTATAGTTGACTATGATGAATAACTTCAGGGACCGCAGGGATGTAACAATCAGGTAGAAAGGAAAAATGCCGAATGTAACTGAATTCAGACCAATAAGTGGTAATGAATTTGGGGAGTTGAAACAATAACAGTGGGGATTCTGAGTGGTGTACAGGAACAAAGCGATCTTGGAGTGGACATTCACAGATCTCTGAAGATTGTTGGACAGGGAGATCAGTTGTTGGAGAGGGTTTTTGGATGTTTTCTGTTGTTGACCACAGGCTGAGGATGATATTCGATCATTAGCAAGCGCCAGTTTAGGAAACAACCAAAGGAATGTGCACAAGTCTGGTCAATGCAATAGTCAATTTTTTAAAAAATGTATGATAAAAGGTGGAGGGCTGAAGTATCACACTTTGACCATCAAGACCGCTTCATCACTCAATGAATTTACCACTGATTCCTCTCCAAGTCATGCTGGTATGTTCCTTGGAGGGTAATTTGCAAACGGTGACGTTTCAGTTCATCTTCAACCTTGTATTATAGCCGGTAAATCTTTTGAACATTGAAGGTTCTGACAACAAAACCTGGATGTCGTACTCCAGTGAATCTTCTAGGTGTGCACTCTGCTGCAATTGTGCCTTAGCAATTAAGGGAATAAATATTCAGGTATTGAAGAATGTACAGTTAAGTGACTGCATTGTAGTGGAGGGTGTCCAGTTGCTTCAGTGGTATTTCAGCGGCACCCACCAAGGAAAACGAGAGAGTTCTGTTAAAAATCTAATTTGTGCATCGCGGACGATGTAGGCTTCACGGAGACGAGAATTAAGTTGATAATCAAACAAAGTCGACCAACGGGCATGTTATTGTAGTCAACTTCTTTGTATGGGCGGTCAGTTTCCATTTCTCCTAAATACTAACTCCCGGGATGATTACACGAAGGAATTCAGTTACAATGAAGCAATTGAATGTCAATCGAATATGATTAAATTCTCATTTGTCAGAGTTATCATTGCTGCATTTGGTCCTTCTGTGGATCAATCCGATTCCAACCACTTTCTGATTTCAAGTTCCAATTCCCATCTGCGCCTGAAATTTCACCCCGTTCCCTCGCCAAAATTTCTCCACCTGTCTTATAACTTCGTAAGGACGCTGTAAGGGCCAGCAGAGATTTACAAACATGTTGCTAACTCTATATAATGGAGCTTTGTGTAATAATTGGTGAGGCTGGGATTATTCTCCTTGAAACAAAGGATGTGGAGGGGAGCTGTATAATCACATAATAACATTAATAAACGTTCAATATTCATGGGATCTTGAAAGGGTAGATACGGGCAGGTGGCTTGTCCTATGCTGTGAGGAGAGCGCTAATGGACATGAACACAGAAATAGATATTGCCTATTTAATTCAGAAATGATGAGTAATTTCTTTGCTCAGGGGTCAGAGAGTCTGTGGCATTTTTGTGGCACCGACTGCTGAGACTGCGTTGTTGATTAATTTCAAACTGTGCAAGATAGTTAATCAGAAAGATGATGGAACTTTGTCGAGGTTAGTGAGAAGAATCGTGTTGAAGATTATCAGATCAACCATGAGTTCGTTGAATGGTGGGGCAGACTCGATGGGCTGAATGGCATACTTCCACATTGTTTAACATTTGGTCTAACGCCTTATTTTATTCATAAGTTCAGAAATGTGAGGGGATGGGCTGAAGTGATAGGAAATGTTTATTAAACCGATCAGACAGATCAGGAACAAGCCTCATAAACTCAGGAAGAAGAAATGTGCTGTGGCCTGGGTGCAATAAATGACACTGGGCACAGCACAGGTGTCTGTGTCCAGAAGCTGTGATTGCTGAAGAAAGTTGGTGGACCTTATACAGTTGGCAAGTCAGTGATCACGCTGGATGATGGATCCTTGTATCGTTCACACACAGCAGAAATTTATGGAAGAATGAAAGGTTCGTTTCATTGGAGAAGTTTTCTGCGATTCCAATTCCGAGTGACTCTTTGAAATACTGATCAGTTCATTGTGTGAAGTGTTTGGTTAAAATACTCATGGACAACCCACTGAATAAAGTTGTGCTCCCAATCTCTTGCTATCTGTATCTCTTTCTTTCAATGTAACTTCATAGAAAGACAAGATGGAACGTGGGGTGGAAAGAAAAATGCGTTCTTTCTGATTACAACAATTTAATGTACAATTGAATAGAATGACTGCTCTCTCTCTTCATTTCGACTTTAATGTGGTGTCTGTTGCTCGTCAATCTCCCGTGCAGTAAAGGGCAAGAACAAGATTCGCGATCCAGTGTATACCAGAGTGTGAGGTGCAAAGGAAAACTGATGGAACGGTTTGTGAAGTTAGCAACCAGAGTGTGACTCGAATCCGTGAATGTGGAGAACAACAGTATAATAACCCACCACCATAATCGCTCGGTCCCCTCAGCACATTTTGTAGAGGGGTGACATGTGACCTCATCAGGTTACATGCAGTGAAAGAGAAATTTACAGAGGGGAATCGAATCCACGCCAATGTGCTTCTGCTTTCACCAGAATTATAATGACAGCAAATTCCAATAAATAGCCATGCTCGTCAGAATGAATAGCTGTCAGTGATACGTTCTGAGTCAGAACTGTGTCAGAATCAAACAGAGAACAATACTTTTACGTCATATTCTCACCTTCATTTGACTCATAATTTCTTCAGTGACTTTCTCTCTCACGCGAAGAAGCAGCCATGGAGAGGGAAATAAAGGCGATGTTGTGGCTCAATGGCCTTTCTGATATGGCTGAACTGGAATTGGATTAAACCGCAAGAAACGCTGTTTGTTCGTTTCATTTTAGTTTTGCTGCAAACTGACAATGTCCATTATAATATCGCAAATGAATTCGATTTATCTCATTGGAACGATTAATGATGTCTTCAAATTTGCTCCGACTTTATTTCAGCTTAAGGAGAATACTTCTTAGAAAAGCAGAGGGTTAAAGTGCAGTTTTGTTGCTCGTTACTTTGGCAGATTTCACTGAGTATTAAATGGACCAAGCATCCTGGTGTTTGTCCTCACATCTTTAACGCATGTGATTAAAGCACGAAGTCGATCTCCAAGCAACTGGTCACTTCCTTTTCATTATGTAATATCTTCTCATCGCAATAAAAAAAAAATCCGCTCAGTTCCATTTATAATGCTTGAAGTGGAATATTATGCCAAATCTTTCAAAACTTAGAGTTTTGGAACCGAATCTTATTCAGCTGCACATCTTCACGTAATGTCTTTACATTTAAAGTCAACCAAATTAGACATTGTTTCCATGCAACTTCCGACCGACGACACCCCACCCCTACTCCTTTACCTAGCCACACGCTGTCTCTCTCCTTGTGAAATTTATTCCTTGTATGTCACCAAATTTGCCTTTTCAAATATTTTGAAAGACAGATTCTCAGAGTGACAGCGATTCTGTTATCATCATTTCATTGTCCTTCAAAGGTTTTATTCGAAAGATTAGAATGCCTGAAATCTAGATGCTTACTTACTTGAAAGAGGGAACTTTCCACCCATTTACTCTGTCCAAACATTTCATCACCGGAAAAACCCCCACTAAGTCTTCCTTGGTTCAGGGATAACTGTTCACAATTTTCCAAGAAGACAAGTGAATAAAATCTCATCCTCAGTACACCTCGCCAGCATCTTCTCTAATGGCTTTACACCCCTGTAAACACCATCATTATCCTCTCCGATGGAATCGCAGAATCATACAGTGTAGAAAGGGCATTTCAGTCAATCGAGCCAGTGTCGACCCTCTGAAGAGCATCTCACCCAGACCTCGCTCCCCTCCCTATTCCCGTATATTTCACCTGAGGAAGAGTGAGCCCTCCCCCTTATGAAATCAAATAAACCTGTTGGACTATAACCTGTCGTCCTATGACTTCTGACCTTGTCCCCGCGTAACCCATGGCTAATTCACCTAACTTAGTTAATTCACTCCCTGGACACGAGAAGGCAATTTAACTTTGCCAATCAACCTAACCCTCCGACCGAACAGCAGTGTGAATTACTGAGTCAATGTTCTATCATAGTGAGCAATTGCTGTATCATTTTTTAATGGCTTTATACCCTGGTAAATCAGCCTCCTCAAAGTAAATGAACCCAAATTCAATGTATCGAAACACTACTCTGTCCATTACAATTTCATTCGTGCTGAGGCAAATGTTTCTGCAATCATATTTGAATGTTTTTACGCTGTTTCTTCCTCACCGTCCTGCTTCCAGTAAACACTTCAATCCAGTACAATCTGTCAAATGCTTTTCATTCCAACACAGATACAATGTACAGTTTGCTGACGTCACGTGTTTGCACTTTCACAGACACTCTGCCTCCCTGAGAGCTGTAGCCCTTCCCCACACTGATTCAGGCAGCACTACCCTTCCTGTGGCATGCACCATCGAGAATGGAAGGACAGGATTCAATGCCCGAACTTGTGAATGGAGTGACAGCTTTAAAAAATTTACACTGTTCCCAGCGGAGAATTGAGCCGTGTGACAGGCGGGGACACTAACCAGTATACTACCGATGACAGGATGTCAAAGGAGGGCCTTCAGCCAATTGTGGCCACACTTGAGAAAAACAACTGCCTAATGAACTGAATCGTTTTTTTTTCAATGCTTATCCCACGTCCTTATGTGTCTTGGCATCACAAGTTCACATCTGAATATTTCTTCAGGTAATAAGGGTTTTTGCCGCTCTGAACAATGCAGGCAGTGTATTCCAAATTCCAACCACCCACTGGCTGATAAAGTTTTTTTTCACATCTTCTCAAACCTTTCTGCCTTTCTCCTTAAATCTCTGGCCCCTGCTGATCGATCCTTCCGTCAATGGGAAACTCGTTCAGTCAAATCTGTCCATACTCTAACTCATTCATGTCTTCTCTACATGTCCTTTGCAATGCGACAAACAGTCCACTCTGCCCTGTCTTTCTACACAACTGAAACTCTTCCTCCCAAACGACATCCTGGTAAATATCTTCTGCAATGTTCTCAGTGTGATGACATCCTTACTATAATGTGACTTGCAAAACAGCACACAACACTCTTGCTGGAGCCTCATGAGCATTTGTTTTAAAATTTCTGTATTAGTATGAGGGCGATTTTGGCTAAGCAGAATTTATTACCCATTCCGAATTACCCAGAGGGCAGTTGAGATTCAACCATATTGCTATGAGTCTGAAGTCACATGCAGGCCGCGCCAAATAAGGATAGCAGATTCCATCCTGAAATGACATCAGTCAACCAGATGTTTAGTTTTCAACAATTATCAATGGATATGTAGTAGTCGTTAGATTCTTCATTGCAGATATTTGCTGAATCCAAATTTTACAATCTGGAATGGTGGGACTCAAGCCCGAGTACCCAGACTATTACCTTGGTTTCAAGATTATCAGTCCTATGAACTTACAGCGAGACCAACGAAGAAAGCCACAAAAGCTGGCCTTTTCAAATCCTTTTTTCCCCCAAAACTGCCCTCGGTGTTCTCCATGGGCCTGATGCTCCAATTGTCTCTGGCCTATGTCAGTAAAAACTGCGATATGGGGATTGATTTCACAACTGCGGTTTCCAAATGGATCGACTTGTTTGGAGGTCCCGATGGTGGGATTGGGACACGTTCAGCGAACAGCAGTGACCGCAGCAGCAGTACAGACAGAACAGCATCAATGAAAAAGGGAATGATAGATTGTTCATTGCCTCAGAGAAATGGGGGGAGGGACGGAAAGGATGTTTAATGATCGTGGGAAGGAGAGAAATCTCCGACAACGGGTGTGTTTGAATTCTGATATATGAAACGCAGAGATGTGAGAGAGCGGAATTTGAAGGTAAAGCAATTAATCTCTTATCGTGTGTCTCAAAAAGGACAACGAAGAGAACACTTAGTGCTGTGATTTGGATTCGAACGGAGGTTGCTGTAGTCACAATGCAAAATACAGACAACCACGAACACAGAACAGGATACTTGCAAGCAGCAATAAGTATACTAGCAGAGGATATGTTCGGAAGAACACCAAATGTAAAATATCAGTACTCAGCGAACAGTGACAGACATGTGGGAACTGAGAATGAGCTGAATCTTTAACTTCGGTGTCCTCAGAGGCTGTGGAGATCACTTGAATGACAATGTTAAAAACTGAGATTGATAGATTTCGAGAAGCATCAAAGACTCGGGAGACAGTACGGGATGTTGTTGAAATGTATGCTTCAATAGCATCTCAACTTAACATCGATGACTTCATCAGCTTCCTCAAGGCCATAACCAGTGTTGCAGATAATTACACATAAACCCAGTTCCCAGCCTCGGAATCAGAGAAACTGCAGCACAGCCGTCCAAATCCGGAAATGGGGATGGAATTGAGTGCGCGGAGTTACTCTTTGGCTCCAGTGATGAAGTAGGTGAGCGTGCGGTCCTTCTATGATAGTATAGAGCCGCAAGAAATTCCTCGGTTGAGTGTGCTCCTGCTCAAGGGAATGGTTGTCCCGGTTTATTCTATCATAGCGATTTACAGTGTATTATGCTAAGACAGCTGAGTGGCACAATTGGAGCGTGTTGAGCCCTAAAGTTTGCAGTGGTGGGTTTAAAAGATGATTTTACTATTTGGATCTGTTTCCGACACTGGCGGTGGCAGCTGCATTTGCTTACATCAGTTCAGTATCAGTTTCTTCCACACAGTAAAGACTTCAACCTGGAGAAGGTGGTGTTGGGTGATATTTTAAACTTGTCATCCTTGGCGACTGGGACACGGAAAGTGTGATGTTTAAGTTCGACAAATAAAACCTGGAATGCTAGCCTGACCTCAGGAACAGAGATCATGACTTTAATTTCTTGAAATCCCATTCATTCTTGTCCTTTTTTCAGGGGATTCTACCATCTTTAACCAGTCCTACCTACGAAAGTCTCCACGACCAGAACAACATTACCTGACCCTTAATTCAAGACTCCCCACCGTGTAGGGAAGCCAGCTAGTCGACTTCCAGTCCACACTGTCCCACCGAAGCGCCTCCCACCAGACCCCACGGTATTTCCTATCCCGTAAGCCTGAATTTCCCATTGCTGGTGCCTGTAACCGGCACATCTTTGCTCAGAGGGAGGAATAAAAACTCAAACACAGGGAGAATGTGCAGACTGCCCACAGACAGACACCCGAGGCTGGGATCGCACCCGGGTGTGTGGTGCAGCCAGGCAGCAAAGAACAAAGGGCGAAGAATAATTGTTGTCCTGACCAGTGATACTCACACCCTGTGGGTGAATGAGAAACAAGGAAAACACATTCACAACATGGACAACAGGATTTGCCTGTGTGTGGACACAATATGAAAGGATTGTTCACCCTGGGTAGAAAAGATTACGCTGATACCACAGAAAAGCAGGGAAATGTGGGAACTGTTGGAAGGGATTCAATTAACCACAGAAATGGAAACTCATTTAATCAGTAACAGTGGGTGGAGGCCGTTCTCCAGTCCCGTGTTGGGAAAGGATCACTGAGCAAAGCAACCTCTGGAGACTCCAGCAGGATGACATATCTCATCAGGTGATGAATTATGCTGTCAATGCTGCTGTTAATCCCAACCAACAGCCTGCACCATAGCGTCAGTCAGAAAGTCCTACAGCATGAAAACAGGCCCAACCAATCCATGCTGAACATTCTGCCAAACTAATCCATTGCCGTCTGCCTCCTTCTGTATCCATGGAGTGGAAATAATGTCCTAGCAGTTTTATTACTGCATCGTTAATCTAAAATCCCAAGTAATATTTTGGGGACAAATGTTTCAGGTCCTGGCATGACAGATGGTGGAGTTTGAATTCAATAAATACCTTGGATTAAAGTGTCTCGCGATGACGTGAATCAGTTGTGTGGAAAATTCCATCTGGTTGACTAATGCCAGTTCGGGAGGCAAACTGCCACAGTCATGTGTTCTGTCACACATGAAATTCAAGTTGTGTAATATTGTGGTTGACTTTTACCTGTCCTCTGGGAAATAACTATGTACTAGGCTTGAATGAATAGATTTTATTTTAAAAATTTCACTTTGCCATTCATGTATGGACACATTTGTGCTTTAATTGTTGCAAATGCGCCCTCATCCATCATTTCCTCAGGAAGTTAATTCCACACGTAAAACACTCTCTCAAGAAATATGCCTCACATGTCTTTTATTAAAAGAAAAATTCTCTCTTTTCCTCTGAAAAATAGGCCGTTTCGTTTTGAAATCCCCCTCCTTGGAAAAGTCAACTCTCGTTCTCTCGGACTTACCTCTCAATAAGTCATACACTTCTATCAGATCGCCGCACAAACCACTATTCTTGAGCGAAAACAGTCTCAACTAGGAGAAAGTGAGAACTGCAGATGAGAAACCAGAGTCGACAGTGTTGTGCTGAGAAAGAACAGCAGGTCAGGCAGCATCTGAGGAGCAGGCGAACCGATGTTTCGGGGAAGAACCTGATGAACGACACTTGCATGAAAAGTTGATTCTCCTGCTCCTCGCATGCTGCCTTTCCTGTTGTGAGTTTCCAGCACCTCAATCTCGAATCTGAAAATAGTCTCAGCCTATGCAGCCTTTCATTATAACTCAAACCTTCCTCACATGGCAACATGCGTGCATACCTTTTCTGACCCTGCTCCAGCTGAATAATATCATTCCTACAATTGGACGACCAGAACTGGACATAATGTTCCAGAAGAGGCCTCGTCAATGTCCTGCAAAACTTCAGCATAACGCCCCAACTCCTATACACAAAGGAGAAGTATGCCAAAAGCCTTTTAACCATCCAGTCTGTATGTAATGCAAACTGCAAGGAATTATGTACCTGCCCCCCTAGCTTCCGTGTTCTCCAACACTACGTAAAAGCCCTTATCACTAACTATATCAACCCTACTCTTTTTGTTGTAACAAAATGCAATATCCTCCGTTTATCGAGATTGAACTCCATGTTACATTTTTCAGTCCAATGACTCATTGGATTAAGATCCTTTTGAATCTTAGATAATCTTCCTCGCTGTCTACAATTCTGATGTCGCCGGCAAACCTACGAAGGATGCCTGCAGTGAGTTCCACTGTTTTCTCATGTAGATCAATGATTAATATTTACTTATTTAATTGTAGTGGCTGTGATTCAGCAGTGTGCAGATCATACAACAGTTAGTCATGCAATGAACCATGAGGAAGAGCCGCAGACTGCAGGGCGATACCAAACAATTGGAACGAAAAATGGTCAAAGGAATTCATTCCAGGGAAGTGGGTGATAGTGAAGCAAATTCAAACTTCAAACCAGCCGCTCACGTTCTAATTGTGGCACTCAGCTGTCTCAGCAAGATGCACTGTAGATTGCTATGTCATTAAAAACGGGAACAAATTTTCCCTTCTGCCCTGCCTTAGACCAGGAGCAGTCCCAATCTTGGAATTGCATGCGCCTCTAAACCGTCATAGATTACCATACATTCAACGTTTGTGTCACTTGTGACATAGAGTATCTCTACGAACTCATTCCAATCCCGATTTCCAGTTGGATCTTCACGACTGCGCCACTCAGTCCCTCTGATTCTGGGGCTGGGAGTTGGGACAATGTGGCAGAAGCGGTTACTGCCTTGTGTGGGGAAACTGGTGAAGTAGCCGATGTTAAATTGCATTACTATTGAAGTATACATTTCAACACAACCTGCACTGTCCCCGGAGTCTTTGATGTTTTGGAGAAAAAAAACATTTATCTCAGCTTTCAGTATATTAATGATGAAAACAACATAGCCTCCGGGGGCATCAATGTTAAACGGTCAGCCCATTCTTAGTTCCCACATATCTGCCAATGTTCGCTAAGCACTGATATTGTGCATTTGGTTATCTGCCTAACATTTCCTCTGCTACTGTACATATTGCGGGCTGTTAGCGTACCTGCGTGTGGGATGCCGTGATCGTATCGTGGTTAGTACTCTGCATTGTGGCCGCAGCAACCTCAGCTCGAGTCTGAGTCACGGCTGTAATTGCTCCATCTGCCCCTGCTTTTGTGAAACACAAAGGAATCAATTGTTTTAACATGGTATTTTCTCCAAGGTGATGATTTTCTTTCCTTCAAATTCTGCTCGCTCACATCTCTGTGTTTCAGCATTCAAATCCACACGTTCTCAGAGATTTCTTCACTCCTACGATCACTAACCGAACCTTCCGTCCCATACACCCATTTTATTAATTTGGAGATGCCAGTGTTGGACTATGTTGTACAAAGTTAAAAATCACACAAAATCAGGTTATAGTCTTACAGGTTTAATTGAAGCACAAGCTTTCGGAGCTCTGCTCTTTCCTCATGTAGTTGTGGAGTCATTTCCTATTTCATAAAGACACTGCAGAATCTAACACTGACTCTCACATTGATACCATTCAGTCTGTGATGCTGCGGTCACTGTTGCTGGGTGAACGTGCCCCAACCCCACCATCGGGACCGGCAGACCAGTTGATCAATTTGGCTACCGCTGTTGTGAGGCCAATCCTTTGGCAGCAGCTTTTACTGACATGAACTCGTGATTATTGGCAGTTAAGCTCAGGAAGATGACAGAGGACAATATCCAGGAAAAGGGACTTCATTGGGAAAGATTAGTTTCACGGGTTTTCTGCAATGGCCGAGATCTAGTCCCACTGGACTGTTAATTCAGACACCAAGCAAGTGAACCAGGGACCAGGGTTTGACTCCATACATGCCAGGTGTTAGAATTGGGATTCAATAAACATCTGGAATTACGAATCTAAAAACTCCGAGAAATCAATGGTCAATTGTTGAAAAAACAAGACCATCGGGTTCAGTGACGCCCTTTGAGGGAGAAAAATGCCATTATTAACTGGTCGGGCCTCCATATGGCTCCAGACTCACTGCAATATGGTTGAGCCTCAACTGCCTGCTGTTCAATTGGGATAGCAATAAATACTGCCGAGCCAGTGACGCCCTCAGACTGCAACAGAACAGGGAAAAAAAATGCATTCGGCTCTTGCTAGAATACTGTGTGCAGTTCTGCAATTCACAGCATAGCATGGATGTGATCGCACTTGGAACGGTGCAGGAGAGATTAACTGGGATATTGTCTGGGCTGAAGAGTTTCAGTGATGAGGAAAGGTTGGACAGACTGAGGTTGTTTATCGCAGAGCAGAGAAGGTTGGAGAAGACACGACTGAGATGTACAAAATAATGAGGGATATGGATAGGATAGACTGAAAGAAGCGTTTCTTATTGATGGATGGATCGAACACCGGGGCCAGTAGATTTCGGGAAAAGGCAGAAAGGTTTGAGTAGATGTGCAGAAAGGGTCAGAAAGGCGGAAACAGTCAGAGAGGTGGAAACCCTTCGCACCTGAACAAATTCAGATGTAAATTTGTGATGCCAAGACATATAAGACTATGGGCGAAACGATGGAAAACTTGATTCAGGTCGTTAAGCAGTTGTGTTGGAAAAGTGCGGCCACAACAGGCCTCCTTTGATGTTGTTGTCCTCCACAGTGTCGTGGTTAGTCTCCCCTCCTGTCACAGGGCTCAATTCTCCGCTGAGGGCATCGTAAATGTTTTAAACTTCTCGATCTGTTCCCCAATGAAGGTTATTAATGCCTGGTCTTCCATTCTCGATCGGACATTTCACAGGAAGGACACTGCTGTCTGAATCAGCGTGGGGAACAACTGCAGCTCCCGGTGAGACAGAGTGTCAGTGAAAGTGCAAACACGTAACTTCTGCAAACTGCACATTGCGTTTCTGTTGCAATGAAAACCATTACATAGAGTTATTCCTGACTGATATGTTTATTTAAAGCAGGAATCTGAGGAAGTAAACAGAGCAAACCCATTCAGATCTGAGTGCAGAAACATTTCCTGCAGCACTAATGAGGTTGTACAGCATAGAATCGCGTTTTAATGCATTGAATTCGGGTTTATGGGCGCAGATTGTGTTCACTCGGCTGAGTTACCAGTGTATAAGGCCATTAAACATGATGCAGATGGTGGTCAATGTGATGGTACATTTGCTCAATAGTTTGCACTGCTTTTAAGTCTGTAGGTTAGGTGGATTGACCATGTTAAGTTGCGCTGATGTGCCCAGGGAGTGAATTCAGTAAGTTAAGTGAATGAGCCATGGGTAACGCAGTGATAAGGTCAGCAGTCACACAATTCCAGGTTTTATTCCAGCAGGTTTATTTGAAATGAGAAGCCAGAGGAGTGCGGGGATAGAGACGGGAGCTAAGTCTGGTTGAAATGCTGTTCAGAGTGTGCCTACAGACTCCATTGGCTGAATTGTACTTTCTGCATTGTAGGGAACCTGTGATTCTATCAGAGAGGACAGTGTCAGCGTTTAGTGGGGTGCTAAGGCATTAGAGACGATGCTTGACAGCGTTTAGTGGGGATGGAATTCTATTTATTTGTGTTTTCGAAAATTTGAAACTGAACGAAAGAAAACCGAATGTACGTTTTGCAGAGTATGTCCGGTTTGGAGAGAGGAATAGGTGGTAAATTCATTCTTTCAAGTTCGCAAATTTCTGAAAGTTCACGCTTTCAACACTAACGATGTCGGACAAAAAATGATGTGAGCAGAATTTCTGTCACTCAGAGAATTCGTTTCTAAAATATTTGGAAAGTTACATTTAGAGGCACACAAGCAGTGAGTTTCACCAGGAGAGAGACAGCCTGTGGCCAGGTAAAAGTATAAAAGTGGGGTGTGGGGGATGGAAGGTGCGAGGAAACAATATCTCATTTGGATGTCGTTAGATGTAAAGAAATATCGGAAACGTATGCAGCTGAATAAGATTCAGCAAAAAGAAACCTCGGAGTTTTGAAAGATTTCAATTAATATTCCACATGAAGCATTATAAATAGAACAAAGCAGATTTGGTATATTGTCAAGGAAAGATCTTCCATAATGAACAGGAAGTGATCCGACTCTTGGAGAAAGATTACCTGCTTTAATCACATGCCGTAAAGATGGGAGGACGATCGCCATGATGCTGGGTTCATTTGATACCCACTGAACTCTGCCAAAGTAACTGAGCATCAAAACTGATATCTTGTTTTGTAGTTCAACCTTCTGTTTCTCTCTTCAGTATTTCCTTTAAGCTGAAATAAATTCGGAGCAAAATTGAATACAACATTAAATGTTCCAATGATAGAAATCCAATTCACTTCCTAGCATTGCAATGAACAGAGTGAGGTTGTAGCAAAATTAATAAAATGAAACGAACAAAACTGCATTTCCTGCAATTTTACCCAGTTCAGGTTCAGCCATATGAGAAAGACCATCGAGCTAATACATCACCTTCATTTCTCTCTCCATATATACTTCTTCACGTGAGAAAAAACTATTTGATGAAATTATGAGTCAAGATTAAATGTGCATGTGAATGTGACGGGAATTTCGTGTTCGCTGGTTCATTCTGAGACAGTTCCGACTCGTAATGAATCAAGGACAAGGTATTCCTTCCAAGGATGAGGTCAATTCCTTGGATTTTGCTGGTACTATTATTCGGCTGAAAGCAGAAACAAAATGATATGGATTCTTTTCCGCTCAGGGAATTTCCTATCCCCTCGTTACACCATATGCAATTTGATGTGGTCACAAGTGAGCCCCTTTGCCATGGGCTGAAGTGGCCCAGAGGTTAAGTCGACGAGTTGCTCTTTCATTGTGCATGTGTGGATTTGAATCCTACTCCGATTGTTACTTCCATCATAAGCAGCTGTGGTTTTCCTTTGTGCCTCGCATCTTTAGTCTACATTGGATGGCGAATCTTGCTCTTGCCCTTCATTGCACCGGAGATTTGTGATAAATCGATACCACATCAAGGTTGAAATAAAGCAATTTGATTCTGTTGTAAGTTAAACTGGGATAATAAAGTTAAATGTAACATTTCTTTCATCCTTTCATTCCATCTTGACTTTCTCTAAATTTACATCGAATGAAAGAGAAACAAATAAGGAGAGATTGAGAGCAATAGTTTATCCAGTGGGATTGTGAATGAGAATTTAAATGTAACACTCCACACAAAGGTCTGATCAGTATGTCAAACAGTCAATTGGAATTGGAACTGCAGAGAACTTCTCCATTTAAACAAACTTTTCATTCTTTCACAAACTATTGTTCTGTGAATCATACTGCGGTCCATCATCCAGCATGATCACCAACTTGCCATCAACATTAGATCCACCAATGTTATTAGCAATCACAACTTCTGCACTTACCCACCTATGGTATGCCCAGTGCCATTTGTTGTCTCCAGGCCACAGCACATTTCTTGTTCTTGAGCTTATGAGCCGAGTTCCTGATCTGTCTGATCAGATAGAGAAACCTGTTCGATCACTTCATCCCATCCCCTCAGAATTCTAAACTTATCAATAAAATACTGCGTTAGGCCAAATGTTGTAGGATTGGAAGTCGGCCATTCAGCCCATTGAGTCTGCTCCACTATTCAACGAACTCATGGCTGATCTGATACTACTCAACTTCGTCGTCTTTCTGATTAAATATCTGTCTGATACAGTTTGAAAATACACAACAACTCAGCCTCAAGAACAGTTTCGGTAAAGAGTTCCAACGATTCACTGGCCCCTGAGACATGAAATTGCTCCTCATTTCTGAACTTAATAGGCAATAACTAATTCTGAGTTCATGTCCTCTGGTGCTCTTCATACCAGTGGGTAAACCACATGCCCGTATCTTCCCTGTCAAGGTCCCACGAATATTGAACGTTTACAAATGTAATTATGTGATTATAGAACTCCCCTCCGCCTCTTTTGTTTCAAGAAAAATAATCCCAGCCTAAAAAATCATTCCACAAAGCTCCATTTTCTCCAGTGTTGGCGACATCGTTGGAAAGCTCTGCTGTCCCCTGTAGCGTTCTTACGCATTATTAAGGCAGGTGGAGACATTTATGTGATGCAGCGTTTTGAAATGTCAAGCACAGAAGAGAACTGGAAATTGAAATCAGTTAGCAATTGGAATCAAATTGGTGCACACAAGGACAAAATACAGTAATGATAACTCTGACAAATGAGAACCTAATCATATCCCATTGACAGTCAATGGTTTTACTGTAACCTAATTCCCCCGCAGATTACAACAGGATCTGGACCAGATGGGCCAATGGGCTGAGAAGTGGCAGATGGACTTTAATTCGGATAAATACGAGGTGCTGCATTTTGGGAAAGCAAATCTTAGCAGGACTGATATACTTAATGTTAAGGTCCAAGGGAGTGTTGTTTAACAAAGAGACCTTGGAGTGCAGGTTCATAACTCCTTGAATGCGGAGTCGCAGTTAGATAGGATCGTGAAGAAGGCGTTTTTTATACTTTCCTTTATTCGTCAGGGTACCGAGTACAGGAGTTGGGAGGTCATGTTGCGGATGTACAGGACCTTGGTTAGGCCACTGTTGGAATATTGCTTGCCATTCTGGTCTCCTTCATATCGGAAAGATGTTGTGAAACTTGAAAGGATTCAGAAAAGATTTACAAGGATATTGTCAGATTTGGAGGATTTGAGCTACAGGGTGAGGCTGAACAGGCTGGGGCAGTTTTACCTGGAGCGTCGGAGGCTGAGGGGTGACCTTATAGAGGTATACAAAATTATGTTGGGCATGGATAGGATAAATAGACAATGTCTTCTCCCTGGCGCTGGGAAATCCAGAAATGGAGGGCATAGATTTAGGGTGAGAGGGGATAGACATAAAGGAGACCTAAGGGGGAACTTTTTCACGCAGAGGGTGGGACATGTATGGAATGAGCTGCCAGAGGATGTGGTGGAGGCTGGTACAATTGCAACTTTTGAGAGGCATTTGGATGGGTATGTGAATAGGAAGTGTTTGGAGGGATATGGACCGGGTGCTGGCAGGTGGCATTAGATTGTTCAGGTATATCTGTTAGGTATGGACGGGTTGGACCAAAGGGTCTGTTTCCATGCTGTACATCTCTATGACTCTATGACTCCACATAAACACTTTGACAACAAAAACATGTCCGTTGGTAGACCGTTTTTGATTATAAACTCAACTCATTGCTCCGTGAATCCTACACCGTTTGCAAGGCACCAATGTGATGTCGAACTGAGCTCTCTCCATTTGCCGAGATGGGTGGAAATTCAATTGCACTTAAGAAACTGGACACCATTCACGACAATGCAGTCACTTGATTGTACCCTATTCAATACCTGAATATTTATTCCTTACACCGCTAAGGCACAATTGCAGAGAGTGCACCAACTACACGATGCACTGCAGTAAGTCATCCGTGCATTTTAGACAGAACATTCAAAGCTCAACGGCAGCACTGACTAAAAGGACAAGGTTGGAAGATGCAACGAAACGCCACCATTTGCAAGTTTCCCTCCAGGGCCCATAGCACTCTGACTTGGAAATTGAATCAGTGATAAACTCATTGAATAGTGAAGCAGTCTTGATAGGCAAAGTTGCATACTTCAGCCCTCCATCTTTTATCTTAAAATTTAATAAATGTTGATTAAGGCGGTGACCAGACTTGTGCTCAGTCCTTCAGCTGTTCACTAAACTGGTGTTTGCTCAAATTTTACTACCATCCACAGCCTGTGCTCAACAATAGAAAATATCCAAAAAACATCTCAATCAAATGATTCCCCTCAAGATGAAAGTGGTGCTGGAATTGCACAGCAGGTCCGGCAGCATCTGAGGAAAAATTAATGTTTCAGTCAAAAGCTCTTCATCAGGAATGAGACTGGGAGCCTATGGGGTGGAGAGATAAATGGGAGGTGGTGGGTCTGGAGAGAAGGTTGCTCAGAGTGCAGTAGGTGGATGGAGGAGGGAGTGAAGGTGATATGTCAGAGAGGAGGTGGAGCGGATAGGTTGGAATAAAGATACACAGGTGGGATAGATCAGGAGGACGGTGCTGAGCTGGAATAAGATGGGGAGAGCGAATGAGGAAACTAATGAAGTCCACATTGATGCCATGGGGCTGAATGGTCCCAAGGAAGAAGATGAGGCGTTGTTCCTCCACGTGTCGGGTGGTGAGGGAATGGCGTTGGATGCATTTCCTCGGGAGAGAGTGAGGGGGAGTTCAAATCTTTGACCATGGGGCAGTGGAGTTGATTCTTGCAGGTGTCCTGCAGATGTTCTCTGAAGTGGTCTGTCCGAAGACATCCGGTCTCCCTAATTTAGAGGAGACCACATCTGGAGCAGCAGATACAACAAATAACATGTGTGGAAGTACAGGTGAACCTTTTATGGATGTGGAAGGCTCCTTTGGAGCCTTGGACAGAGGTGAGGGGGAACATGTGGGTTCAGGTTTTGCAATTCTTGCAGTGACAGGGGAAGGTGCTAGGAGGAAATGGTCGTCCATTGGAGGGTGTGGACATGAACAGGTATTCACAGAGGGTAAGGTCTTTGGGGAAAGCGGATAGGTTTGGGGAAGGAAAATATATTCCTGTTGGTGGGGTCAATTATGAGGTAGCGTAAATGTCTGTGGATGATGTGATTTATGTGGAGGTGGGTAGAATGGAAGGTAAGGACTTTCCTCCGTCCTTGTTCTGTTCTTGCTGTGTTTGTAGGTATGGGGTGCATGGATGGAGGTGTGGGACATGGCTGAGATGCGTTTGAGAGCATCGTCAACCACATGGGAGGGGAAGTTCCGGTCTTTAAAGAAAGAGGCCATCTGGTGTGTTCTGTGGTGGAACTGGTCCTTTGGGAGCAGATGCAGTGGAGGCGGAGGAGTTGTGAACACCAGATAGCATGTGTGCAGGAGGTGGGTTGGGAGGAGGTGTAATCCAGATAGCTGTGGGAGTCAGTGGGTTTGTAAAGAAACATCTGTAACACTGACCTCCAAAGATATTTTTGCCTCCTCACCACATCAACTTTCCGCCAAGACAGTTCCCTCCACGACAACCTAGTCAAGTCCACGCCCTCCAATGACGCACCCTCCCCTCCCAGCACCTTCCTCTGCCACCACAGAAATTAAAAAATCTTGGCAACACACCCGCCACCTCCACCCAATGCCCCAATGAAGTCTTCCAGATCCATCAACATTTCACCTGCAATTCCACACATGTCATTTATTGCATTTGTTGCTCCCGATGCAGTTTCCTCTACAGTGGGTCCACCAGACACCTTCTCACAGACCACTTCAGAAAACATCTCCAGGACACCGGCAACAATCAACCCCAACGCCCCTGACCGAATACTTCAACTCCCCCATCACTCTCCCAAGGACATACAGGTCCTAGGCCTCCTCCACCGCCACTCTCTCACCACCCGACGCCTTGTGGAAGAACGTCTCATCTTCTGCCTCATGTCACTTCAATCCCGTTGCATCAATGTGGATTTCTCCATTTTCCTCATTTCCACTTCCCCATCTTTCTTTAGTTCCAACCTTCCACCTTGGCACCGTCCTACTGCCCTGTCCCAGATGTGTATCTTCCTTCCCACCTATCCGCTTCACCCTCTTCTCCGACCTATCACTCTTATCCCCACCTCCATCCACCTATTGTACTGTCAGCTAAATTCTCCACCCCTCCCATTTATCTCTCCAACCTCGTGGCTATCAGCTTAATCCTGATGAAGACTTTTTGCCCAAAATGTCATTTTATTCTGCAACTCGGATGCTGCCTGACCTGCTGTGCTTCTTCAGCACTACCCAATCTTGACTATGATCTCCAGCATCTACAGTACACACTTCTATCCAACTGATTACCCTGTCCATTGATCTTCAGCGATCATGCATGTCCACTCCAAGATCTCTTTGTCTATCTACACCACACAGAATACTCACTGTTATTGTTTCTTCTCCCCAGTTTCGTGAACACTCATTGGTCTGGATTTAATTCCATTCGCCCTTTTTCCCTGCTACCTGATTGATGCATCCCTGCAGTCTCTGACATTCTTAGTTATAGTCAACTACACGATCAAAAGGTGCATCATCAGCAAACGTCTAAATCATGTCTCCTACAACTAAGTCTAAATCATTTGTCTACATCGGAGAACAGTGGAACTCCACCGGAAACACGCATCCAAACATGATTGGGATTAACAGCTGCAATAACAGCAGAATCGAACTCCTGCTGTCATTTGTAAACTCGCTGGTGACTCCATCAGTTGGTCTCCAAAGTGATCACTTCTCACATATGATGAGCGGTGAATGACCTGTGCACACTGTGACTGAGTAAGTGAGTTTACACCTCAGCGGGTAATTGAATCCCTTCCTGCAGTCACCCCATGGCCCTGACTTCTTGGTGCTGCGGGTATCCTTGTGTCTATTTAGTTTGATAATCAATTGAATTCGAGTCCACACAGACACAATTCCCATTTCCCCCATTGCCCGTGTATTTTTATTCTTCCTTATTCTCACACGGAATGTGGCTATCATTGGTATGAAGAGCATTTGTTGTTCATTCTTAATTCTCTTTGAACTGAGTCAGCGGGCATTCATGGATGAACCGCATTGTTGTGGGTCTGGAGTCACATGTTGACAGGACTCGTTATGGTCGGCGGATTCCCCTTTCAAAGGGACTTGAATGAATGAGTTTTCAGCAACATAAAGTTATTATCTCTGTTCTTGAGATTGGGTTTATTTTCCAGATTTGATTCATCGAATTTAAATAAGAGCAGGTGCCACGGTCCAGTCTCTAAAGATTACTCGCCCAATAGATCGCCACTGCACTAACAACTCCCTGTTATATTTCTCCACTCAAAGAATGACATTGTTAATTCAGATTAACCCAGGTGGAGAGAGAGTAAGACGCGTTTCTGTGGTGGAATGGAAACAATGTACGCTGGATTGGAGTGTTCACTGGAGCAAGAGACTGATGTGGAGATGATGTGAGCAAAAGCAGTTCTTACTGTCAAAGTAACAAAATACCGCTTTGTTAAGGAAAATCTCTGAGAATGCTTTCAACACATCGACCTCTCACTTATGGCTCCAGGACGCTTCCTCTGAGCCAATCCTCAGTGCGGGTTACTGCTGCTTCTGAATCTTAGCAATATAATTAATTGAGACCAATATGCCCTTCCTTTGACCAGAAGTCCTCCCAGCCTCAGTATTTCACGGGCTTGCATAAATATTCTGCATTGTGGCCGCAGGAAGCTCGTTCGAATTCGAGTCACTGCATTTTATTCCTTGTGACTCATGCTGAAGAATCACAGAAATAAATTAGCTGATTTTACATGAAATCAATCTCAAAGATTATGATATTTTTTACATCAAACCCCTATGTCTCTCACATCTCTGCGAGTCATATATCAGGATTCAGACTCACCCATTCTCGGAGAATTCCCTCCCTCCCGCAATCACTTACCTCCTTTAAGATCCCCCTCTAATTTCCCTTACAATCACTTTCACATTGACCTCGTTCAGTCTGTGACCATGCCCAAGTCTCACCATCGGGACCTTCAAAACAGTTGATTCATTTTGATACCGCGGTTGTGAGATCAATCCTCATGTAGCAGCTTTTACTGACATGGACCAGCGATTATTGAAACATCAGGCTCAGGCAAAAGGTACAGAGCAGCATTGAGGAAAATAAACTTTAATCAAAAAAACGCCAGTATTTGTCGACTTCCGCATCATTTATTTCATTTGTTCATTCGGCTCTGGCGAGATTATTGTGTGTAGTTATGTAATTCACATTATAGCAGGGATTTGATAGCACTGGAAACGATGCTGGGGAGATTCGCCAGGATATTGTCTGGGCTGAAGAAGAGAGATTGGACAAACTGGAGTTGTTTTTCTTAGAGCAGAGGAGATTGAGGGGGGCATGATTAAGATGTAAAATGTACTGAGGGATATGGATAGCATTGACTAAAATATATGCTTCACTTTGATGGAGATTTCGATCACGGAAGGCCATCGATTTAAGGTCAGAGACAGAAAGATTAGAGTGAATGCGTGGAAAAACGTTTTCAAACAGTGGGTGGTTGAAATCTGGAACACAGTGTATGCAAGGATCGAAGAGGCAAAAATCTACATTACTTTCTGAAGTATTTAGATGTAAATTTGTGATGCCAAAACATATAAGGCTATGGGTCAAATGATTTAAAAAGGAGTTAGGATAGTTAAGTGATTGTTATTGAGCAATACAGACACTCCGTTCGAAGTACGGGTTATTAATACCTGCACTTCCATTCTCGAAGGGACATATCACAGTAATAACTGTGCTGTCTGAATCAGCGTGGGGGAGTACTACTGCTCCCGGTGAGACAGAGTGACAGTGACAGTGCAAATACGTGACTTCTGTAAACTGTACCTAGTGTCGGTGTTGGAATGAAAATCATCACATACATTTTCTCCGTAGTGAGTGTTTATTGATAGACGGTAGATCATTCTACTGCCCTTTCCCTACTAACCCATACCACTGAATAACGGCACTATGTAGGACAATTTCTGTCTGTACACCTCGTCCAATCCTCTTTGACCCCCAGCACTTCCCATATGGAACCATTTTTCGAAATCCCAGAAGGTATAATGTTTCTCGTTTACGATGTCTCTCCTCACTGTGTAAGGTTCCAGTGATTTATATGTCCATCACTCAATTTAGCAAACTGCATTTCCAGCTCACAATGTGATATCTTCTGGACAGGGGAGGGAAAAACGGAGCGGGTGACAAACATGTGTACACCTTCCTTCTGTCTGTAAGCAAAAAAGACCTTGAGCCTCTAGGTTCCTGTCACTGCAACTTCCAATATGTTCCCATGCCTCCATTTCAGTTTGGTCAGCTGCAGAGCTCCCGCATAGCACAGCGCGATTTGGAAGAGCGGCACGTCATTTCCTGGTGAGACACCGTGCAATCTTCAATACCCATTATCCAGTTCAATCATTTTAGACCCTGTCCACCTTCTTTCATGTTCCTGCCCCACCTACACATACCATGCGTTCCAAAGGGGGATCGTTTGGCTCGAAAATCTCTCCCCAGATGCACTAGACCTGCTGATTTTGTTCCTTTATTTCTGCTTTTCTTTTGATAACTTTATTGTGTTCTGATTGCCAGCCTTCAGGAACCGTGTGCTTGCACTGGAGGGTGGTCAGATGAGATTTACCAACGTGGTGCTTGAGCTCGACCATTCCCCCTGCGAAGATAAGTGAAAGTCAGGGCTGCAGGTGCCGGAGCTCGGAGTCGAGAGTGTGGAGCTGGAAAAGCACAGCACATCAGATAGTATCTGAGGAGAACAGAATCGATGCTTCGGGCACAAGCCACCGCCATTGTATTACCAGCCGATGCCTGGAGAAAGAACGTCTCATATTCCACCTTAGGACCCTGAAACCACATGGGATAAATGTGCATTTGAATAGCTTCCTCATTTTAATTCCCCCTACATTATCGCAGTCCAAAGCCTTCAACTAGGCACTGCTCTCTGGACGCCGCCAACAATCCCGCCTCTGAACTATCACATTCTCCCTCACCTTCATCCATCGATCGGTTTCCCAGTTACCTGACCGCCAATCCCATTCCCCTCCCTCAACCCCGACTCAAAAGCCTCATTCCTGATGAAGAGCTTATGCCCGATACATCGATTCTCCTGCTCCTCGGATGCTGCCTGCCTGCTGTGTTCTTCAAGCACTACACTCACGCCACTTCAGAGATAGATGAGCTGGACTGGGGCTCTTTATCTGAGAGCGGAGAAAGCTGACAGAGGAATTGATTAACGTGCACACAAAGGGGATAGATATGTGTGACAGGAATAAACTTCTCATGGGAAGGGTCAATAACCAGGGATATAGATAAAACGCGAGAGAGAGGATGTTCAGGGAAGATTTAGGAAGAATGTATACATCCTGAGAGTGTTCTCTGTCTGGAACTCACTATTGGAACGTGTGGTAAAGCTAAGGGTCATCAAAACACTTCAGGAGTATTTAGCCGAACACTTGAGGAGCTAGAGCATGCACAGATAAGGACCAAATACTGTAAGCTGGGGCAAGGATAAACATGTTTGATGAAAGACTTGAACACCGTAACGTTGGGTGCAGTAAAATGGAGGCTAGTACAGCTCTGTGGCACAATGAAAGACGTGTTGGACTTTTACTGCACTATTAAGGTTGCGTTTCAAATTTTTTGGGTTTCAGTTACACCAGAATTGGAGTTTAGTTCAGATTTCAGCTGAATGCAAAATTGTTCTGCTAATTCATCATTAGTTCCCGTCGGCTGGTGTTCTTGTCCCTGCTACTGACTAGAGAAGATTCCTGGGTAGTGAGTTTTATGTTAATCATATCATTTGAAACATGATCAGCCCAGAATCGGTTTCTCACTCACAAAACCTACTGCAGAAGCCCACTGACACTAAACACATTTCCCTCGCACAGTTGCAGAGCGTTTTTCGGTTTATTCAGTGTCTTTTTCCTTTTGTGATGTGAATGCTGGGAAAAGACATTGATGTATTCGGTCAGCCATGGTGACATCAAATCGCGGGGTCACGCTGGTGGGCAAAATGCCCCTTTCTTTTCCTCACTGTCTGTGCTGTTTCTGACAGAGGGTTTTAAACGATAACATGATGAGGAACCTGTGAATCTACACCACGGAATACCAAGGACCTCCCTTTTAACGCACTGCTCTCACAGCTGGAATACACAGCTCCTGTTGTAGCTTTAGATCAGACAGTGGAGGATTCTCCCAGACTGCATGCTTCTTCACACAGGTTTCCAACTGGACACATGGAGCAAACGGCCGTGTGGATATTGGGGATTCAGGGAAAAAATTCCCCTTTGTCTGGCTACAGTTCTGGCCACGGTAATAAACGGGAATTTGGGACATTCAGTATCTCACTCTGGATTCTGATCACTTTACAATTTGAACTGAAATTCAATTTACTCTTACATGACATTCTTATATCTTCAATAGTCATGAAAACTGTGCAACATGTCCTTTGATGTAGCCCTGGTGAAATTGATGATGAGTGCGGTATGTTTCATGTTGTCTGTAGGAACTTGCAGAATGAAGTTAGTGAAGAGTCATTGAATCGTATTCTGTGCCAAATTGAAGCCGACCCAATGAGAAGCCCTGTGACAGCGATAATATAACATTGTCTGTAAACAACGCAGCGACACATGGAAACCCAGTTTTCAATCAAGTCTATTTTGTGCAAGATTTTTCTGTGTTCCTTTTCCTGAACCTGATGCTCGAATAGTCACAGGTCCATATCAGTTCCTACTCCACTTGCTTCGCTTAAATTTCAGAACCACTGCAAATGTAGAACAGGCGGGTCCCAGAGGTACGAGTAGGGCACTTTGTAGGCTTGCTATCCAGTGGAGCAACTGATCAGCGCTTGGTACTTAACAGCGTGTAAACATGCCTCAGTAGTAATTTCAATCCTTATCTAAAGCTGCTTTTACTGACGTTAATCAGGAATTATTGGAGAACTGGACTGAAGTGTAGTTGACGAATAATTTCGAATAAAGCAACATCTATTCTAAAACACCAACTTCCGATTTGTGGGATTGTTCTGTCTTTGCGAAAGGTATCAATTATTAACCGTAAAACTGCACATCCTCCCCGGATGATTATCCATCTGTGGAGCGAGAAACATATGTGATATTTTAGCTTGATGACCTTTTTCAAACCTCTGACACTCTTGATTACATTCTTGGAAAGGCTGTTAAACTCGTTTTATATAATCTTGTTTGCTGCAAACTCACACAGCTCATTATACCGTACGAAAAGAATTAGATATATAAATTTGGGTAGACTGAATGTTGTCAGTGAATCTGGTAAAGTCATGACAAATAGTTTTGCTGCTGTGCAGAACAGAGGGTTCCAACAGGAATAAGGACGAATCTTGTCACTGGAGTTTTCGGGAGGAGATCAGGGAGTATTAAATGGACTCAGTCCAGTTCCTTGTCATTGTGAACAAATGTTCAAGGCAACAGATGGCAATGATAATGATGCTTGACATCGACAGGTCCATTCCTACTCACTAGAGTCACCATTGTATTCCAGATCACGTGAGCGGTGGAAATTATGATCCTTATGGCAACCTGAGACAGTGCAACAATTAACCCCATGTTGTTAGTCTCACTCTATACCATAAACCAGTTAGCCAGCGGATTGAGCAAACCTGCCTCCATTCAATGCAAAGCTAAAACAAACAGCTCAGTACAGTAACAGTTTGTAATAATTCACGCAAAACCAGCTGCTACACCTTTCAAACACCACCAGTTCTTCTTGCATTTAACATGTCCAGTTGCCAGTGTTATGTCATTTCTTTACAATGCATGTTAAACAATTCTTGAGTGTGTCACTTTTGCCTCCCCATCCAGGCAGACCAGAATCCCTGTCCCTGTTAAATTCGCTCCTTGTGTGTCTGCACGTGACCTTTCAAATGTGCTGGAATCATCTTCGGAAATTTTTTTTCTTTCTGAAAAACCATCTCCGATTTCAATAACTCTCAGAATGAAAAGTACCTGATTTAAACTTCTTTGACGTTCCTCGCTGGATTTAAAGCTCCAACCTTTAGTTATACACTCACCTGTACGAGGGAATTTCCCTCCTATTTGCCCTTACCAACCTCACATCAGCTGGAAAACCTCCATTAGGATGCAACTCAGTCATTCCTGATTTGTGTCGTGTGATTCTACATCTCTTCCACCATCCCATTGAATCCCTTCTTTTCTTTTCTCGTGGCTTTATATCCCAGTAAATCTCATTTCCGTCTTCTCTAACGATTTTGTATCAAGGGAACTCTGACCATATCCTTCCTTTCCATATTTCATCCCGCCCCCACCCCCAACGCCCGTGTATTTCATCATGTCTTTATATCCCATGTAAATTTCGTCCTGAGATATGATGTTGGGTCTAATTCATCTCATGAAAACTTACTACATTATTGGTACAGGAAAGGTGTGGGCTATTTCACTTACAGCCGAATCGGTTGACTGCAGCAACATTGGGTCAAATCGCAGTCACATAGGTGATTGTTGTTCTCAATTTTATTTCTTCTCAACGTCTGCTGAAGTAACACTGTGAGGAATCAATTAATATTGTAAGGCATACATAAGGGGGCGTGTTAAATCTGAGGTTATAGGAATATGGCAGTTTTGTTTAACATAGACCAGAGATGGTTCAAATCTCGGCACAGGAGATTGACAGAGACCGATGTTGAGCGAAATCGACTGTCTTGGCAAATGCTAGTGTTTTGAAGTTTTGGGAGTAATGTACTTTTAATGGTGCTGAAATGTCTGGCTAGCACAAGGAGTCCTGAACAAGGGAACAACATAACATTTGATCGAAACAACTAAGAGCTGTGTTACATGGAGACAAAAAACAAATTCGAATTCGGCCAATCAGTTTCAATTATGCCCCAATCAAGTTTGAATGTGGTATTTTTTACAATGTTCAAACCATTAAAACGATCCGACGTTTTGTGGGACAAATATCGGACAATTTGAACAGTTATCCAGAGCAGCAAAGAACAGCAAAGAGAGCAGCTCAAAGACCAACAGATGTAGGATGTTAGTAAAATCTCCAAGAGGTGACTATCTGGAGAAATAGATAGCATAGAAAAAAAGCATCAACAACGACCTGGAAAAATAAATCTACAGATGAAGATACAAAGAGAAGATTCGACAACTGGTTGGTTTATAAATTTGAAATTTTTTGTAAATGTTAATGGGATCGTGGATGGGGAAGGTGTTGTAGACCAGAAGGTTAAAAACCGGTTCAGAGAAAGGAGTTGTAAGTAGTTTTAAGTTGTATTTTCTCTGTCAAATGTTAAAAAAATGAAGTTTTTATTTTTGACTTTAAATAGTGATTTTTGGGATAGTTCTTTGCCTCTTGAATTTTAACAGAATACAGCACGGTGTGAATTCTTCCTGTTTTGCTAGTTTACATTAGCAGAGGGGGTTTACCCCGTCACGTAACACCAGATTCTGTGGTTGCTTTGGTATTTCACTCATTCGTGCATTTTGCCACATTACCGATTTTCAAGTTGTCCCGTCTACACAAAAGGTCCGTGCTTTTGCACCATTGTACAAAAGATGCAGTGTGTCTAAGCGACAGGCCTCCCTACAATTATATTCGACGCTGATTCAATCTATCTATCCTGATATTGACCCATGGAAAGAGCAGTGCCCACTCTCCTCCAGTCAGGAAAACAATCCCTTCACAGTTAATGTTACATCCCGCTCTCAAGGGGCTTTTCATTCCATCGCTTTCAATTCCTCAAATAATCCGTTTCAACAGATTTTGTCACTGAGTCATTTCTTTGTTTGTGTTCAAATCCTGTGAGCAGAGGGTCCCAGTTGGAGCATGATAAGCCCATAACACAGAGGGCTGACCATACTCTGTGCACTGTACTCTGCTGTTCATCATTTCACTAACAGCAGGTAGACGTATTTATGCTCTGCAAATTTTCACGCCTGTTTTAAGAAGTAAGATAAACAGTTCCTGCTCCTGCTTTTGTTGTCATTCAGACCAAGATTGTTAATGCTGGGTACATGCACTGGCCGAGACTGTTTGCTCTCCCACATCCGTTTTCTCCCCAGGAGATGTTCAGATGATGGTCTGCATCGCTTTCTTCTGTTCCCTTTCACTCTAGGATGATGTGAGCTGTGAAATCTACTCTCTCAGCTGGCGGTAACGTGATAAAGCTTATACATCTCAGGTGCAACGTGCCTGAGTGACAGGACTCGCTGCAGTAACATTCCATGCTGATTCAGACAGCAGAGCCCTCGCTGTGACTTCGAGAAGGACACAGACACAGATGACTGGGAGAGATTCTCTCTTTTCCTGCAGTTCTTCGCACTTCTATCTGTCTCAGATGGCATTATTTGCACAAGGTTCCCTAAAGAAAATTAAGTCCTGTGCATGCGCGAACTCTCTTATGTACAGCTTTCTAGAATTTCCATAACTCTCACTACCTCTAAACCCTCCCGCGCTCCACAACCCCGTGTTTGATAGTAGGCTGAAAAGCGCGTTCATGTTTCTCTACCACAACACTAATTGCCAATTGAAGATGAGTTCGTCCAGCTGCCAATAATGGGAGCCCGCTCGCAAAAGAAGTGGCTAGCACAGCCTCCGGGGAACCGGAAGTCAGAATGGCAAGGAGCTGTTATTAAAACTCAGTGTACCCTTCCCTCCGAAACAACAGAAAAACCCTATTTTTTAAACAAGGAAACTCACCTGATTTATGGATCATGCTTCTCTTGCGGGTCTGGCTTGTTGGTCTTGGGTGTGATATCGCCTCGGGTGGGTTAATGTGGATTTTGCCGAGTGCACATCCAGTGCGGAGTAAACTGAAAGCCTTAATCTGTCCAAACTTTTGTTTTACTTATGCTGTGATTTGCATGTCCTTGATTAGTATGATCTGCCTTTACCAATCGCAAACAGAAATTTTCACTGTACTGAGGTTCATGTGACAATCAATCAAAAAAAGTCAATCAGTCGACCGCCATAGACATTTCCTTATTGTCTGGGGGCTGCATAGCCTCACTTTGCACTATGACATATTTTGTTATTCTGAGTGAAATCACAGTTAAACCAACAGAATGTGGCAAGTTAGTCAGAGGTTATATTGACACAGCCGGGACACATCTGCATCACAGTGTCACACAATAATAGTGAAGACCTTTTGAAATCGTCCTCTGAGAAACATGCCACAAAGCCAGACAAAAAGCTGAAGAATGTGTGAAACCGCAATGGTCAGCTCTAACAGCGCGGCCCAGAGGGTGCGTATTGGGCTCATAACCACGAAATTAATGGATTGAAAACATCCTCTACTCGTTGACAATTCCATGTTTCAGTGTTTGTACTGTACCCGCCAGTGTTTCTCTATAATAGATCTCCATTCTACGCATTACATGTTGTTTCCCTTTCCACTTCCTTTCATTCAATGTATCTGAAATGAGTATTTCATACCGATACACACGGTAAATTTACACAAATGAGGAAACACATTTGTGAAGTTCTGGAAGCTCTTTACCTGTTCTGTGTCGGTGTGCTCTGATCTGATTCGCAAAATCTCTTGCCAGAGCTGGGAATAAACTGGTGAAGATGAGACACATCAGTTTTCGATTGCTCGATGTGCATGACGCCCTGCAGTTATTCCCCAAGCCGTTTCATACAGCAGTGTTCTCACTGTGAAATGAAAAGCTGTGAATTATAATTTGATCAAATTGTTGGAGACAGAATTCAGATACAGGGACAGCTCCACATTAGTAAGACATACATCACCAACTATGAATAACCACAGGGATACACAAGCGGCAGAGATTAGCTATGGACTCGATTGGCTGAACAGCTTCTGTCGGCGCGTGAGTGACCCCACACATTGATGCTGTCCCTCTTCCTGTCTCTGGAACAGAGTGGCTGATGGTGAAACAAAATCTCATTGTTAACTCTATCTTCTGCGTTAAACTGTCTGCAGCCCCGCAGCTCAGGGACGTGGGGATGGCTCTCAGTGAGTGAGACTTTCACTCGGATTGTTTTTATCTGGGAAAGTTGGGGCTCAGATGATAACTGCTGCCCGATTGCATCAAAGAAGCCGATATTATTGTTACAAATGCCTTTCTGCAGGATTGCTGTGTGAAATGGATTTTGAACAGCAAACAGGCTGCACAAAAATGCCCTCACATAAATTTAATTGAGGGTAGAGATTCCGGGGTACACTTGTGTCTTACCCACGAGCTCAACATCTTTATCGCTTCTCAGATAAATGATATTTTCACGAAGCTCCCAATCAAACTTGCTGATTCCCACCACTTGATGGAACTGGCTGTGCCAATGAGAGCGAGGTTTCGAGTGTGTCCGCGCTTGCCTCCCCTCACACTGCTTGTCGGTGGAGGGAAATAGCTGAATACTCTGCCGATGGAGACAACTTAGTGCAAACGGAAGAGATAAACAGCACTGTCCCGTGAACAAGGAGATGGAATGACAAGGCGATATTCTTTATAGACTTGGATGCTTAGAAATCTGCGAACACATTGGGATGTAGTTGGACCTGACCGAATCTCAGCTGGTTTGGTGTTGGCAATTTAAGAGTGTCGAGGGCATGATATTCACTTCGAAGCTTGTGTTAATACTGGCATGGGAGAATGTCTGACTTCAAATCGCCATCGAGCCTTGGTTGTTTGATTACACTTTTGCCCGGTCGACTGATCAACTGTTTGATAAAAAGATGTAAATCATTAAGTTGCACCCTTTGAAATACCTTTGAGTATTGGGGTCAGAAGTGTCATTGTAGTGGGCATGGCACAGTACCACATGTGGTGAAAGTGAAACAAGTGTTAAAGGATGTTCACCCACAGAATCTCACTCTGAATAAATCCACCACCTGGATATTCGCACACTTCTGGGTGTGAAGATTTAGGAAGTGGGGACTTGAAATGATTGAAAACAGCGCGGAAAGGTTTGATGAGAATGGTGTTGTGTACGAGGAATGTCAACAATAAAGGCCATTTGGAAAGTTGGGACAGGTCTCCTTGGAGAGCAGAAGGCCAAAAGCTGGCCTTGTTAAACCTTTCCAAGACATGAGTGGGTTAGACAGAGGGAACAAGGAAGGGGGAATGCTCCCTATGCCTGAAAGGATCGTGAACGATTCAGCAGAGTTTTATAGACATTAGTAAAAGAAGAAAAATGTACATGAGGAGAAGTGTTTTCACATAGGGCGTGGCTAGGGTCTGACATTGATAAAGACGCAGTTTCAATCGAATTGTTGAAAAACTAATTCAATGTTCATATTGAATGTAAAAAATATGTAGAGTTACAGGGAGAAGGCAAGAGAATGATACGAAAAGATACATTTATCTCTGTAGAGAGCCAGCACAGCTAAGGTGTTTTGTTACACGTTTTTTATTCTGACTGGAATCACAGTTCGACCAACAGGATGGAGGGAGTTAAACAACAATGATATTGGCAAAGCCGGGACACATGACACAAAAGAATGTTATCCAGCACGTACATGTCACAGGGCGGATGTCGCTGTCACAAAGTCCTGCAGGATATCCTGCGGATCAGACACAGGAAATTTCTGTAATCGAAACGAATCAGCGGCTATGAAGGGTAGCCATAGAACCGGAAGCATCTGCTTCAGAACTCAATGACTAAAGAAGCTTAGGCTCGAGTTCCCCCACTGCAGTTTCTGTGGCTGCGGCGTGTTCAAATAAAAAGCAGAACCGGGAGTTTGCTTTGTGGGGACAGGCGTCAGTGTCCATCTTGTCATGATCGTTTTTGCCTCCCACACGGTAAATCGCGGGCTCAAGCTGCTTTCGGTTCCAGGCAAGTTGAGGCATAAACAAAATGGGTAGGACTCCTACAGAGTTAACTGTGGTGTGGGAGAGCGCAGATTTTCTCAAAGTGTCTGTGCTGTCATGGCAGTGCTCGACTCCCGCACGGAAAACCGCAAACAGCTCTACTGTTGCTTTATGTTCCAGGCAGGTTAAGTATTTACTGGAACCGAAAGGAGACGTTATTTCATTGATGTTGCGAAACAAAGTTCTGTCGGAGCCGTTCCGCTGCAGGGAAAGTCGTCCCAGCTTATTCCACCTCGCCCTACGGTCTAAACATTGACGACATCTTGTCTATATTTTGTGATCAATTTCACGTGTTCTTTTTTTACGTTTTCAAGATGTTAATTACGCTGGACAGCAACAAGCTATTGGAAACAGAAAGGTGAAACGTAGAATTGCTTCAACTTTCAGTGCTGGATGCCACTGAGCTGCAGTACAGCGGCGTCGGCTGGTTTCTGTAGTGGTCATCGCGTTCGCCTCACACGCGAAAAGTCCCCAGTTTGAAACTGGACAGAAACTGCTTTGCTCTTCCACTTCAGCCTTTCACATGTACAAGAACGGGGCTTCCTTTCCCATCTGCAAACCTGCCTTCGAATTTGCTTGAACGAATCTGCTCTCGTAGTAAAATATAAGGCAACTCCATTTAATTACTGTGCAAAGCGTTATAAAGTTTTTCTCCAACCTGGTTCTGATCAAATGTTTGAGAGTATAGTTGCCGCGTTCTGATCCTTCCGTGAAAAGCAGTACCGCATTTGCATTCCTTGCGTAGGCGGCCCGGTTCAAAGGCAGGGAAGAAGCTGATGCGCTCGTGTCACAGCGCACCCCGAATTCCTGAACTTGTCTGTCTGTCAAACGTACCCCAAAGTCGACTCTGAAAGGCCTCGTTTGGAAGCTGTCTGTCGTTATTCAACGCGCGAGAGTTGGCACCAGAGGTCCTCAATCATGTTTTGGAGCAGTTCGCACGTTAATGGCTCATTCAATCAGCAACAGCAATGAAAACAACATACGCTCTGAGAGGAACCTCCGGACCTGTGCTGTCATAGCGTCGCTAGTATTAAGGTGCGCCCCGAGATCTAAGCCATGTTGGAACTGAAACGGAGGAATCGACAGAGAGGCTACAGAATGACATCGCATCCATTTGGTTTTCTTTAATCACTGACGAGCAGGAAAATGTAAACGGGGAGGGCGAGTGTGGAAGCGTCGCAATTGCAGCTCTGGTGAAGCTCCTTCTTTGTGATTCACTCCGCAAACAGAGACGTGAAGGTGACTCAGGCGTGAGAGCTCTTCACATCGAGAACAAAAAGCAATCAAGGGCAGTTAGCACCTCTTCCGGAGTGGCGGTGGGGTGAGGTAATTACCTTTTGAGTTCTGTGACTATGTTCAGAAAGTGCCTTTTAGATTGAGGTGAACAGAGACTCCATTTCTAATAAGCACCATGGAAGTTAGCAAAATTTATTGTGTCGCTTCTCGTCGATTCCCGCACAGGTTGGTACCAGACTCAGTTGGTATCCATGTGGCTCATGTCCAGGAGTGAACATCTCTGCAGCAAATTGCACGGTTAAGGTAAAAGGCACGGAAAGTGGCATCTCGAACTGGCTCCGAGGTCAGAGCTTCCTCACGATGTGATCTGTCGTTCTCGGAATGTAATGCGACCTCCGGTTTTAGGGTAGAGAACTTTCTTTGGTACCCTTATTCTGCAAAACAGACACAGTGACTGAAACGATGCTGCACGGTATGATTTGGAACACGGCCTGCTCAGCTTTGTGCATTTTCCTTGTAGTCCGGTGTGTTTCGTGTTCCGTGTAAACGTGAAAGTCGTCCTGTTTGGTGAAATCATTTAGCAAAACAAGAATCGAAATTGCAGTAACGTCAAGCAGCTCATGGTTATTTGACCAAATCATAAGCGAACATATATTGTCACGCACTCACAGATACATTTGTAGCTGAAAAGAGTCTGAGAAGATAGACTCAGCTTACCATTGATTTTTGTCTGGATCGATGGGCTATCATTATCTCCTGCCAAATTGACATTGTAGCCGGGCACATCCCAGCAGATGTGCGAGTCGGCCCTTTTCATGTGACTTTGCATCTGTTGTTTTGCAGAGGCACAATTGGAAATGCAAGAAAACGGGCAGTGCGCCGGGCTGGTAGCGTGACCGGATGGTAGTGTGGCCGAGCGGTATAAGTCGCTGGATCCAAGTTCCAGCCGTGAAAAGGACGTGGGTTCGAATCCCGCCACTGCCATTTCTGTTGTTTAACTCCAATGCTGCAGCTTGTTAAAATGCTGTTTCGGTCCCCACTGTATTGATGTTGAAAACAAAAGTAAAATGGGTTTG